>NC_072835.1:22453125-22816250 GCF_027744805.1 Dunckerocampus dactyliophorus | reverse complement strand
CATGTGTAATCAACGCCAGCTGTCAATCAATTTTACGGCAGCAACATGCGTCCCCCCCCCCCGAACAAGCTTGCAAGCTAGAGAGCTAACCAGTTAGCCTCAAATGTATCTCTTGTAAACTTAAGCAGTGTTAAGGTAATGCCATGTAAGCTAATGTCTCAATGTTTTGTGTCATTACTGCCACCTAGTGACCACAATAGGACATTTCACTTGTACTTCACTATGTTTTGGCTAATAGTAGACACAGTCTACCACCTAACTGCCATCATTTATTCATTCATTCATTTCTGGAAATCCAAGATATAGCGAGGGAGCGATAATCGAACCGCGATTTTGCGAGGGACAACTGTACTCGTATTTAAGTTAAGTTCTGACGTACTCTAAAACTCACACAATAGTTTAGCGTTTTGTAGCATGGAGCTGACTTTGAGCGTCACTTTTCTTTGTCAAACTTTCTGACTTCCCAGTTAAGGCAGCATCACTGTTCAGCATCAATTCATCACCTTTCAAAAATAAAAGTTCCTTATGTGATACAGCAACATTTTAATTGGCGTGCTCTGCGCTAATGACCATTTCAACCGTGGTGTGACTCAACGTGACACAACAGTTGTCTTCTGCTGGCTGTCACACTTCAGCTGTTTGCAAGGCCTGCATCATCCCATCCACCTCCGGGTTGCTGGCTTTCCACACCATTTCGACTCTTTGCTTCTCCTCCCAGCGCTCACTTATAAGAGCTGTCGGCGGCGGGCGGGCTTCCGCGGGGTCGCCAAATGAGGTTTCACGTCTGATGACATCAGCCGCCCGGTCGCAGACGCGGAGTGTCAGGCTTTGATGCGGTGCCGCTTCAGATGGATGCTGAACAACTGGGTCAGGCTGCAGGGAAGCGGAATGGAGGCTGATGGACAGCTCGCTCTCGGAGAGGTTTTTATTTATTTATTTATCTATTTGTTGATTGCTGCAAAAGGGGGGTGAAGGCTTGCCTTTTACAATGCCAGCTCTCACAGTGTCTGTGTTGAAATTCTGTCAAATATACAGAGAATCCTGAGGATTTGGGAGAAGAAAAATCAACCTTAGCTCACGAGTTCCCGAGGGAGGGGGCAGCAAAACTAAAGGTTCTGTCACCCCAGGTATGACGCTTGGACATTGAGGGTGGGGACAGGACATTGGCATCAGAGGATCTTGTGACACCCCTAATCTTTTCTGAGTCAAAGGTCAGAATGTGCTATGTCTTTGTTGTGGGTAAGCACGTTGTCGTACTTTGTCCAAAACACAGTGGAAAATATTCCATTCCTAATGTGAAATGTTGGAATGTATAAATGGAGAATGTAAGCAAATAACATTTATTTATAGAGCACTTTTCACAGAAAGAGTCACAAAGTGCTATACCTAGCATGATACAGTCAAATAGTAGTGAAGATACCATAAATAAAAACATGCTAATAATGATTAAAAGGGCAATTCAAACTGTAATAAAATGAATAGAAACAATTAGAAGTGCAATAGAAACCAGTGATTGTTGAAATGTCCAAATAAGTTCAACACTTACATGAGGAATGAGGATCGAACCAGCAACCATCGGGTTGGGAGACGACCACCACCTGAGCCAGGCCACCCTGTAGAGCAAGCGGAATGTTACAGTAATTGAAATAAAGAAATTTCCCATGCATTTTTAATAGGAAAATTGTCACAGAAAATGTGATTTTTTAAGTCCTGACAGGCAGCCAACATGTCCTGACGTGGAATTGATTTGAATTGGTTGAGAAATGTGGCAGGACAAAAATGAGGCAGAGGAAGTCAAGGAATAAACTCATGAAAAATAATAAATAGATGAAAAATAATAGTTTCCTACCTTGTTTCATATTATATGAGTTTTCAACTTCGGGAAATAACAGCCTCTCTCCAATTATCCAATAACCCTTGATATATTTACAGCATTTACTACCATAAATCTATCAAAAATGGGGGTATCAAATGTAAACCTGCTGTTTTTAGCTATAAAAAAGAATACAAACCTCCTCCTACATGGCTTCCATTCATCGCAAACTTCCCAGGGCTGTGAGATCACACATCCCAGAACTTAGTCTTGACCTCAGCCTGATCGCTCGACCGCTCAATCCGAGGCGCCGCCGCACTTACTGCAGCGCGCCACGTACGGCGTGAGTAATCGACTGTTTCCTGATTTGACTGCAGGCCTTTAAAATTGCGTCTGTCCGTCAAAAGTCTGCAAACTGCCCATTTTTGAAAAGCTTTTACAAAACAACATTTTGGAGGCTAAGCCAAAGATGACTTGTCCTTGGCGAGTGTTGATGAGGACCCATAAAGCCTTTCTGCTTGACAGTAGATGTGTAACGCCGTCTGCTTTGGAGATTTACCGGCCTGTCTCGTCTCTCAAATCCTCCTGCGTGTTCTTGTCACGGCTACAAGACATTAAAACACTGGATGCTTTTTATATAGCATATTTTTGTATTATGTAGCTGGCTGACTTATAGAAGGCAGAACTCAGGGCTTTATTTTAAGATGTGCAGCAAAGCCTGCTTTTTCACGTTTGGTGCTTGTAAACATATCACTGCCAGGACTTCATTCAAAAGTCACCTTTTAATTATTAAAACATTAGACAAACAAAATACACATCAGCATGGTCCTACAGCCGTACAGCAAGTGCATACAGTATATGAAGAGGGAATACCAACAGGAGAATACTACTGGGGATTTTGGTAAAAATGTTTTGGGGCGGCCTTTCTTACCCGAAATCAGCTGGGATAGGCCGTAGTTTACCTGTGATCCTAATGACGACAAGCAGTATACAAAATGGATGAATTGATGTTTCGGGATGCCGCCCACACGTTTGCTGTGTTGTTCATTCCACAGTTGTTCATCAGCTGATCAAAACTTTAAGACCGTAGCTCAAAAAACTTGAAACCCCCCTAAAATAGAAATAAAATGTTGTTAAAAGGAGTCAGTAATGAGTAGCTGCGCCATTCTTGTTAATCATCTAAAAATGGGTTTGTTCATGCTTGATGCCAGTGTTTCCAGGAGGCTAGTGGGAATGTTGCTCCAGGTGGTGAAGATGGCTTCACGGAGGGCATCCACTGTCTGGAACTGATGTCCATTGTTGTAAACTTCCCTTGCCATCCATCCCCAAATGTTCTCCATTGGATGTAGATGAGGGGAACACGCAGGATGGTCCAAAAGAGTGAGCTTATTCCTCTGGAAGAAGTCCTTTATGAAGTGCAGAGTTGTCCTGTTGAAAAAGCCATTCATCACCACACATCTCCACATAGCCAGCTGCCGTTTGACGCCCCTGCACAACCTGAAGCTTCATTGCTCCATTAAAGGATCATGATGGCGCCCCCTCCACATCTCAGGTGGGATCTCCTTGGCATGCCAGTAACGTTGGAAGCCATCAGGACCGTCAAGGGAGAATAAAACTTTCTTCCACCTTTCAATGTCCCGTGTTTGGTGCTCTTGTGAAAATTCCAAACGGCCAATTTTGTGGTGTTGAAGGAGACGAGACTTTTGAAGATGTTTTTTCTTCTTAAAAGCCTTCTCTGGCAGACGGTGACTGATGGTTATTGGACTGCGCTCGGCTTGAATTGTTTTGTTCTATAACCCTCAGGAAAATTAGAAATGTGGAAATGTGAATTTCCCTTTGAGATGAATAAAGTATCTACCTACCTGGGATGTTTAAAGAAGTTTGAAATGACCGTCTTACTGCGTCCAACCTCAGCAGCAATGGCGTGATGTGAGAGGCCTCGCTTATGCAGCTCAACAATCCCACCGCATTCAAAGAGAACCAAGAGGTCATGACAGTGTGAATACCTGACACTAAATCGCATTCAATCCACATTTTTGCCAACAATTTGGCTTTTAAAGGCTGTGCTATTAAACTTTTGATCAGCTGACAAACAGCCGATTTCACTTTAATGCTTGTTTGCAATCAGAGTTGTGTCTCACTCCCATTTCTTGTTTTTGCATTTTGAAGCTCTACTTAGAACCTCCTTAACATCCAACAGTGCAAA
The DNA here is from genome assembly GCF_027744805.1 of Dunckerocampus dactyliophorus. Classification (NCBI taxonomy): domain Eukaryota; kingdom Metazoa; phylum Chordata; class Actinopteri; order Syngnathiformes; family Syngnathidae; genus Dunckerocampus; species Dunckerocampus dactyliophorus. Next base: position 22,812,231 of record NC_072835.1, on the reverse strand, counting down.
ATGTACATTCCAGCAACTGGTCTTGAAATTTTCATCAGGAGAGCATAATAGACCGGGCGATGTTTGCAAACATAAAAAAAAATAATAAACCGCGACAAGTGAGTATTTGTTAATGCGTTTTGGTATTTCCTAAAGTGATGCAAGCCAATCAGGCTCATAAAACACGGGCTGTCTTTCTCTCATGTTGTTGTTCAGATAGCATAGCTTACATTTTGGCCTAACTTCACCTGTGCTTGTATTTCTGAAAGTGTTTTATCGACGGTGATGAAAGTCTGACTCTTTGTATTGTCCATGCTTCTTGAAGAATGGATGAGGTTGAATTGTAATTAGAACAAGTCGGTTTCCTGATTAAAAAAGAAGCACTTTGATGGAGGTGGCTTGCTGATGATGATGATTATCATCCACATGTCATCGGGAACAGGACGGGGGTGGCACAGTGACTTTATGAAGAGCCCGGGGAGACGCACAATGGCCTCATCCGTCGTCTTTGCTTTCCTTTCAGCTTTGACCAAATGAGCGTGATGGATCCGGCTGTCATTAGGGAAACCGAGGCCCTCGTCACAAATCACCTTTATGCGAGAAGATGGTGGAGTGGCAGCGACAGCTTTACGACTCCCGTGATATTAATGGAGTGCAGCGTTTTACATAGCGTGACCCCCCCTACTGCCACCACCACCCCGTGTCCCTGCAGCCCTTTCCTCACCTGATCTCACCACAAGTCACCGGAGATCACAGGTATTCATCTTAGGAGCGTTTCCACTGAACACAACATGCATTTTCTGGAGAATAATTATAGATTTGCATGCAGAAAACAATGGGTAGACTTGATTTTCAAAGCTGATCGCTCTTGAGGCTGGTTTATGCTGCTGGGTAGTCCCCACGACATTGCTGGTTCTGCTAAGTTCCGCATCAAGTTGGAGCGTGTGACCTGCAATTCCCTGCCAAAACACTAGGGGCAGAGTTTCCCGCTGAGAGAACACAGTGAGCAACCGTCAGACTCGGCGACTATTTAGCTTGTTGGCATCCTTCGTCACACAACTAAAGAGAGACAGGTAATGTTATTGGAGCTGGAGCTTGTCAATGTGTTACAACAGTCACTTTTTATTGCAAATGTTGATTCAAAACCAGGTGAGAAGGCATTCATGGCACAAAAACATGAACCATACCTATTCATATTAGCATTATACACTAAGGGCAATGTTTGGGAAAAATAAGGGAAATTGTGATCTTCCACAAGAGTTTCCAGTTTCCAGAAGTGGTGCAACTATGCTGTTTTACTGCCATATTTCTTTTATTTTGAAGGCCTGACTTTACCGGCTAAAGCAGGGGTGTCCAAAGTGCGGCCAGTGGGCCATTTGTGCAGAGGACTGACGGCAAAGGTCTCTTTTCACTGTGGTGTTGGCACTGCAACAAAATCATGTTGGTAATGATTCGATCCCCAAGTGGGCTCATTAGGTTTGCAGTTGAGAGTCATGAAAAGTTTGGTTGAGAGGGACCACAACGTCATTCTCTGCTGCCGTGAGGTCAAAAAACTAAACTACTGCCAAAAAGGGTGACCTCCGCCCAGTTTGCCCCTGTACCATCCAATTGTTATGCATCTGTAACCGATGCCGCTCAGTGCTCCTTCGACTCTCCTTCAGCACACCCAGGGGCGGACCAGACGTGTTCCACGTAGTTAATCCAGAGGTCAGTCAAGTCATACGGGCTTCTCATATTTACAGTTTTTGCCTTTAGAATTAAGAGCGCTTTAATGCATGTGTATGCTCATTTTATAGCGGAATGTTTTGCTCGGGCTTCGGCATTCATTCACTATTTATAGGCTTCATTAACTTACTTCCACAGTTAGCAAAGAGCCTTCACACAGCAAGCGGGCCGGGAGGAGCGGAGGTGGAAAGAAAGAAGGCACGACAGATTCATCACACCCGGAGTGGAGGTCACCTTTCCGGGGGAAAACAGCATTACAGCTGCAGTAAATTCAGGCTGGCTGCTCTCGAGCAAGCGAGCCTGCGAAGCGATATTAATGCGTCAGAGAAACAAACACAAAAGTAAGCCAATAGACGGCGCGGCGGGGTGTCTGGCTTTTGCTTTCATAAATGAGTTACGCTGAAAGCCTGGCGGAACATCAGCGACAGCAGACGCGCTACGTTCCATGATTGAAATGATGTGAAGGGCTTCTGCAACATGAGCGTTGATTTCTACGCGGGTGTGTGCGTTTTCCTCCTGTGACACGTAAGACCTCAAACTCAGCGTGACGCCCACGGCAGATTTTGCCTGGCGTGAAAATCCAACACGACATTAACATTTTGCACATGAAAGTCTCTGGAGGTTGGCACCTGAGATCAGCCGTGTTGTGTCTTTGTTTGAAGACAACAGCAGATGCTCTCATGTTCGTGTTGCTGAGCTTTCTTCATGTCTTTGCCCCGCCCACCCCCACCTCCTTTCTCCATCTTTTGATTTTTGACATCCGTGCATGACGCAGTCAGCTGGGAGAGCGACTGACAAAAGCGGGAGAGGAAAGGGAACATCGGTGCCTCGTTTGATGGCGACCCGTCCCTCAGATGTGACATTTCACTTAAGACGTCAACACAGGATGCAAGCAGGGGTGCGCCCCCCGCGGGGGAAGTTGTTGTCAGGACAAAACAACGCAGCGAATGAGCCGAAAACTGTTCCGTTTGCAATTACAGAAGAATAACTTTTAAGAGCTACCAAGATCAATGGCAGATGCACAGTTCTGCAGCACCAGACTATCTTTAAACACATTTTATTGGATTTACCTTCTTTCATCGTGACTTTGAAAAATACAAAAACAATACTGTGGGACCACCAGTTCCCACCAGCCCACAGACCAAAGAGAAGGAGTATAAGCACCTGAGGAATGCCCTCAAAACCGTTGGTTACCCCGGCTGGTCGTTTGTACTGTAAAGGGTGCACCTTGTTCCAGAAATAACAAAAGCAAGGTGGATGAGGAAGAAAAGAGGAGCAGACGCAATAACGTCATCATCCCGTATGCCTCAGGTCTAGCCGAGAAACTCAGGAGGACTTTTAACAAACACAACATACCAGTACACTTCAAACCTGGTAACACTTTGAGACAGAGGTTGGTACACCCCGAAGACAGGACACCTCAAACCCAACACAACTATGTGGTGTATGCTGTCCAGTGCAGTGAGGAATGCACCGATTTTGACATTGGGGAGACCCAGCAACCACTGAGCAAGCAGGCTAATTCTTCAGGTCAAGACTTTGTGGTCTACCTGCACATCAAAGAGAAAGAGCAACCTTTTCAGGACAGAAATGTACACATTCTGGAGTGAGGGACGTTAAGTTTGTGAAGCCATCTCTTAACAGAGGGGGAGGTCTGCGACACCACCTTTCTCCCAGATAAAATGCTGTCCATTACATCGGAATGGAATGCTAACAAGGGTGATACCTCCCAAACGACAATGGTTGGCAAGCAGAGGCCCCACTCCATTGTTTCCTAACGACCGTCATTCAACAACACAAAAATGCAAAACCATTCCTGTCTGGGCATGCCCCCTCCTTTAGAGAATAAATACACTGGATCTTGCATAACGTTCTCCGACTGTGTGTCCCACCTAGTCTTTGAGCATGAACTGATAAGGCCTGCTCGGATGAGCTGCGAAACATCTTGTCATACAACCTCAACAGTCCAGCTGCGATTGATTCAGGCCTAAGAATACATTGACCTGGATGAATGAGAATATTCACAGGCATACAGTGTTTAAAGTTAGACATCCCAGAGGTCTAAATATTAGGAATCTATCTCAACTTGCGTCAAAACATAGCAGGATGCATCGTGGTAACACCAGCTCTCAGCATAGCCTTAAGGTTCAAGGCGAAGCTGCTGGGGATGGTAAAGCTGCAAATGAGTTTGCTGATGTGTTGTGTGTTTTTATTAGTGTATTGTATGTGTATTGTGTGTATTGTATGTGTACAGTATGAGGGGCATCGTAGGAACGGAAGTCGTTCGTAACCCGAGGACCGCCCGTGTCCCTTTTCATGATAGTAGTACTCCATCATTATAGAGCACTATTAGTAGCGCTGGTGACATAATATCCAGCCCTCTGAAGCAGAACGGAAGCTAATAATTGTCTGATTATACAGTTCTGGCTGTGTGAGCAGCCGCATTGCCTGTGTGCATCATCCTAGTCAGGCAGTGGCATCCAAACACCCACTGAGCAGAAGGTGAGAGACACCACAGCCAGCATGCTCCTATCTTGACAAAAGATGACATTAGTCGCCTCCTACGCCATCATTCCGACGCCCGCCGCTCTCCGCGGTGTAAACCTGCAGACTTGCGCCTCAACACGCACACCTCGCAAGCTCTTCCTCTTCAAACGCCAGTGGGAGATAGGCTGCTGTCCCACGGGAGAAGACGGGGTCAATGCAGCACATATGATTTGATAACACTCTGCTGGTCTCGCCTGCCAAAAAAACGCAAGCCTGACTTGCCATCAGAGACAGCTGGCATGTTGCTAAGCTGAGGCTTTGGCATGTTTGCACACTGTTGGCTAGCACTGCTTTGGGGGCAGTCATTTAAGGAAGGCAGGGGCAACTTCCCCTATGCAGGATGCTCCGCCTCCTGACCATATTTGGTGGCAACGCAAAAGCTGCTGGCCAGCTTTCGTGGACTGTACCGTTTGTGTTGGTCAGTGTATTTTCTTCTTTGTCTTTCATTTATTTTATCTTCTGGCAAATGAACTGTAGGGAAACAACCTATGTTTTCTAAATCTGGTCTGCTTCTGGGTACAGTCGACCCTCGCAATATCGCGATTTGATTATCGCTCCCTTGCTATATCACATTTTTCAGAAATTAATTAATAAATGACGGCTATTTGGTGGTAGACTATGGTCTATTATTAGTCCAAACATGTTGAAATACAAGTGAAATGTACTATTCTGGTCACTAGGTGGCAGTAATGACACAAAAGATTGAGACATCATCTTACATTACATTACATTACTTTAACACAAGTCATGCTGGGCGAAAACAGAACCAAGGAAAACAGGACGTACTACAAAATAAAAGCAGGAAAAGTGGCACTAAAAAGATAAAAAAGGGAAAATAAACAAGCTGTTGGGCTGGCTGACACAGAGCGTCACAAGTCAAGTTTGCCACACATGTAGATGTGCTAGGAAGTTAGATGTATTTCAAGAAAAAATACTGACATTTTTTCCAATATTTCTAATATTTATTACAATATTACAAAAATGAATATTTTTCTTGTTACCGTACAACATTTTTTTCAGAATATTTTGACTTTATTTCAACTTTTTTCTTGTAAATTTTCTTCTCGTAATGTTCTAACTTTATTCCCATAATGTTTTGACGTTCCCCAACCTAATTTTCCCAAATGTACAACTTTATTTTGTTTAGTTTGTTTTGTCATAACATTGCGACTTTTTTCAACTTATTTAACTTATTAACTTTATGCTACTAAAATGGCGTTATTCATGTCATAATACGACAACATTATTCTTGTAAAATTGTGGCTTTTTCTCACGAGATTAAATAAAACATTTTCCCTGTAAAATTGCTGACTTTTCCATTTTTGCAATTGTTTTTGTCGTTTAGTTTTTGTTGTTTTTGTTTTAGTTTTCTTGTTAAATTATATTTTTTATATTTTTGTCATGGGCAAATAAAAAAACAGCTGCGGGCCACAAACGGTCCCCAGGCCGCTAAGTTCATGAAACACCAAAGACGGTCAAATACAAGTTACCTCAAGACTATGGACAACTGGACAACTGGACAACTGGACAACTGAAACACATCAACATTTTTTGTGTGTCCCATTGGTATGTGTGTTGTGTGTTGTGTGTCGCCATCTTGCCTTAACACCCTCCAACCTGCAGGCTAACTAGACTGTGCCACTTGTTGGGTCTCCATTTAGTCCGGTCCTTCTAATCAAAGTGTTGCAAAGACCAGCTCAAGTCTCTGTGGACCTGAAACGAGACTCCTAGTCCCAGCCGTTATTCCTTGACAGACACCCTGCATACAACGTGCAGTTTTTCTGTTCCTTTTTTGTGATGCTGTCCTTGACATTTCCTTTGTTTACCTGAGCACAAACTCGACTGGATGCTTCAGGAAAAAGTCGCAGACCTACTCAAGAAGAAGAAGCCCCGGTATTTTCAACGACGACAGACGCTGTCAACTCTGCAAGTATTAGTGGAATGTGATTTGGTGTTTTTTCCGACCCCTTTTGCTCACGCTGCCCTTTGTGGTTATCGGGCGACGCAAAGCGAGGAGTGGGGGGGTGTCATTTTGTGTGAGCATCAGCAGAGAGCTGATAGCATCGGGACGTCGGGAAGAAAAAGGGGTCTTTACCTTTTGCCTCGACGTAGCGGGTAAAAAGACAGCACCGCTGGAGAGGCGGGCACGAGCAGTCAGATGGGATTTGTCTTGACTGTCACGGCCGGGCTATGCAGGCTACACCACGAGGAGTGTTTCCTAACACAAACCATTTTTTTTCTGTCAGACTAAAATATCTCACATACTGTAGATTATCACGGGTTGTTGCAGCATCTAGAGGGGGTCGTTGATGCACCCACTGAGCTCTTGTCAGCTTCCTGTGAAGGCACATAACACGTCGGCCGAGAACTGCACATACAGGAAGGAAGGAAAATAAGAGCGATGTGAATGTGTTTAATAGGACATCTTGAAATTAGTGTTGCTTTTTTAGACATAGATGGAGCGAAAGTTTGAGGGAGAAGGGGCTCCACTCATTTATTCAACAATACTTAGACTTCTAAATGATAATAAAAATATAACAATAACAAATGATGTGCCGTTACAAAAAGTTACCTTTTGGGGGTCCCAAAACCCCTAAAAGGGGCTGTGCACTATCATGTTGCAACATGAGATGATGGTCGCGGATGAATTTTGTATTTGTATTTGTATTTGTATTTGTATTTGTATTTGTACTTTATTTATCCCACAGCGGGGAAATTCACTTGTTACAGCAGCAAGCAAGATACGCAAGTAAAGAATACATAGTGACCACAACATGGTTGAATCCAGAATGGCGCCACAATAGACATCAAAATCTCGCCACGGTATGTCTGTGCATCCAAAATGCCATCATTAAAATGCACTGGTGTTGGACATGGAGTGGCCCATGGCGGCATTGGGCAGGCGTATTACCAGGGCAATACTTCAATTCATGTGTTTTACAATACAAAATAAACAATATAGGATTCCAAATTGAGTTTTGTGGAAGGATGAAAGGATTGTTATTACATATTAGAGGCATGGTGTCTAGAGCAGGGATGCCCATTACGTCGATCGCGAGCTACCGGTTGATCGCAAAGGTAGTGTGGGTCGATCGCATAAACGTCACTTTGTAGATGTCATATGACATCAGTCAGCTGACAATAAGCTCCCCTCCTGATTCGTTCTTGCACCCCCGGCGAGGGTGAAGCAGTGAACAGACGTCTGGATAATGCAACTTTCATCTGTATTATTCCATTTACGGATAAACTAACTCATTGGTAGAGGCCCATATCTACTGCAAAAGTTATCCTTTCACTTGCAGAGTGTAGTTATGTAGAAAAAATGTGAATTGTTTGATGACTGCGCTTTGCGTCCTGAAATCCACTATAGAAATGCGTGTTTTCTACACTTGTGTTTCTTAAACTATTATTACAGAATATGATTCATTGGAAAATGCGCCCATTGCTGAAACCTTTTGAATATGTTGCCTTGACTTTGGCTGCCTTGTCTTTTACATAATCATTTTCATTTCTTGTATATCTGTAAAGTTTGATAGCAAATGCTAACTGCACATAGTACATCAACTGTGTGTCTCATGAACGCTATGTAGCTATTTTGACTGACATTTTACCGGAATTCAGGTTATGTACACAACTATTAAGTGTAACTGTCTTTATTGCCATATGGCTGTGAATTGTGAATTATTGAAAGATATCAACTACTTTGATTACCTGTATATAAATAAATACTAACCATTAGTTCATTCAAAATTGACTGGTTAGATTAGATATATATGTCATATGTTTTATAGTAAGAGATAGATCATGTCGACTTGTAACTTGCATGCGGAAAAAGTGTGTGTACTGATACACATGTGCAACGTACATAAATACTCATATGTATAAATATAGTAAATATATACTGTATACTCTCTATGTTTATAGTATGAGGTAGATCTTTGGGACTTGGTCATTTTAAAAGTAGCTCGCAGGCTGAAAAGGTGTGAATATTTGAGGAAATACGGCATCTCTTTTTCCTGTGGAATCGGAAGTTGACGATCTTCCAGAACGGTTTGTTGTCAGCCGTAGAAGTTTCACTGTATTATAATCACTGTGTAGAACTCTAAGTGTATATACTGCGGTGGTAAATGAACACTCTCCAGTGGGGTCCAAATGGATGGACGTGTTTTCTATGTTGGCATACTGTATGTCTTTGGGTGCTGACAAATTTTCCCTTGTTTGTTGGAATGTCGAAATAAATGTCAGAGGAGCAAACAGCCAAATGTCACACACGGCCATTTCATATTTAGCCGTCCCCAGGTCGCTACTCTCTTTGAAAGAGGCAAACTTGTTTCTCAATCCACCTGCAGAAGTAGGGAAAAAATCAATAGTGTTTTGCCCGCCCAGGCTGAAAAAGATTGCAAACACAGTCTCATCTGTCCACTTTACACCGCTGAAGTGTTCATCCAAATATCCGCGCCGAGAGGCAAAAAAGCAGCAGCAGGAGGTAGAGCAACTACAGGGGTCTCCAACAGGTAGCTCGTGAGCATTTTCATTTTCATCAAAATAGCAGTCATGCCAAAATGTTGTGTTGCTTCTGGATGTTCACAGGATCCAAGCGAGTTAAGTTTGCTTTCTTTTGCAAAAAAAGGAAGGTTTAAGACGGCAATGGAGGAAGAAAGTGCAGAGAACGAGAGACAGATGGACGCCCACCTCGAGTTCTGTGCTTTGCAGTGATCATTTCACTGATGACTGCTTCGAAGGAACACCTTTACATGAAGCATTTAGCTTGAAAGTACGTTATATATGCATTTTGAAAAAGGATGCTATTCCGCCGGTAAACAGGACAACAAAGAACGACCACTATGTCAAAGTTAGCACAAGCGAGTAAGTCATACCTTGTTTATATAATGACTTCTAAAGTCTATTCCACAATAGTGACAAGGCTGGAAAGCATCATGTTACATAAACATCTTTTCACAACGATATGTTTTCACGGTCACGCTTGACGTGCGGCCACGTGTACAATGAAACTGCCATAGAAGCCCTTTTACGCTCATTAAGAAGCTGACTGAAAACGATAATTGAAGGATAAACAACTCCAAAGTAATTTACATATTTTAGCTATTTTTATGCTTTGAAAATGATTCATTTAGGCCAAGAATAAGTCAAATTTGCTTAAATATGCATTAAAAAATAATAATAGGGTTAGGGTTAGGGTTATGACGAATAGGCGAATAATAGGCCGTATTCAAGCACGAAACAGTGATCATTCATTCATTTATTAATTTTGAAAAACCACGAAATAGTGAGTGAGTAATCATCGAACCGTGACCGTGTTATTAAATTATAAATATAATTATAAATGATAAATGACGTATTTTAATAAATATAAATAAAACACAAGTTGCTCATTTCTTCTTTCTTTTAGTCAAAGCGTCTCTAATGGCGATGAAAGTTGCTTCATTTGTGCGTCAATCTACTTGTTCATGGTTGATGAAATCCCCTGGTTCCAATATCTCTCCCAAACATCATCCCTGCCCGCGACTCCTCTGCTGTTGTTTTCTTCCGTCGCTTTCAATCTGTCTCATCCCCCTCCTCTTCTTCCTCCTCTATGTCATGTGCCGCTGTGCAACATCCATCATAGGTGGCAGCGTTACACGCCGCCTGGCCGGCAAGCGGCGTGCTCAGAGGCAACGCTTAAGTGCCCTCAGTCTCCCCGCCGACGTCGACAGCCATGTAAATGAAGAGGCACGATCTCGGCGCGCCCGCTGATTCGCTTGCCGTGACGAACTGTCACGCCGACGACCCGGACGTGTACGGTTTACGACCCTGAGGCTTTTGTGTGTGCCTGGTAATATGTGCGAGAAGACTGCACCACGCTGGCAATACATATAAAAGGCCACTAGGTGACAGTATTGTCAACAACTTCCTGTCCATTATGTGTCTGTGAGCGTTTTCAAAGGGTGATCGTTTTCATTTGATTTTATTAGTTGTTATTAGTTATTAGTGTAATTATTATTAGTTTTATTGTACCGTGGTTACCTCCTCTTTTCACTTGTATGTCAGTAAAGAATGTTGAAATGTTACAGCTACACTGAAAAGGTTTATTTTTCAATATTCTTCTTGCTGGAATCCCTGAAAATATGCCATAGCTCAAAGTGGTAGCGACAAATGAAAGTGCTACAAGTACTACTACACGATATTAGCGGTGTAATGGCATTGAAAGAATCTGGGGGGACTTTCGCCCTGCCAAAGGGCCGGTCCCAACATCCTGGAGGATCTGCATTATCTACGTACCGTACCGTATGTGCTGATTGTTTACCGCGTTGTCGGCAACTTTGGATATTTGTCGACAGAAGTCGAGCAGTTTGCTTGTTTCTCCTGAATTGAGCGATCAGTGTCCCGAGAAGGTCGGCAAATCGGCTGGATTTAAACTGCATTTTAATTCAAGATTTTTCCTCTATACCCGACTGTTTAGTTGTATTTTCAAGTGATATCACGTGATGTTAAAAGTTACAGACGTTTCGATTCGTCTAAAGCCACCCTATGATTTTATTGCAGCTCTGCTAACAACGCATCATCTCTTCTTGAATGTACAAAAACACTAGCTGTAGTAACGTCCACACGAGTAACGAGATGGATGGATGCACGTATACGTTATGTGTGGATAGCAGCTTTTCAGGTCATTCGTGTTCCACTAATTGGCCGCTCCACAATGCTGTGTACATCCCTGTTTAGCGTATGTTATCTGGTATCGGTTTCGGTTCACAAACGCAGCCGTGTGCTTTATCGACATGGCATTCCATGCAGCGTTTAACCGATGTTCTTCAGACCGCACATGGATAAACTGATCAACCCAGTTTGACCCCTAGATTACAGTCATTATTGGCTGAAGCAAATAGGATTTAGCTTCTTTTAATTCCCCGTGAAGATCTGGAGGTGGATTACTGAGGAATAGCTGTTGTTTTTTCCCCCCGCTGGCCTCTAATCCTCTCCTCAGCATTCCAGGTAGAGCCAAGACTGATGTAAGCGCCTCCTCCGCTGACAGGACCAAACAGGTTTTCAGGCCAGATATCAGGACCCTCTATTGTTTATTTATCAGCGCTGCTGTCGTCCTCGGAGCCCTTGAGTGTCTTTTGTGGACTTCTGCACAAGTATCAAACTCCAGTCTGACGTCTGCCGCGAAGACGCGGCTGATTGGCAGTGAGGATAATTGCTGGAGTACTGAATGATCCGTTTTCTCTCCTAATCAGTCTGTCCACACAAACCCAAGCCTTTATTGTTCCACCCATAAAGTCTTGGACCAGATATTGCACAAAATCAATAAGGTTCCTGCAGAAAGCAGCAAAGTGAGTCCAAATGATGCAAAGTGTTGTCTCGCCTCGCCATGGGTGACCAACGTATTTTATTCATGTTGTAGTTAATTTGTCTGCTTGTCTTCAACCCCCCCTACTTCAAATGTCAGCCGTGTGCCTCCCGGGTAGCGTTTGTGTTTTCCATCTAAAAACTAATAATAACTCGACAGCTCCTCGAAGGCTCTTTGTAATTTCTCCTCTCTTTTCCATCCATTTTCACAGATCACCATGTTTGTCTTTGTTTGGCACCGCGGCACATCCAAACCTTGTTAGGGAGCTAGTGGGGGGCTTAGACCAGCTTTAGTTTCTGCTCGGAATCACGACTATGAAGGTTTCCTTTAATTAGTTATAGTTCCTAGTTACTTTCCCCCCAAAAATAATTGAATTAATGATGGACCTTACCTCACAGGTGTGGCATATTAAGGAGACCCTAAAGTGGACAAGGAGACTTTGCGGACACTCCACAATGTTGTGTGTGTGTGCCTGTGTGTGTTTTACAGTAATTAATGCTACAGGAGAAAATTCTGGTCGCTCCACAATGTTGTGAATGTCATTTATAGCAATTACTGTTCCAGTAAACTCTAATGTTGTCGCTCCACAATGATGGGTGTGTGTTTTACAGCAATTTGTGTGCCAGTAGACTCTATTTTGGTTACTCCACAATGTTGTGAATGTCTTTTACTGCCTTTAGTGCTCCAGTAGAGTCTAATGTGGGTGCTCCACAATACTGTGTGTGTCTTTTACAGCAATCAGTGCTCCAGTAGAGTCTCATGTGGTGGCTCCGCAATTTTGTGCATGTTTTTCACGGCTATTTTTGTTCCAGGAGACTCCCACCATAGTGTGAATGTCTTTTACAGCAATTATTGTTCCGGGAGACTATTGTCGTGGCGCCACAATATTGTAAATGTCTTTTACGGAAATTATTGTTCCAGTATACTTTAATGTGGCTGCTCCACAATGTTGTGTGTGTGTTTTACAGAAATTTGTGTGCCAGTAGACATTAGTTTGGTCACTCCACAATGTTTTGAATGTCTTTTATGTCAATTAGTGTTCCAGTGGACTTTAATGTGATCGCTCCACAATGTTGTGTTTGTGTCCTTTACAGCAATCAGTTTTCCAGTGGAATCTAATGCGGCTGCTCCACAATATTGTGAGTGTCATTTACAGCAATTTGTGTTCAAGTAGACTCTGATGTGGTCACTCCACAGTGTAGTGTGTGTCTTTTATGGCAGTTACTGTTCCAGTAGACTCTTATGTGGCGGTGCCACAATGTTGTGTCTGTCTTTTATGGCAATTAGCCTTCCAAGAGACTCTATTGTGGTTACTCCACAAAGTTGTTTGCTCCAGTAGAATGTATTGTGGTCATTCCACAATGTTATATGTGTCTTTTACATCAATAAGTGTTCCAGCAGACTTTAATGCAGCTGCTACACAATGTTGTGTGTATGTGCGTGACGCACATCTCAGCATTTCCGATTCCATGCCTGTTTTTCTACTCAAAGCATAACCAGAAAAAAAATGTAATATTGTCATTTGGAAGCCAGTAGCGTAAATCCGGCCTCAGAGTTATTTGAGTGCTTGGAGTGGCAGCAGTTTTTATCATCAGTCCAAATATTGATTTTAACACTCACACAGCTGATTTGGAAGCGGCGCCATGTTATTATCAACAATACGGTCCCACGGCAGTTATTACCAGGAGGCGTAAGGTCAGCAAAGCATCTCTGACAAGTGACGAGAATGAGCCGCTGACTGGCACCACGGCAGGAAAACAAACCCCGCCCTCCATCCCGTCTGCAATTTGTCCCTTACAGTCTGATTATTTTCAGCATGGACTGGAAATCAATGGACTCATTGCGCATCGCAAAGTTGCGTGTAATTCAGCGAGAGCAATAAAAGAGCAATATCTCTGGATGTTGCGAAGTCTCCGGCGTAATACAGTTAGCAATGACAAGCAAACTAATGGCCTTCTGGCGGCCGTCCCTGTGGACTTTGCAGTAGGCCAAACACATGAATCATAACGCCGTACTCGGTGCTGCGGATGCTTCCTTACTCAAGGACCGCTGCTCGCCATTTTTGGAGCCTCTACTGGCCTCAGAGGCCATTTGAATACAAACGATTGTGCGACAGCTAGCATCAGTAAAGCCTTGCGTATCAAACTGCAAAACATAAACATTAAGAACTAGATGTTGAGGAGCGCAGTTATCATTCTTGCACAACACACGAGCAAACAGTTAGCATGCTTCAGTAAAGTCAACACCTGATCGACCTATCATCTCTGCCGTCATATCAACGTCAACCATGCAGCTTCCTCTAGCTAGTTAGGAGCTAGCCTCGTGAGCGCAAAACACAAACTACAAACATCGATGAATCGTTTATTAAATGTACTTTCTGGACATGAACATAACACACAAGCAGGATAGCAGCATCAAAATAAAAATCCGTAGGAAAGCAACATCCTGTAGCCCACAAACTGTCTGTAATAAGAAGAGTCTCTGACAGAACAAGCATCGTTGCATGAACAAGCCCAACAAGAGGAGGACTAACACATTTACAATACACTAGAACAGTGCCAATACCCTAAATGGGCAAAACAGGAAGGAACACAAGAGGTCAGAGAGAAAGAAAAACAAAAGAAGCAAAATAAAAACAAAACGTATAAAAAGAACACAGCCATGGTTGCACTGCCATACATCAGGGGCATCACAGAGAAAGTGCGGGCAGCAATGAGAAAACACACCAATAAAGCTCAACAATTTCTAGTACATCCAAAGGATAAAATAGAGAAAATGTAACGTCATATACGAAATACCCAGCATGTCTTGCAATAAAACATACATTGGGGAAACAGGGAGGGAATTTAACAGAAGAAAAAAGGAACATGGGACAGAATGTGAGAAGGAAACAGCACAGGCGTGCAACGAGCAACCAAACACAAAGCAGAGCAGGAACAACTCAAATCCGCCATTTCGGACCATTGCAAAAGAGAAAACCACCTTCTGGATTGGAGTGGAGCAAACATCAGTGGGACAGCGGGCAACAAACACCACCGATGGATCAAAGAGGAAACTGAAAATCGGAAATGAGCCCATAGGACCATAAACCGGGGAGAGGGGGCCTTTGCACCCTATCACACCTGGGATGTGGTCCTAAAGAAGTCGGACGGCGGATGGCGCTGTCGCCCTGCCTTCACTGACAGGAAGACAGCGACAACATCTGTATGAATCAGCTGACATGACACGTCACAGGAACATCACGTGACCGCTCTGAGGAAGTCGAAACTGTCAGGAACGATAAAACTAGCTAACTCTGGTCTGTGAAAAGAACTGTTCAGAAAGGATCGATTCATCGATTTGCTCCCTTGGAAGCTGACAGTAAAACAATCTAGAAATAATTACCCTGCTCTAGTAGATGCATTTCTTAAAGCGCATGCAGAAGCACATGCTCTCCTAAACCTGCTCTCATGATACCTCAAATTCAGCCTTCAGTGGGGACTCGATCTGCCTCTTAACACCACCGCAATCACGTCACAAGTATACAAAACTGCAATATAACAGGGTGTGACTTTACAGAATTGGAAAGATCCATTACTACTGACGCAACAAACCCACTTAAGCCTTTATCTTCCAATACGTCGTCTCTAAACAACTCCAAACTCCAAACCTCTGCACTACAACGTCATCTGGGGCGGTGCAGAAACAGTATTTATCTAATAACATGATAAAAACTTTAAAAAAAGGGCCAGGTTGACTTATATAGAATATGTATATGTGCATGTCTCAGATCAAGGGTACCCTTTGCTGTCTTCAACTTCACTTGAGTAGTATTTGAAGTAGTTGTTCTAACAACGTGTACTATCCCTATCACTCTGACGTTTATAGAGTGAGGAAGCTTACCAAACCATCAATTAAGCCTGTTCATGTTTTGATTTTGCGCTAGCACGGCTATGTTGTAAAAAAGTGTCTATATTTGGACATTGAAATGTTCCATGTAAAGCATGTCTACTTTTGTTGTGAAATTAACAATATTTTCTCTGATAATGTTGTCATGATTTCTACTTAGAATTAAAGAATGATGTCTGAAATTGGTTTCTAATGTGTTTTATTCAAATATTTTCAATGTAAACAAAATAATTGTCGTGTAATCATTAGTGAAAATTACATAACCTTCGTGTCCGCCTGCCGATGGAAATGTTGAAGAACATAATTCCATGGAAAAACAAACCCCATGATGATTACAATGGTATATATTCATGGAATAATTACTCAACTCTGCAACTAAAGTGATTGTTTGTGTATAAAAGAGTAAAATAAGATTATTTGAACTAAAGTCTAACACCGAGTGGACACCGAGTTATGTACTTTACATTTAAGAAAGAGTGAACTTGGCAGGGTTGCTATGGGAAATGGAAGATGTCTCCAGCTCTGGTATGTTGGGTGTGTGTTTTGCAATGTTTGAACTTTGTGTTGATAACATTACCAAGGTCTATCCACCAGTTTAACATTTTAAATGTAACACTTGGGTAGCCTTGATCTGAGCCATGCACATATACGGTATAACCTCACTAATTTGCATATAACTCACACAGAACGATGAACAACTCTAGAGGTCTCCTTTCCATGTGTTGGAACAGTTCAGCCCTGCGTTGTTCATGTGATGATGTGTTCTAGCGCACTGGTAACGTTGAGTGTCAGGCATAGGCTTTCAGACGTCAACCAGTCAGAAGAAAAAAGTCAAAATATCATGAGAAGAAAATTTACAAGGATTATTTAATAAGAATGTTGAAATATTTGGAAAAAAAAACCCCAGAAAAAACAGCAAGAATTGAAAAAATAGAGTTCTTATTCATAATAGGCTTTTTCGCCTCCAGTGCGTCACAAAGCTGAGATGCAGTTTTTTGTTGAAATAGAAATAACGTGTTAGCATACAGTATCTGCATGTGTTGCTTTACAAAATATCAAAGTGGCATCCTTTCATCTTTCACTATGTGGCCCTCACTGAAAAAGGTCTGGACATCCCTGATTTAGGGCAACATCGCTGCATTTTTGGGGCACAGTTCTCAACCTCGTTCCGACAATTTCCCTGTGATTTCAGTCCTTCCAGCTCACCAGTTATGTTGACAATTAAGCTAACATTCCAGGTGTCTGTTTGGTGTTATCTCCCCCTATTAGGTTAGCGTGACAAATAGAATTGTTGTACTCAGGGAAAAAAAACAACAACCTTTTAAGGTTATTTTTTTCCACCTCTGTGCCTCCCTGATTTATTAAAAAGCAGCTGAGTGCTTTAATTTCACCTACTGTTCCGTATGCAAATGAGTCGACGTGATGTGACGCCTGACATGCACGTTTTCCAGCGCACAGCCTCCCGTGATCGGACTGGTCTGTTTTGTGCGATCGTGTGAAGAAAACCAACACCTCGCTGTGAAAGATTATCGATCGCCTCTCACACCTGGAGATAACCGAGCGCCCGCTAAAAAAACACAAACAGCAGGAAAAGGGGAGGTGAGATTAATTGCCCTCCTTGTAACTTTTACACCCAACGGCCCCGGCTGGCGCCTTGCCAACACGTTGCGGAGAAGAACCGCTGACATTTTTACTGCTGTGAATCTTCGCTTCCCAAAGGAAATGTGAAAGGGCGGCCGTGGGGGGGTGTTAATTTTGTGGTAGGTGACTCCGGCGTTCCCTGGCCATCTGTCGGACGTATTCTCGCTCTCATCGACATGGATAAGAGGGCACACATTAGCATGGCTGATACAACAGGCCTCGTATGGTGCAGGTGCCCTGACAAGGTGGGGGCGCGCCGCATGCGGGTCGGGGGTTCTTTTCGCCTCTGCAGGAGGTAAAGGGTCACGGCGGGGTTGCATAGTATTATGTCAGTTTTGCATCGGCTTACCCTTGACTTGCATGTGTGTTCACCAGTAACACTGCAGCAGCACAGTGCTTCTCATCGTTTTCATTCAGTGCATGCAGTCCTACATGGCCACTGTACGTCTAAAAATGCAAAAATGCAGGTGGAAGTGGTCGGAAACCGTGATCGTTACTGTTCATCAAAATGGTAAAAGCGGCCGTGATGTATAAAGTGTGATCACGCGACCCAAAGGTGGTACAACTTGGACTTCAACCACAATTTTCTGGAGGAATTTGAACAAAAAGTCAAAGTTCAAACTATCATCATGAGTGAGAAAATATATTTAGCTTTTTCTTGGACTTTTTCTGCATATTCTATTGTAGGAATTAAAACTGCAGCATCAAACACACAACACGTGTTAGTTCCAGCAGTACCTACAAAACCACGTCTTTGAAGGGCAGCAGTCACATAACTCTGTTCTTGTTGTATTAACTTCTGTTTACATTGTAGGTACAGTATCTACATACAGTTGTCCCTCGTTTATAGTGGTTAATTGGTTCCGGACTCAAGGGTGATAAATGAATTTCCGTGATATAGGAGTCAATGTTAATTAATGGAATATTTTTGTATTTAGAGCATAGAAAACCTGTTTATGACTTTCTAAATGCATTTTTTTAAACATTAGTAGAACCCTGTAGACATGGAATAACACACCTCTCGTCACCTTTACACTCCTATTATTCATTGTTTACACTCTTATGCGGCAGGGACTCCAGGCGGCCGCAAGCTAGCAATCTAGCGAGCTAACCAGTTAGCCTCAAATGTATTTCTTCTAAACTTAAGAAGCCAAAAATGACCACTTCCACATATTATGAGAGGAGAACTTTTTTCACTCTATCATGTGGGACATGCCATGGCTGGCTTCATGACTTCATGCAGTGTTAAGGTAATGTCTGTAAAGCTAATGTCTCAATGTTTTGTGTCACTACTGCCGCCTAGTGACCAGAATACTACATATCACTTGTATTTCAATATGTTTTGAGACCATAGTCTACCACAAAGCAGCCATCATGTATTAATTACGGTAATTAATTTCTGAAAATATAGAGAGGAAGGACTCTATACATATCACTATATTTGTGCATTTTTGCTTGTAATGATTCTCAACACAAACATAAGGCATTCAGAAGACACATTCAAATACATTGGGATGATATGGAGTATTCCACACAGGTCACTATGTGTGCCACTGCAGGAGGTACTGTCCAGAAGGTAAAAAAAAGGACAACAGCAAGGGACCCGCCCAATGCTAACGTGTGTGTGTGTGTGTATTATGTCTTATTTTCTCTTATTATGTCTACTATATTGGATAATAGGAGTGTAAAGGTGACTATAGGGTTGTTATTTCATGTCTAGAAGTCTTTAATAATTTTAAAAATCGTATATTTAGAACGTTGTAAACAGTTGTAAACAGGTGCTCTACAAAAATATTCAATTTTTAAATAAGGAATCCTACTTTATGGTCGGGTCTGCAGCCAATTAACCACAATAAACGAGGGATAAACAAGTGATTACTGTGTCGGCTGTGTCAGTTAACGAATGGCAGCAGCTGCGTTAAAGAGCTGCGCTGGACGACAAGTTGACAGCTCAGGCTTTTAACTCGTTGGCTCGTGCTGGTCAACATTACTCTCGTTTAGCAGGGATTTGCATATGTGGATTCAAGCCGCCGCCAGGGTGCAGGGCTGAACAGCGTTACACACGTGCGTGTGCATGCAATTGTGCCAGGCCCTGAACTACCAAGGAAATGGAAGTGCACCGTGCCTCGGCACCAACTAGTGCACGCACGCTAGCCAAACCAATGCTAGTCAATGGATGTATGTATGTATGTATGTATGTATGTATGTATGTATGTACTTTATTTATCCCACAGCGGGGAAATTTACTTGTTACAGCAGCAAGACAAGTAAAGAGAACAGTGTAAAGAATACATAGTGACTACAACATGGTTCAGGTGGTGCAGGTGTTGTAGAGCCTGACAGCGGTCGGTATGAAGGACCTGCGGAACCTCTCCTTCTTACGGCATGGTATGGCATAATGAGATACAAGGGATGGTGCACGCACAAGGGGGTGGTGAAAAGAAAAGTAGGGGTAGCGAAGGAAGGTGGGAAGTAGCCACTGGGGAGGAGCTCGCTGCTCCGACGTGATCTGAAGCGTCCAGAGGGAGCGGCTGTCCTCGTCCAGATGCTGAGCGCACGACGGCTGACGGATGCCTGTGGGGAGCGCGGCGACCGCAAACGTGTGTGCATGTTAGTCAAGGATCTGCACTAAATATTTCAAAGGGCCGAGAGAGAAAACAAAAGAGGATATCAGGAATCTGGAGCAGCGTTCCCACAAGAGCCCCCCCCCCCCCAACTCTCACCCCCCTCTTCTCCTGGTTACAGCCGAAATAAAATCGTTTGATCTCGGAGACTCCTGCTTCTATTGTTATCCCAAGTAAGCCCCGCAACTCGGCAACTCGGAGCGGAGGCCAAAAGATACCTGCTGCAGGATAGCGCAAATACGTTCAGTTGTGCAACCTGCAAAACCTGCAGGGTGGGGGGAGACGCTGCTAATTTGTAGCATTTTTACGCACCGTCCCACTACAATTCTTTAGGGAAAAACCTGCAACACAGCGTTGCATTTGCCTCAACTCTATTGGCAAAAAAACATTCCTTTAGTCACATATGGCTGCTTATAGCAGAACCCAGCATGACAATACGCGAAAACACCTTTTATTTTGGTAGACGCTGACTCTGAGGTGTAAAACATCACATAGCAGAAAATGGGGCTCATGGGTATCTAACTAGACTCTGTGTCACATGACTGAATTTAGCTCACCTAACTAGTTAGTAGTTAGCTTCCTGGCTTTTGATATACGACATGCAGGAGCTAGCGCTAATGAGCTTGCCACAGCTGTTGCACAAACCAATTAATTTATTTGTATTCCTGATCAAAACCTTAGGACCACTTGAAAAATTGCTAGCAAAAATTGCTACATTTTGCACTGTTGGATCATAAGGAGGTTCCAAGTAGAGCTTCAAAATGTGACAAAAAGAAAGGGTTTTCTCCGGGTACTCCGGTTTCCTCCCACATTCCAAAAGCATGCATGTTGGATGGATGATTGAACTGAACCAGAGCTGAACACCCTAAAGGACGTGTTTTTAAACTGCAGCTCAAGCTTGTTGGATCTAAAGCGGCTTTTTCCCAGCCCTGGTTGCGTGTCTCAGGCTGTAAAAGCATCAGTAAACACACTGGTGTTTACATGAAGCGCCATCCCATTAAAGATTATCGTATAATCCATATTGGCTACATGTGAGTCACCTAAGCGACCTGATCATTGCGCCACTCCAGGTATTGACTAGCCTCCTTATCAGGTCCACCTATAGCACACAAGCAGCCCAAAAGCTTTCTAGCTGGTTCTTATCGCCACGCATAAGGGATCAACACCAAAAGGGAAAAAAAGCGGCGTTCCTTCACTCTTATTCTCTCCATCGCCGTCCTTCCCCCTCGGCTTTGAAAGGATTTCTTGGTGGTTAAGCTCTTGTTAATTGTTGGCAGCAGCTGGAGGTTATCAGCTGCCTTCGCAGTGAAGATGGGAATAATAAGTGCTGCTCCAGCAGGCCCGGGTGGGAAACTATTCATTCATTCAGGAAAGGAGAGGGGATGATATCAAGGAAACAGAAGAGGTGCTCAGCGCCTCCAGCACGCCCCCCGGCCGCCTGTTTTTAGCTCAATCCTCGCCAATTTCCGATATTCCAGCCACAAACACACCACACTCTGCTAATTTGCACTGAACAAAGTGACAGGGTTTTGCACAAGAACAAGATTAAAAACCAATACAAATTTGTATTGTAAGTTGAATCATTAGAACATAATTACGTGCGTACAAATGGCAAAAGGAGCATCTCTTGATAAAGTACACTGGATCCTCACACAGTTGTGATTCACTTGTGAGTCAGCATTCTCCGAAAACACATCTCATTCTCATTTGTAATTGCGGAGTCAGTGCAACCGGTCTTTGTCAAAAACCTGTGATCAAGTGTTTGTCAAGTAGTCGTGAGTCGGTGAAACTCGAGTCTTCCTCAAGTAACTGTGAGTCTGTGAAACTCGAGTCTTCATCAAGTAACCCTAAGTTGGTGAAACTCAAGTCTTAGACAAGTACCCATGAGTCGGTGAAACTCAAGTCTTTATCAAATTCCAGTGAGTCAGTGAAAGTCAAGTCTTCGTCAAGTACCTGTGAGTCGGTAAAACTCAAATCTTCATCAAGTACCCATGGTTTGGTGAAACTTGAGTCTGTGTCAAGAACCTGTGAGTCAGTGAAACTCTAGTCTTCATCAAGTACCCCTGTGTCAGTGAAACACAAGACTTTGTCGAGCACCTGTGAGTTGGTGAAACTCAAGTCTTTGCCGACTCAAGTCTTTGTCAAGTACCGGTGAATCAGTGAAAGTCAAGTATTTGTCAAGTACCCGTGAGTAAGTGAAAGTCAGGTCTTTGTCAAGTACCGGTGATTCGATGAAACTTGAATCTTCATCAATTACCCATGAGTCGGTGGAACTCGAGTCTTTATCAAGTAGTTGTGAGTCGGTGAAACTCAAGTTTTTGTCAAGTACCTGTGAGTCCAGGAGTCTTCGTCGAGCACCCATGATGCAGCTCGGTAGGAAGGGGGCAGGAGGAAAGGAGAGTTGATCTGAAGCAAAGACCAGATATGTTGCTTTTCCCACAGATCTGCATGTCAAAACTTGACATTTTTATGGGTGTTTCGATGACTCATGTTTTTTTCGCCACTGGCTATTGGTCCCGGAACGCTGCCTGGCCGTGCCAAAGTGAGCATCTAGTGTATCCGTGTTTACCCCTGCTGCCTCAAACATTTTTTTTTTAATTTATGTGTCAAAATCAAAAGCTGTGATATGTAAACCCTTCAAGCAATAAATATACAACACGTCAATCATACCTGCCAACCCTCCTGATTTCCCTGGGAGATTCCTGTATTTCAGTGCCTTCTCCCAAGATCCTCCCGGCGACACAGTTATTCCTTATTTCTCCTGCTATTTGGGGAGTATGAGCGTGTTTGGATTTAAGGTGCGTATTAGCTGATATTAGCTTATGCTTCGTCACTAACATTTCAGTTTTGGGTAATAATATATAATAATATGGAAATGAAGTCAAAATAATATGGGAATAAAGTCATGATATTACGGGAAGAAAATTTATGAAAAGTACTTAAGAGGAAATTTGAAATATTTGAAAAAAAAAAAACCATAAAAAATGGAGGAAATATATCGCCATGTGCATTCCTGTCTGTTTTCCTCGTCTCCCACCTCCAAACAGGCAGGAAGAGAGTTCAATCTGTGCATCGGTTTCAGCACTTTGTTGCGTTTGTTCCCTAGAACAACAGCATGAAGGGAGTGAGCCCTTTTGTCAGCCATACAGTCTCTTTGTCTCGGTGGGTGGAGGCGGGGCCGGTAGCATACACACATGGTGCAGAAGAGTGTAACGTAGTAGAAATTAAATTAGTAGACTGCAATATATTTTTTCACTTTTCTTGCAGGTAATGTTAAACTCTTGTCCCGTAGACCCAATCTCGTCTCGCACTTCTTGGGTATGTTGCGTTACAAAATATCCTTTTGTGTTTCACTATGTGGCCCTTGCTGGAAAAAGTTTGGACCCCTGATGTAAGCCGTCTTCCTCACTCGTTAGTCTATGTTTTTGTTTGCATGTTGCATGCGATCACACCTTTCCCCTGGCTTCCAAGAACTCTTCAGAAAAGGGGATGAAACCCCATCTTTTTGTCCGCAAGGATTGCTGGAGGATTTTTTTCTTTCTCTTTCAAGCTGTTGTCAGGAAGGCGAGGCTCCTCCACATTTTTTTCCCCTCCTGGCGGGAGAAAGGCTTAAACGCTTACCGTACTTTTTGGATATGAACACTGCGACTCTGGTTGCTAAGCCAACGTAAATACTTGTTTTTTTTCCAGGGAGGAATAAACAGCAAGTCAGTTTTGTGATAAATGGCCTCATGTGCTGCTCTTGTTGTGACTTTGAGGGCAAAGCAAAGAAAAAAGGAGGTGGAGACGGAGGGAAGATGACAAGATATGGTGTTTGTCTGATCCCTGAGAGGGGAGAGGTTTCATTACTCCAGGGACTTTGGCAGGCAGGTCTCGGCTGTGCTGGTGTTGTTTTTTTCCTGCTCTCATTTCTTCTTGTCAAGACTCTGTGAGATGTCGGCGGCACCAGCTGTGATGGAGTGAAGTGTCTGTCCAGGAGGACAGAGGGGGGGCCATCAGATGTTCCACGCAGCGCCATGACTTTTTTAATTAACCTCTTTGGGAGGCCCATTGTCTCCCTTTAAAGGTAATCACGTCCTCAGAAGTGCCGTCCTCAGGACTTATGTGACCCGAGAGTGGCTTGTATTGTCCCAACTTTCCTTCCCCGCTTCCCATCTTGCCTTAAAAGTGAGCTCCTCGAGACCATGCGAGAGGAGCGATCCCCTCAGTGTTTCCACTCTGCGTGACCTCTGTTTGCCAGCTCACGTGCATCACTCAAGTCTTAAGTGCGACCTCTCAGCGCTGCATTATGGGCTGCTGGGATGTTTGGAAATTACATGCCAAGTGCAGGGTGAAGCATACTGATGGAAAGCCCGAGTTTCAACTCGCTGAAATGCGTTGACACTGTGAATGGGGTTTGCATGTTCTGATTGCCTCTACCTGCTTTAGCTACTTCAGTTTTCTCCCACAATCCACAAACACGTGTGCTAGCTTCGTAACGTGTTGACTGAAGACTGCAAAAGCATGTACGTTGCGGTTATTGAAGATTGTCTTTGATATTTATGGTAATCCCTCGTTTATCACGGTTCAACTGTAATAAGTGAATTTCCGCTAAGTAGGATTCCCTACTTATAAATGGAATATTTCCGTAGTTACAGCATAGAAAACCTGTTTACAACAAATATGCACTTTAACATTATTAGAGCGCTCTAGACATGAAATAACACCCCTATAGTCACCTTTACACTCCTATTACCCAAGATAGTAGACCAGGGGTGTCCAAACCTTTTCCAGTGACGCCCACATAGTGAACAGTGAAGGGATGCAAGATTTGATATTTTGTAACGCAACACATGTAGATATGTAAAAATGTGCTTTAACGTGCAACAGTGATGATTTATTAATTAATATATTTTTGAAAGATTGTGAAAGAGTGAAGCTGTGAAATTGGAAGCGCAAAGTGGCGAGGGACGCCTGTCGTACATTTTAGGTTCATCCTGAAATTTCACCCTTATGCCAAACATCCCTAACATTTTGTGAGTACTTAGAAAATACAGTGCATTGCTTTAATGTTTACAAAAACACATACATTACGTTCATGGAAGACGAAAAAAACGATCGTCAGATTCATCGCAACTCAAAATCGTCTTCAGTGTTTACAAATCGCGTACATTACGTTGGCACGCTAAAGTGTTCTTCAGAGCTAGATTTGAAGACTTGAAATAGTTTTTGATATTTACAAAAACACCTTCATCAGGTTGGTGGAAACCTACATTGTATTTAGTGTTTCTTATACACTAAATTGTCTTTGCTGTTTACAAAAGCACGCACGTCAGATTCGTAAAATACTTGTGATTTGTTGTCAGTGTTTTCTCCTCACGTACGTGCATTGTGATTATCAAAAGCCGCTTCAAGAAACAACCAAGTTGAACTGTATCTATGTCATCAATCACCCGTTTTGGGGGTTGAGGGACCCCCATGACAGAGTGGGGTCTTATATGATAGAATGACTCAGTATTGAATAATAGAGTGTCTTGCAAACTAGGCCACAAAACTAGATAAGACGGGACTAAACACAGAAACAGTCAGCATACATTCAAAGCTCAAGAATGTGCTGTTGATGGAAAGTGGTATTACACATCATTGCTATCTGTTGTGAACCTTGTGCGTATGCATGTTTGTGAAGGTTCTCTTGGGAAGATAACTGATGATCGATGTCACCGTCATGCGGTCGAAGCTTTATATCAATGAATCTATAATAAACTAAGGACCACTCCTCTTCTCTCTTACCGTCAAGCTGTGTCTGTCGTTATTTAGTATTCCACAGCAAAGTATGTAGCTTAAATTGGTTCGTCGTGATTATCCGAAGCTGCTTCAAGAAACGACCAAGTTGCACTGTGGTATCCATGCCCTCAATCAAACAAGATGGGACTAAACACACACAAAGTCAGCATACATTCAAAGCTGGAGACTCTGCTGTTGATGGAGAACGGGTATTATACATCATTGTTAACCAGCTAGACTTCTCAAATCTGGACTGGATCAATCTGCAGACCAAGAACGTTCATAAAAAGACGGTTTCTGATTGATTTGTAAAGCCTGTATTCTGTTTGTACCTCAGGTTTGTTGACTACTTATGAAAGGAAAAAAGCGTTGACTGAAGACTAGATGAAGTAGCGGTGTGAAAAATGACAATAAAATATTCAATAAAAGTATAACAAACATCATTAGCTTCTGCCCAGTGCTAATAATTTCCCTTACAGGTGCAGTTTAAACACATCAATCATCCTTGCTTATTTCAGATTCTACTATTTCAAGCATCACGGCACAACCACACTCTTGTTGTGCAGTCCTGGTTTGAAGTCTACTTTTATGAACCCTTTTCGTCGTTTTTTGCATGAATCCTGTCTTGGATTAAACGCCCTAACTGAGATTAATGGCATCTTCTTCCAGAGTCTTCTGGCCAAGCTGGCAAATGAAAGGAACTTGCTGCAGAAGGAGATAAATTAGCTTCTGAATATTGGAGAAGAGGCCACCTGTTGCTCGTAGCCTTGGTGGACTGCATTGCCTCATTATGCACGCCTTTAAAATGTTTCTCACATCTAACAAACAGGAGTCCTTTCAGTGGGAAGTGAAGCCCTCTGCAGATGAAATGCTAGTTGTTAGACCTCCAGTGGCCTCTCACAAGTGCTAATGTGATCTATCCCAGCCTTTTGCGGAGGCTGGGATTCATGTGGCGCCCCCCCACTGCCGACTTGCTGACTCCCTGCTGGTTCACAGGGTGCAAGACTCAGGTCCAAGGTAAAGCAAAAAGAAGAGAGCAGGATGAGTCATGCATTTCAACGCGTTGGATCATTTACATTTCATTTCAGTCGATGAGTTTTATTGTACTTTTTTCATACACACCTACTAAATGAACAATTTTTTCTCCATTGAAAAAGTACACAGAGCATGGAAAAGAGACATGGAGCCACAGCTCCCCCTTATGGTCGTTGTGAGAAGAACAACTGCTTGCCATCACAGCACAGTCTTACTGTACCGCTGAAGTTGGCTTCCGATGCGATTGGAGGTGGAATTGAATGTGCAGTGCGACTGATTGTCTGTTTTTGTGACACTTATCGATGTGAAAACACTTTAGCTGAGCTATTGCCTGTGCCTGACACCCACTATTTGTGTGAAAACTTTATTCTACGTGTGAAAATGCAATAAAGGATCATTCATGCATTTTTTCAGCACTAGACCACATTAGACCGGATCCAGTTCAAAAACTACTGTGCCGAGAAATCTGGACTGGATGAATGAGCAGCTCTGATGGTTCATAAAAACGCAGTTTCAGATTTGTAAAACCTGTATAGTGTTTGTGACAATGAAATAAAGACACATATGGGGACCTGGCCCGGTTAAAAAAAACACTGGGCCTAAGCTTCTCAAATCTGGACGGGATGGATCTACAGACCCTGAAGGGTCATAAAACATGGTTTCTGATTTGTGACACCTTCATTCTATTTGTGAAAATACAACAAAGGCACATTTATACATTTTTTTCAGCGTTTACGCCACATCAGACCTGGTTAGGTTCGAAAACCACTGTGCCTAGACTTCTCAAATCTGGACTGGGTTATGCCACAGACCCTGATGTTTCATAAAAAACATTAGTTTCAGGTTTGTCAAAACCTGAATTCTGTTTGTGCCAAAGCAATAGACGAACATACGTGTTTCTTCATCAGCCTCTAGACCAGTGGTCCCCAAACCCCGGGCCGCGGCCCGGTACCGGGCCGTGGGTCATTTGGTATCGGGCCGGAAAGAAAGAAAAAATAATTTCCATTATTTCTTTTTAACTTTTATTTTGAAAAGTGGCCCGATTCTCTCTGTTACATCCGTCTCACTTGACGCATGTCCATTGTGCGTGTGCTAACTTTAACTCATGCCGCACAGATAGACTACTACTGTATTTTTACCATTTTTCTTTCACCTCATATTTGGTCTGAAATGCTGATACTATGTGGGAATGCATAAAGGTAAGTTTTGATGACTTATTGAGTGCTAATGTGCACATTTGTCTCAAGTTAATTCATGCTAGCGCACTGCCTTTTAACACACACGTCAAACAGCCGTGTAATCATCTCTCTCGGAAAACTTGGCTGGAACTTGACACAATACATAATAAATAAGATAAATAAGATAAATATTTGTAGGAACACAAGCCGCTCTGTGGGTCAAAAAAGGTAGGGGACCATTGCTCTAGACCACATTAGACTCGGTCCAGTTAAAAAAACACCGTGCCTTGACTTCTCAAACCTGGACTAGGTTATGCAACAGACCCTGATGGTTCATAAAAGCACAGTTTCAGATTTGTAAAACCTGAATTCTATTTGTGACATTACAAGAGAGCAGGGTGTCCAAATGATTTCCACATAGTGAAAAATGAAAGGATGCAACTTTGCCACATGAATATTTTGTAAAGCAACACATGTGCTGTAGATATGCTAAGACGTTATATATTTTTCAAGCTTTGTCATATAGGAGAAAAAGCTTATTAGTAGTATGAACTTCCATCTTCGCTCTTTTTTCCCAATTTTTGCTTCTTTTTTCCCCAAAATATTTCAACTTGCCTCTTAAATAGTCTTCGTGAATTTTATTTTCGCAATATGACTTTATTCCCCCGTGGCCGAGTGGTCAGCATGTTGGCCACACAGTCTGGAGATCAGGAAGATCTGGGTTTGAGTCTCTGCTTCGGCATCTCTGTGGAGCTTGCATGTTCTCCCCGTGCGTGCGTGCGTGCGTTCGTGGGTTTTCTCCGGGTAAAAATGTTGTCTTTTCTAACCATTAAAATGTATTTTATACACTTAGTTGATTTTAAAATATAGATTTTTAGCATTTTTAATTCTTTTTTAGATGCATTTTCGGTGTCATCCTCATGAATGTGATAATGATAATGATAATAAATAATGACTCTTTTGGCATTGCCTGAAAGAATCATTTCCTGATCAGTTAGAATGCGTCTAAAGTCCTAAAACACTGAATTTGGCCACAAGTTTACTAAAAGTGTGTTTTGCTTTTTATTTGGTACTTTAGGCTTCTTTTGTGATACCATGACTGGATACCAGCGATGGCAAAGAGGGAAAGTGTGATGGTTACCACAGAACGCGAGGTGGCCGAGAGCTTTGTACGGTGGCTAATCCATCGTGCGCGCGTGGGTTTCAATCCCATGACGTCTGGCAACCAGCCGCAAGTAACTTCATTTGCCGACAGACAAACGTGTCATTGTTGCCTGCAGTACCTGTGGTTACCATGGAAACCAAGATGAGACTGTCTCCATCAAGTGGTGGGTTAGTGTTTGTGTGAATGCGTGACCACCACAGCCATGGGGATGTAAATAAGACAACACCACACGCTGGTTGGATGGCCACACTCATCACTTCTTGTGTTCAGTCAGAAAATTGTCATAGTCTGTTTATTTTGTTGAGAAAAAAGCTCTAAATATTGTAGGGAAAGTTTTAATTGAGGGCCGCATGGAGGCCCAGTGGTTAGCATGTTGGCCACACAGTCAGCAGATCGAGAAGACGTGGGTTCGAATCACCGTGTGGAGTTTGTATGTTTTTTGTCTGATTTGATTTTTTTTGTAATAATAAATAGTAATATTTTGGATTTTTTTATTTTTATTTAAAAAAAATAATAAAGTCAAAGAAAAAAAGAGGGGAAAAAAGTCAAGAAAAAGTCATTTTAAAAAAGTCGGAATCTTACGACAATACATTTCCATTTTTTAAAGAAAAAGTTAAAAAATAAAATATCATATAAGTTAAAAAAATATTTAATTTTTTTTTTTGTTATTACAAGATGGGACCCTGAACACCATAAAATAGTTATTGTACAAGAATCAGGTTGAAATATGTCGAGTCACAATCTGGGAGCTTGACTTTTTTAGACAAAAAATGTAAATCAAATTAAAAAATAATCAGGTACAATATTTTTCAAACAAAAGTCAAGGGGGAAAGTCCAAATATTTATAGGCCAAAAAAAAAAAGTCATCGTCATGGTTGGTTTGAAGACAAAATAAAACTTACAAGAAAAAAGTATTTTTTGAAAGCACTAATGAGAAGATTTATGAGGGAAAAGAGGCTATTTTCCCACAATAAAATAAAAAGCGTCTGTTCATGTACCGTAATGAATGTAGTGTACTCTGCAATTTGGCTTGATGCTCGCTAGGTGGCAGACTTCCTACAGCGCTGACCCTCTGAGTGAAGATAAGCCCCACCTCCTTGTGTGCAAAATGATGCTCTGCTCCACTAAGTTGCATCATTGCAAGGTCACGTGGAGGACGTACTACTTGTACTCTGTCTCCTTCCTCCTCCTCCTCTTCAGGCTCCACCCATCACCACCACCCTCCCTCTGCCCCCCTCCCTCATCATCTCACACTCTCACTTTGCCTACCACACAAGGCAGTGAGAAGATGAGGGGCCGGCCGGCTCTCCATCACTGACACTGAGCTCACGCACACACACGCACACACAGAGTGGCGGTAAGGATGGGGATGCAGCTGCAAGACAGCGTGGCGTCTGATTACCTGTCAGGTGAGAGCATCTTTGTGCTTATTTTTGTTAGTGCATGAAAGCAACCTGCTTCCAGATGCAAAGTCCCGGTTCAGGTTTTCTTCTTACAAAACTCTTACTTGTGCAAAATGTCACAGTTCATGTGCGCCTTTTTCAAGAGCGTTGTCATAGCAACAGTGTGCACACAAACTATGACCTCTGAACTCAGTCACTTCTGGCCAAATCAGCAGTTAATTGATTGATTTGTTGATTGATTGAATCATTAAATGAAGGTGATGCAAAATAATCCAATATTATACTTGACAATATAGATTTATTTTACAAGTATAAAAGTTGTTATTTTGTCAGAATCTTATGACAATAGTGATTTTTTTGCAAGGGAAAAAATAATTAATTCAAGTAAAAAAATATATTTAAAAAAGTACTAATCTTGCATGAATAAATTCAATCAGTCTTAAGAGACGAGACAAAGAGCATCACGTACAAATATGTTTTAAGCCTGATTTTTTTCCAATAAAAAGTTGTAATATTTTTATGGGAATAATGGGAATAATGGCAAAAAAATGCAGTTTTATGAGAATAAAATGTGATGTTTTTTTTTTTTTAAAGAAAGTAAAGTCAGCTTTTTTTCAAGTAAAAAGTCATAAGTCATTTTTAAGAGATGTTTTTTTTTAAGTGAAAATCGTGCTTCAGTATTTTAAAAAAAGTAAGTAATAAAATACATAAAAATATGAAGTAAAATTTGTTTCAAATAAAAAGTCATAATAAAATAAAGCATGATTTTCTTATGAGGATGAAGTCTGGGTGTTTTTTTTTTTTTTTTACGAGATTACGTTTCTAATTCTTCAAGACAAAAACGCTGTCATCGTAGGATGCTAAGGCCATTAAGAATATTAGTATTATTATGTAATATATTATTATGGGCCTGTACAGCAGCAATAGAGGCTGTAAATTCCATACCAATGCAGCACATTTTAATGCTACATCCATACATAGTTACATACTGTACATACATCCATACATAGTTACATCCATACATAGTTACATCCATACATAGTTACATACTGTACATACATCCATACATAGTTACATCCATACATAGTTACATACTGTACATACATCCATACATAGTTACATCCATACATAGTTACATACTGTACATACATCCATACATAGTTACATCCATACATAGTTACATCCATACATAGTTACATACTGTACATACATCCATACATAGTTACATCCATACATAGTTACATACTGTACATACATCCATACATAGTTACATCCATACATAGTTACATACTGTACATACATCCATACATAGTTACATCCATACATAGTTACATCCATACATAGTTACATACTGTACATACATCCATACATAGTTACATCCATACATAGTTACATACTGTACATACATCCATACATAGTTACATCCATACATAGTTACATACTGTACATACATCCATACATAGTTACATCCATACATAGTTACATCCATACATAGTTACATACTGTACATACATCCATACATAGTTACATCCATACATAGTTACATACTGTACATACATCCATACATAGTTACATCCATACATAGTTACATACTGTACATACATCCATACATAGTTACATCCATACATAGTTACATCCATACATAGTTACATACTGTACATACATCCATACATAGTTACATCCATACATAGTTACATCCATACATAGTTACATACTGTACATACATCCATACATAGTTACATCCATACATAGTTACATACTGTACATACATCCATACATAGTTACATCCATACATAGTTACATACTGTACATACATCCATACATAGTTACATCCATACATAGTTACATACTGTACATACATCCATACATAGTTACATCCATACATAGTTACATACTGTACATACATCCATACATAGTTACATCCATACATAGTTACATCCATACATAGTTACATACTGTACATACATCCATACATAGTTACATCCATACATAGTTACATCCATACATAGTTACATACTGTACATACATCCATACATATTTACATCCATAAATAGTTACATCCATACATAGTTACATCCATAAATAGTTACATCCATACATAATTACATACTGTACATATGGAGTTACATACATACAATGCTAGCATGCGATAGATGTTAGCATGGTAACTATTAATGCTATTATATATTTAATATATAAAATATAATATTTTGCATGTCAGCTTTAGCACTTTGGCAACTTTATACTGAAGCAAGAGATGTTCTCATGTTATCAAAGGCATACACGCAAGTTGCTAGCATGCTAGCCATTGGTATTTTTAGCATTTCCGCATTATCTGTGAATAAATGAGTGTTGGGTGTGAGGGACTAAAACATTGCTAGGAGGGTCTGAGTTGAGGGTTGCAGATGCTGAGTCTTCTAGTTAGCGCTGGTTAGACAGACGGACGCAATTAGCAACGCCAGCTCAGCATTATTTACGCTCAAGTGTGTCGCATGGGCCCGCAGCGGTGATGACAGCAGGTGGCCAGCAGGATTACATAACGTCAGGGCAGAGAAGGAGCGTATAGACAAGAAAAAGTGCAAAACAGCCAACATTTTATAAAACATACACTGTTAGATACTCCTTCATCGATCACAAGAAGGAGTCGCAGCCTTTTAGAGGCGTTACGACAAAGGAGAGTGTTTTGAAGCCTTATCAATCCTCGTCACGCTCCAGGAAGCATCACCACGGCGACCACGCCAGGGTGGACAGCTGATTCAGGTCAGCTAATTAGACGACGTGACATTTGCGTTGTCGCCGTACAGTAAAGCCACTCAGACTCTGAAATATCCTCTAAATTATTCCTAGTAAGACAGCAAACAGGCTCTTGATGGCCCTTCACACTGGTGGTGCTGGACTGAGGAAAAACGCTCCTTTCAACATGGAATTACCTTGTTTTTTTGGCTTTTAAAACATCTAGAACAAGGGTGTCCAAACTTTTTCCAGCAAGGGCCACATAGTGAAACATGAAAGGATGCAACTTTGCCACTTTGATACTTTGTAAAGCAACACATGCTGATATGCTAGGAGGTTCTACACATTTCAAGAAAATACTGCATCTGAGTTTTGTGATATCGGTGGAAAGGCCGATTTTTAGAACCGAACTTTACCACCTGACAAAGGACTTCTTCCACACGAATAAGCTCTTTTGGAGCACCCTGCATGTCCACCCGTTCTACATCCAATGGAGAACATTTGGGGATGGATGGCAAGGGAAGTTTACAACAATGGACATCCGTTCCAGACAGTGGATGCCCTCCATGAAGCCGTCTTCACCATCTGAACCAACATTCCCACCAGTCTCCTGGAAACACTGAAACGCTGGCATCAAGCACGAACAAACCCATTTTTCAGCTCATTAACAAGAACAGCGCAGCTACTCATTCCTTTTTTGGCTTAATCGATCTTAATCTTATTTGATCAGCTGATGATCAGCCTCTTTCTCTTGAATGCTTGTTTGCTATACTTCGCTTGCTCAGAAATGTTTTCTTCTTTTTTGCATTTTGAAGCTCTACTAAGAACCTCCTTAAGATCCATCCCTCCATCCATTCGCTTTCTTATCCACTTCCATTGACAATTTCAATAACATCCAACAGTGCAAAATGTAAATATTTGCAGTTTTTCAACTGGTCTTAACATTTTGATCTGGAGTGTATTTTTGCCCCACCCTAATCATGACAGCAGCCATTTTCTTTCATGTTAAGCGAGACTTTGTATGAATTCACAGACAAAAGTCTTGCTTCCAATGCACAGCGAGCGCTGTAAGCGCTCTCCTAGCGTGTCATGTTCTTTCCCATTCCAAGTTTTTTGAAATATTTAAACCACTTGGAGGTACTACTGCTTGCTCCAGCTGATGTTTATTTCATCGCTGTGGGTTTTTGTTTGTCAGCAGCTTCACGGCAAAAAAGGACACGGCAGATTTGCACCAGACTTGGTGAAGGAGTGGAGCACACATGTTATGTCGATATTGAAGACGGCATTATAGGAGCATACCGCAGCCACCTGGAACAAATGGTTAAGCCTTTGTGGAGGTCTTATTCAGGGGGCAGCAAATAATCTATGGCTGAGCCACTAGGAGGCAGCATCCCAGATGTATGTATGCAAATGCTCGGCCTCCAGTCTGTGCTATCTGATCAGAAGGCTCCTTATCTTTTCCTCGCACAGCAGAGTGGAGAACACTCATCCATGACCGTGTGCCTTCACGGGCACACAAGGCCAATGAATAACGCCGCATATTATCTCTCCCTCCGACTGCCGAGTTATTGAATTGCAGATTGTAGGCAACACAAAGCTGCTTGAAGACGGAAACGGGCTGACCTAAGCCATACTGAGAGCTCTTTCTGCTGTTTTCATGCTCCCGTCGAACTAAATCAAAACCACAAACTACCAGCATAATAACAAACAAGACAGCATCAATCAAAAGTGAGAATTGTTATCTTTTTAAGCAGGAAGGGACGTTGCACTGGAGGGAGAGACAGGCTTACTGCGAGAAGGAAGTCTCAATAATGAGCCTGTGAATATTCTCATGTATTCAGGTTGGTGTATGCTGTCCCGTGCAGTGAGGAATGCACCAATTGTCACATTGGGGAAACCAAGAAGCCACTGAGCAGGCGCCTGTCACAACACAGACGGGCTAACTCTTCGGGTCAAGACTTTGTGGTCTACCGGCACCTCCAAGAGGAAGGACATTCTTTGGGACAAAAGGACAAAAATGTACAGGACAAAAATGTACAGATTCTGGACAAAGAATACAGATGGTTTGAAAGAGAAGTGGGGGAAGCCATCTATGTTAAGGTTGAGAAGCATTTCTGAACGGAGGGGGAGGTCTGCGACACCACCTTTCTCCCACATACAGTGCTGTCCTTTCATCCCTTCCTAAAGGATTCAACCATTTAGCCTCTAACAAATAAACAAGGCACAGCCACCTTGGTTTCAGGTGGGTCCATGACCAACATTACATCTGAATGGGATGCTAACAAAGGCGATACCACCCAAACGACCATTGTTGGCGGGCAGAGGCCCCACTCCATCGTTTTCTAACAATGGTTATTTGACACCACTAAAGAGCCAAAGTATTCCTGTCTCGGCATGCCTCCTACTTTAGGCAATTAAGGATCTTGCACAAGATTCTCAGACTAGAGCTGTCCTATCTAGCCTGACTGGTGTTTGTCCCACCTCGTCTTTAAGTACGAACTGATGAGGGCTGCTCGGATGAGAGGCCAAACGTCTGCTAAGACAACATGAACAGTCCAGTTGCGATCAATTCAATAATGAGACCACTACGCAGCTTAGTTATCACTGTCGCTTTCATAGGAGCAGATCCTGTCACATGTTCAAAGATACCTTCATGATGGTCTTGATAGGTGAACGGCTTAGACCAAGCATGCTGCAAATATCGGCTGGCATTTCTCCACTGGACCTAATTTCACTTCATGTTTCACTTTCACGTTCCTTGTCTTTGATGCGCATACTCTTGATCAGAAAAAAAAAAATCATTATTTTACTTTAAAAACGTCTAATTTTACTCATCATTTTAGTAAAATACACTTAATATGATAACATGAAAAAATATGCAGTCGTTTTAAGGGAGTGAAATTGTAATACTGTTTTTTTTAATTTTAATTCTATACCGCTTCATCCTCATTAGGGTCGCGGGGGCATGCTGGAGCCTATCCCAGCTGACTTCAGGCGAGAGGCGGGGGTATGTAATACTGTATAATGACAAAATACACTTGATGGGAAAAAGATTGTAATTGCACAAGAATATATGCATCACTTTATGACAATAAAATTGGAATAAAAATACAGGAAGTCTTGCATAATAAATTGTGCAACTTCAGGAGAAGTTCTGATGATACAATTGTAATTTTAAAAGACAATGGTCGTAGTTCGTTAAAAAACAAATGGCATTTTAGAGGAATAAACTAATCATTCTTGGATGTCAATTCTGACACTAAAACCTAATGAAATATGTATGTTCACACGAAAACAAACCGCACATGAATGTGACATGTTTATTCGTTTATTAATAACATTACATAACCAACACCTGCCTGAATAGAAGAACTTGTGGGTGTGAATCCTGGCAGTATGCGACTGTAAGCTGATAAGACCTGTGTGTGCGTGTGCG
The DNA here is from genome assembly GCF_027744805.1 of Dunckerocampus dactyliophorus. Lineage (NCBI taxonomy): Eukaryota > Metazoa > Chordata > Actinopteri > Syngnathiformes > Syngnathidae > Dunckerocampus > Dunckerocampus dactyliophorus. The sequence continues at coordinate 22,775,766 of NC_072835.1, read as the reverse complement.
TGTGTGTGTGTTTGATTAAACATGACTTGTTTTGACAGCACTCTGACGAGTCGACCTGAAATATTAAAACTCTCGCCGCGGGAGCGCTCCAAGAATCACAACTGACAGATTTGTGACAAACCCAAGCTTCATGTTGTATCGCTAACTTCCTTGGTTGCAGATCACCACCATGCATCCCAATGGCCGTTCTCCAATTAGCTTTGATACTCTATTTTTAGATGCACCACAAAGGTCGTTAATTAGTAAGTCCATCTTAAATATTAGCGGTTATTAACGGTTAGCATTAAATCTTAGGGGGAAAAAATGACATAACTTTGTCATAGTCAAAGACAGAGATATCATTTTTGTGACATGTTGAGATCTCCAGCATTGTTACACACACCCAAAATTTGAACATAATCCGAATAAAACTGTGACCAGTGTGCTGCGCACAAAAACATATCATCGGTGGATGCGGTGGTAAGACCTGTGACATCCGCTCATCGCCACTAGGGGACATATTTACACGGTGTGTGGGAATGGGTAGTTGTTGTTTTTTTAACAATTTTTCTTCCTTGTTCCCTCCTCAGATGTCCAATGTCCTTTGCGACACTGGCTGTCACGAGGCCAATCCTTCGAAGAACAAAGCGCGTGGAAGCAGATGCATCAACACGGGGTTTGTGATGGTCACATGATGCTTCGGCATGAAGACCAGGTAGCTGCGTCATGTACTGTCATGTATGCTACAGGGTTTCTTTATAGAAATTGTTTTTAAAAAACCTTATAGGATTTTTTTGCGCTGCAACAATATACTATTGTACCCTTTGACTTGCAATAGAATTGTAGCGAATGTTAGAATGTTTTTTGTTTGTGAGAATTGGGAGACAAAAGGCGAACATGTTTGAGGCCGTTCATTATTATTTTTCCCTCCCTTTGTTCATTGAATCTCATACCAGCAAACATTGCTCATGCAGGCTTTGAGGAGATAAGTCCTGACATAGACTGATGCCTTTTCTCTCTTTCCATGCTCCTCATTTATCAACAGCTGTATTGTTGTTGCACACTACAGATAAGCGCCCCCTAGTGACCACCTATTGTCCACCATTGTCCTCTGTCTTCTACTCTTGTACCTCGTACCTGGCGTCTTGTCTTCCTCCCTTAGATTTTCCTCCAGGAGGAGCAGAGACGATGTGCGTCGAGCAGGGTTCATCTTCTGCGGCGTACCATCAGCGTGCCGGCAGAGACGCTCTTTTCTGAGCTCGGCAGTCAGCCGTCCACTGAGAGCGGTGAGCAGTCTGAGCACACACGCACACACACACGCACACGTGTAGTTTTTTTTAAAGTGCTTCAATGATTAATATGCAAGGTATTAAATATTCAAGATTTGTCCAGCATGGTTATGTAAAACATACGAGCAGTCTGCGTGACGTCCATCGCAAGTTGTATCAGCTTAAAGTAGCAGAGGTTGTTTTTTCCCCCGCAGTTTTATGTTAGAAGGATTACACAAAACCACAACATCCAATTTCCACCGAACTTTGTAGTCGGGTGGCACACGTCCCAATGAAGAAGGCTTTCGTTTCTGGTGAGGCTAGAAATAACGTGCGGATTCAGGGATTTATTTTCCCTTCTACACATTTTGGAGTTCAACTAGGATCGGGTTTATAAGTGCAGTTAGGGTTTCAAGATAGGGTAGGATTAGTGGTCGTAACTAGGGTTAGGGTTTCAAGTTGGGGGGAGGTTTAGTGTTAGGGATTCAAGTTAAGGATAGCATTAGGGTTTGTAACTAGGGTTAGGGTTTGTAACTAGGGTTAGGGTTTGTAACTAAGGTTAAGGTTTGTAACTAGGGTTAGGGTTTGTAACTAGGATTAGGGTTTGTAACTAAGGTTAAGGTTTGTAACTAGAGTTAGGGTTTGTAACTAGAGTTAGGGGTTCAAGTTATTGGGAGAGTTTGTGACTAGGGTTTGGGTAGCGTTAGGATTTGTAACTAGGATTACGCTTTGTAACTAGGGTTAGGGTTTGTAACTAGGATTAGAGTTAGTAACTAGGATTAGGGTTTGTAACTAGGGTTAGGGGTTGAAGTTAGGGGTAGGGTTTGTAATGGGTTCGGGTTTGTAATTAGGTTTAGGGTTTTAATTTAGGGGAATGGTTGGAGTTTATAACTAGGGTTAGGGTTTCAATTTAGGGGTAGGATTAGAGTTTGTAACGGGGTTTAGGGTTTCAAGTTAGGGGTAGGGACAAAGGCCCAGACCCACTTAACTTAAGTTGTACAGTCCTGCAAGTTTAGAACCAGCTTCCAACCCTTCAACACTAACCCTATAATCCCTTTAACATGAATTTCTAACCTTTACCTTAAACCCACCCAGCTTCACCGTAACCCTGTTTGTATGAACTTTCCAAGTATGATAAGTTCAGTCTTGATGATGTGAGGTTGCGTTCACATACATTTAGGAGGAAACCTCAGTGTCAGCCTGTTGTTATTGATGGAGGCAACATTGAGGCGGTAGAGTCCTATAAATATCCTGGAGTCCACCTCGACAATAGACTGGACTGGTCAATACGCTCAATTGTAGCACACCACACAAAAAAGGACTTCTTTCTCAGGAAATTGAAATCCTTTAATGCATGTAGTGACATTTTCTATCAATCTGTTGTGGCCAGTGCTGTTTTTGGGCGTTGTTTGTTGGGAGAACAGCTTTACTGTGCCAGATTGTAACAGGCTTGACAACCTGATCAGAAAGTGTGTGTCCGTGCTGGGTGGGAGAGTGTTTTCTGTGGGGTGAGTTGGTGGAGAAGGGAATGAGGTGGCTGATGCGGTCCATCCTCAAGAAATGCAGACACCCTCTGCATGGGCCTCGTGCAGCTCAGAGGAGCAGCCACAGTAACAGATTCCTCTCTCTACGCCGTAGAACAGGAGGTCTTTCATTCCTGATAATACGATGCTGTAAACAGTTCCTGTTGACCACGTGTACCTTATTAACATGACACTGTGTTTTGGCATACATTGTGTGTGTTCTTCGTGCCGTACACATGAATTTCCCCTGTTGGGGATTAATGAAGTATGTATCTAGCAATCTATTTCCTTACCACTAGAGGGTGACATTTGTTTCTAAATACTGTGTATCAGCTGACACTTCTCCAACCCTAACCCGAAGTACAAATCAATAATTACATATTATGGGGTAACTAGTTATCACTCTAACTGACTTTGTGTTGTGTTTGTAGCGTTATCTCTAATGACATGTAAGAATTCCCAAGGTATTTGTCTCGCAAGCGAGGTATGTATGATGAAGGACAAATAACCAGACTTGTGTCTTCTTCTTCATTGCTTGCATTGCATAAAATTGAATGCTGCCAAAAAAATGGGCGCTTTTTTTCACCGCAGGAGTCATAATCGCAGCTCGTGTCAAACAGCAAGAACTGGGATAGATGCCTTTTTAAACCTCCTTTTAAAGTAATGTCATCAGTCCAATGTTATTGGATTGACCCCAGTTGGATTTGGATATCATGCTCGAGCTAGGCTTTGTAACTAGGGTGAGAGTTCCAAAGTTAGGTTAGGGTTCAGGTTTGTAGCTAGGGTTAGGGTTTGTAACTAAGGTTAGGGTTTCAAGGTAGGGTTATGGTGTTCAGCTAGGGTTAGGGTTTGTAACTAAGGTGAGGATTTCAAGGTAGGGTGTGAGTGTATAGCTAGGGTCAGAGTTTCAAAGTTATGTTACAGTTCAGGTTTGTGGCTAGGGTTAGAGTTTCAAGATAGGGTTATAGTATTCAGCTAGGCTTAGGGTTAGGGTTGGTAACTAACGTTAAGGTTTCAAGTTATGATTAGAGCTGGTAACTAGGGTTCGGGTTTGCAACTAAGGTTAGGATTTCAAGTTAGGGTGAGAGTGTATAGCTAGGGTTGAAGTTTCAAAGTTAGGTTAGGGTTCAGGTTTGTAGCAAGAGTTAAGTTTTCAAGGTCAGGTTAAGTGTTTACCTTGGGTTAGGATTTTAAGATCGGGTTAGGGTTTGTAACTATGGTTAGCATTTCAAGTTAGGGTTAGGGTTGGTAACTAGGGTAGGGTTTGTAACTAAGGTTAGGATTTCAAGTTAGGGTGAGGGTGTATAGCTAGGGTTGGGGTTTGTGATCAAGGTTAGATTTATTTTAGGGTGAGGGTGTATTGCCCTGGTTAGGGTTTGTGGTTAGGATTCAAATGAGGATTAGGTTTTCTAATTAGGTCTACGGTTTGAAGCTACAGTTCAGGTTAGAGTTAGGGTTGATAACTTGGGTTAGGATCTGAAACCACAACACTAACCCCCTGATTACAAACGCTAACCCCAACTTTAAGGTTTTCAACTCATGGTGGGTGTTAGGCTGGATTTTGAAACATGCCAAGTACTTGTCCTCCCAGGTAATGTTGGCGGTTACATGACCCTCACCCTTTTCTTTAGTTTTCATATCACTTTCATAAAGAAGACAAATATGCCGATGTTGATGCGAGTTGAAACATTCAGCCAAAACTCCACAACCACATCCCTCTCTCCACCCCCTCACACGGGGAAGCCACTTGTATCCCTCCTCCCTCAAATCCTGTGCAGTTCTCTGCTCTCGCTCTCTCACACACAACTCATGTGAGATTCGGTCCAGACCAGACCATAGCCAGCAGCTCGGGCTGGAGACGTGGCGGGGAGGTGGTAAAAGCGTCGCAGTAGGCAGACGTAGAAGGTAGAAGTTGTGTTGGCAGCACTTTCGGACCGCTGCTCTTCAGTTGCAAACCCAACTTTTGACCATGGACGTGTTGGTGGTCTCGTGAGCGGATCATGGAGCCTGACGCACACCCGGATGCTCAGCATGGTGAGTGAGTAGACATCGGATTGTCTCTCGTAATAAACAGTACTGACTGTTCATCGCTGGTACTTTCCCCACCATCGCTTATGGGCATCGTAGTGCAAGCAGCTGTGTAGAAGGCATCATTAAATGTGCAATATAGGAGGTTTAAGGGTGCTAAGAAGCGCAGAGAAGCGGTGCGATAATGTGACAGATGTGTGAATCCTTATTTGTATGCAGCGTGTTCTTGCTTAGCAGCCTGTGAGAGTTTGTCTGTGAGAGATCTGTTGAGTCGTCACAGAGAGAAAAGAGTTATGTACACAAATAAATCCAGTGGGAGATCAAGGCGACAGCTCGACCAGCGAGAGTGCTCGTTTGCTGTTTTCTCTTTCCCCTCTTCATCTTGTTCTGTGGCCTCTTCTGCTCCCCCACCACCCGTTTAAATGTTCAACCACATTTTAAAATAGACCATAAAAGATGCAATGCCGCTCACAGATTTATTCAGCGTTTCAGAACTCCTTGGTGAAAATTTCTTGGACAGTCATGGATTCTTGAATCAATCTCTTGGAATGTAAACGATCAGTTGACATTTTCACGAAACGACAAATATCCTGCAGTTGTTTAGTTATGTACAAAGTCTTTAAGCACTCAGATGAAGCAGCATCTCTCCACTTCCTGCTTGGATCCGCAACATTCAGGCGTTCTGCTGATGCTGGACATTCTCCCCCACTTAGCGTGTGTTAGGAGCGGGACTGTAGCAGCTGAATAACTCCAATAACAGCAGCACCGCGTTTGAGCTCGATCAGCACCACCGCTTTAAAGACTCCAGACTCCTGTGCACTCAGCACTTTTTGTCGGAAAGATACGAGAAATCCCATTTTGACAAGTTTCCAGCAAAGGCTGTTGCGTCTCATTCTCCATCAGGGCATTTTTTTGGCAAAAAGAGGTCAAAACAACATCTTTGGTCCCATTTTCCACACGAACATGTTTTTTGCTTTTTTTTCAAATTTCTAGATCTTATCCAGATGTAAGTGTGGTCTTGTGGTTTAAGCGCCGCCGGGCGTTTTTTTCCTGCTGAAGTGTATCCTCGCCCGTTTTGTCATGTGCTTAAAAATTTTAGCTACGGGGGTAAGCGCTGCATGGAACGAGGCGTGTAAATATAGGAGCTGGGCTGCAGGGTTGTTGTTTTTTAAACGTTGTAATCTTGTTTTAAGAGAGGGAAGACTGTTTTGTGGTCGGCCGCACAGCTAAATTTAGCCTGGAGAAGACACAGCTGTGATCTTTATGAGGTCGAAATCTTTACTGATTAGCCGAGTTGGATTGAAAAGTGTCCATGTTTGTTTTTCATGACATGAACAACAACAAAACAATGCCCAAACAATGCAAGTTTCCACTGCACAGTACCTACTTGCTGGCAAAAGGAGGTAATAGCATAAACAAAGAAACAGAGAAATTTGTCTTCTCTTTGTCTGCGTTTAACCCATCCTTTGAGGGGCAGTGGGACCGGAAGCGGGTCTTAGGCCAGAATCTCAGTCAGCTGAAGATACATGTGTGAGCGACCCCGAAGGCAAGGTGGGTTCAACCCACCAATCCTCCGGTTACTGGACGACCTGCTCTATTCCCTGGGCTAATTTATGCCAACAAATCTGCACCATCTCCAATTGGATGCAGCGCTACATTGCGTTGTTGCCCTCAGTTTCCTGCTGAATAAAATTGCCAATGCTGAAGGCCCTCATTCTCATTTTGAGGGATGTGGATTTCACCATTTCTCCGCTGTGCTATTTTATCGGAAAAGACACTGAGGACCTCCTAATCTGAGGCCATGGTTCTCAGCTGGAAAAGGGTGGCTTGCACCCTTCAAGGGTTTTGTTCATCAATGAGGCAAGGTTGGCGATCGGCGCAGCATCTGCAGTAATGCTGTCGCTCTACCAGACCATTGTGGTCTGTTAAGCCAGAAGATAGATAGATAGAGATAGATAGAGATAGATAGAGATAGATACTTTATTCATCTCCCAGAGAAATTCTCACAGAGAATTCACTCAATTTGCCGGTTGAGCTGTGGTCCCTCTCTCACCTATGCACCTATGGTCATGAGCTTTGGGTCGTGACCGAAAGAACGAGATCACAGATACCAGCGGCCGAAATGAGTTTCCTCCGTAGGGTGGCTGGACTCAGCCTAAGAGATAGGGTAAGGAGCTCGGCCATCCGAGGAGAGCCACTGCTTCCTCACACTGATAGGAAGCCAGTTGAGGTGTTTTGGGCATCTCCAGCCGGGAGGAGGCCCCGGGGAAGACCCAGGACACGCTGGAGGGATTATGTCTCACAGGTGGCCTGAGGAACTGTAAGAGGTGGCCAAAGACTGGGAAGTCTGGAATTCCTTACTGAGACTGGAAGAAGCTGAAGAAAATGGATGGATGGAGACTGAGGACAGCCGGAAGACTATGGAGTGTCACGGCAAAGTGACTACTGCGGCCCCGTCCACATGATTTTTTTTTGGCGAGCTGAAAAAAATGTACGTCCACACTGTCCCGAATTAGTAAATACATGCATCCAGAAGGGAACGGATCCCTGAGTGAAAACGATGTAATACACAAGGCACACCTTTGTGTGGCGCTGGGAAAAGACACAAGACCGAACCACGTGACACACCAAACTATAGAAGAAGAAAGGACGCATGCGCATAAGTCCATCGTCTTCCGCTTTCCAAGGCTTGTCTAGACTTACGACAAAGTGGAATTAAATGTGCGTCATTTTGAGAGTACAAGACAAGAAAATGCAAGGAGAAGGTCGACTGCAGTGAGTCATGACACTCAAAATACTCAAGATATTATGTAGGCTTGTCATCAAAGCTCACTTCTGGTCATGTGACATCATCAGAAGCAGGGGTGTCCAAACCTTTTGCAGTGAGGGCCACAAAGTGAAAAATGAAAGGCTGCAACTTTGATTTGTAGATATGCTATAAGATATAGATACAGTATGATATAAGTTATATACATTAAAAAAAACTGCATTGCAGCTTTGTGAGATAGGTGAGGAAAGCCTATTCTTAATATCAACTTTTTCCCATTTTTGCTGTTGTTTTTTACATTTTTAACTTCCTTCTTAAATAATCCTTGTAAATTTGGACTATATTCTTGTAACATGGTAGCTTTTTCTGCAACCACATTTTCCAAAAATTAAAACTTTAGTCATAGATTTGTTTGTTTCTCACATTACAACTTAAAAAAAGTAACACCTTTTTTCTTTAATATTTCAACTTTGTGCCACTAATATGACGTTATTTTTCCTCATAATATTACAACATTATTTTCGCTAAATTATAACATTTTCCTCTGAAGGTGTGGACTGCTATTTCCATTTTTGCTGGTTTTTGTTTTTATTATATTTTTTGAACGTGCTGTGGGCCAATACAAAAAACAGCCGCGGGCCACAGTTGGGCCTCCCCTGTTTAAGAAGATTGCGGAAACGACTGAAACCGGGTTAAGAACGAGGCAACGCATCATTAAAAAGTGAGAGGACAGTTGGGAAACTTTGTGCAGTGGTCCAAACGGGGCCGACCCTGGCCAAATGGGGTCCCTCGGCAGACCCTGATGTTTATGGTGTGTTTTTGAATCATTTATGCGTTTGGAGCCTTTGGACGTTGCTTGGCGTTTGCATCTGTCGGCCACCGTAATAAGAGTTCTTCTTCTGTATCCTCAAATGTTACACAAGTAGTACTACAGTATGTATTGCCAATGGAAAAGTGTCAACCACGAGCAGAGCCATGACAAGTAGGTACCGTGCAGACAAGTCAAACACCAGCCCGCTAATGGAGGATATTTATGTCACCTCGGAGAGGCACTACAGTATTCCATTTGGTGTTGTTTTGTCAGAGAGACTCCCTGAAGGGAGGCTGTCAGTCAAAGGCAGGAGGAAAGACGGGCAGAAGGATGGGAAGGCACCACACAGTAAATAGCCTGCTTGCTTTCAAAAATGGAGATCTGTGGACAAAAGTAAACACAGCCTTCACTGTAAGTTAGGGGGGAGGATAAGAATTTCAGTGTGTGTTTCCACACTAATTTAAGCGTGTCTGAGCTGAAGCGACTGCGAGGGGCCCCGAGCGAGCCAAACGCGGCCGCCAGCACGCTCTCAGCAAAAATCTGCGTCTGCAATGCGCCTTTCTCGTCTGTAAATCTTATGTAAATGCGCCGATCCCACACTGAGCAAAGTGTGCCGGGGGCTGGTGGGTGAGAGCGGCGGGAGAATGAGGTGAGGAAAAGAAAAAAAAGGGAAAAAAAAACGGGCTCGGAAAATAAATCAGCGCAATGTGAGCGCAACCAGTTGAGTCAGAATGCCGCCTGGCAAGTCTTGTTCCACATCAAAGTAGGACGCTTTGGAGAACAGATAACCTGTTTTTACATTTCATACAAAAATACATGAACAGGGAAAGTTGTTTTCTAAACACAAACACTACCACAAGGCTGTGGTATGCCGCTGTTTTGGTTTGCCCTCCTTCTTTACGGTGCGACCACACCTCTGCAAAGTGAGTGTGTGACCTTCCTTGTTTTGGAGTCCATCCACAAAAGACACTGTGCTGGCACGGTTGGCATGGCAGCAGCTTGACCCCACATGGTGAACACACACCCACACATCACTTTGTCCTCTGGATGGCAGATGCGAGCATTCCTGACCATCCTGTGTCCGACTTTCCCCCCCAGCGACTGATGTCAGCGGTGCATTCAGACTGGAACGAGTCGACCTCAAATATGTATCACGAGCTCTGGCTGGTACGATACAGAAAACGTCTTGTGTTGCGTGTCAGCCATCAAATAAATATCACACATATAATTGAACAAGAAAAAAACCAGCAAGAATGGAGAAATAAATGGTAATTTTACGAGAATAAAATCCAAATATGAAGAGAAACAAGTTGTAATCTTGCCACACAAAGTTGTAATTTTACGAGAATAACGTAATATCATGATGAAAAATAACGTCATAAAGAAAAAAAATGTTTTTTTTTTATATTTGTGATACAATGAGAGACAAACAAAGTTGTCATTTTTGAAAAAATGGGTTGCAGAGAATGGTACAGTAATAAATTCAACGATTTTGTGGGAATATAGTCATAATTACGAGAAGAAAATTTACAAGAAAGTTGAGGTACAGTCGTGCCTAGCAATATCGCGGTTCCATTATCACACACTCACTATCACCGTTTTTCCAAAATGAATGAATAAATGATGGCTGTTTGGTGGTAGACTGTAGTCTATTATTATCAAAACATGTTGAAATACAAGTGATATGTAGTATTCTGGTCACTAGGTGGCAGTAGTGAATCAAAACATTGAGACATGACATTACCTTAACACTGCATGAAGTCAGCCTCACATGATAGAGTGAAAATCAGTTCTCCTCCCATTCCGTGTGGAAGTGGTACATTTTTCTAAGAAATAAATTCGAGGCTAACTGGTTAGCTCTATATCCTGCTGGCTTGGTAGCTAGCGGCCGTCTCGAGTCCCTGCAGCGTAAGAGTTGAGCAATGTGTTGTAAACACAGAATAACCGGAGTGTAATGGTTACTATAGGCGTGTTATTTCACGTCCACGTGGCTCTAATAATGTTAAAAACCATATTTAGAAAATCCTAAACAGGTTTTTTGTGCTCTAGCTACAAAAATATTGGATTAATTAACGTTGAATCCTGTATCATGGAAATTAATATATCGCAGTCAGGTCTGGAACCAATTAACTGCGAGGATGAATGTAGTTGAAAAAATTAGCAAAAAACAACAGCAGAAACAGAACAAAAAGCTGTAATTTTACGGAATAAAGTCAAAATATTAAGAGAAAAAATGTTGTATTCTAACAAGAAAAAAATGTGCAATTTTATGAGAACAAACGCGTATTATCACGAGGAAAACCTGATTCGTTTTATATCATTTTAGCAGCATAGAGTCGAAATAAAAAAGAAAAAACATAATAATACATCATTTTTAAAAAGTTGTAATATTATGTGAAACAAACAAAATAAAATAAAATGGTAATTTTTGGAAAATTAGGTTTGGGAAAAAGTTGTAATAATATAAGAATAATGTCAAAATATTTTGGGATTAAAGTCATATTTCAAAAAGAAAAATTACGAACCTTATTTAGGAAGAAAGTTGAACTATTTTTATTTTTAAAAAATGGGCAAAAAAAGAGCAAAGTTAGTACATGTGCTGCTTTACAAAATATCATCCTTTGATTTTTCACGATGTGGCCATCGCGCGAAAAACATTTGGACACCCCTGTCATTCAAGGCGAGTGGAAGACCGACTGCGGGACATTTAGTCCAGTTTTTGACGTCAACTCTTTAAGGTGCTGGATACACTTGATCTTCCACACCAAACTCATCCAAGCGTGCCTTTTTGGACCTTGCTTTGCGCTTCTTGTTTCACGGCCGCACTTCATCAAACGGAACCTCATATTCCATCATTTTTTTGCTTCCATTGCTGTTCATCATATTTGTCGTTATCTTGCCAGCATCGCGTGCTTGACATCCCTGCCTCGCCGTGGCATTCAAAGCACTGACACCTACTGCTTCTGCACTCTTCTCATTAACTTTTCACACCTTCTCAGATACAAACACACACACACATGCAAGGCGAACTAGTCCAAAATAAAGAGGGCGTCAGAGAGCGCGGGATTAACAGGACAGGAAGGGAAGACAAACAGCGAGATAAAAGAAAAGAGGCGTGTCAGGAGCCGCCTATTGAAGTGCACTCCACTGCTTCACTTTCTGGGTCTTTGTAATTCTATACCCACATACCAACGTATTCGCTCACAGTGTCATTGCAGCCTTTGTGGGTCTTCTGCAGCTCACGCCTTTTACCCGCTTGGAGCCGCTTTTTGGCGCTCAAGTTAGTATGCAAACATATTTTATTTTATTTCTTTGTTTTAGTTTAATTTCTTTTTTCTGCACAATCGTATAGATATTCCTGTGTAAATATTAAATATAGCATTTGTTTTTTTTGTTTAAGCATGTCATAGCATGTTTTTTTTCATGTTTTTCAGCTCAAAATAAAAAGCAAAGCAAAAATTATTGGCCATAAATACCATAAATTCACACAACCACAAATGTTTTTTTGTTGTCTTTTTTCATTTCTTAATGTGTTTTGGAGGGCTACATCAGGGGTGTGAAAACAAAAAAAACATACATATTTCAAGACAAAGCTTTGTTGCATTATTAGTTATATTAGTTATTAGTATCAACATTTCAGGTTCTTCTCTTTACAGTTTGCCTTTTTGCTCTATTTTTCCTATTTTTGGTGGGGGGGGGTGGTTTAATTTTAGTACTACAATGTGTCAATGGGCCACTAAAAAACACACTTTGGACGTACAAGCTTTTTTAAAAAAAATGTTTATTGATTATATTATTTATTCACAGCTCTTTCACATTGGAATGTATTGATTCTTGCCATTAATCAGGGAATAATAATTATTACATATTACATTCATATTTAATGAATCAACGGTAATTATTAATTAATTACGATTAGCAAGTTCATGTCAAAAGTTCAGTTGGGAAAGTCACAATTTCATCTTCAAATAAAAACATTTAATAAAATAATATATCTTTAAACACTTTCCAGCACTTTGTGTTTCCATTAAAGAGTAACCTCGAGTCCTTACGACGCATTCAAGCCCACAAAGTTCTCAAGGATCAAACGGCCTTTCTTTACTCTGCTGATTTAAGTTGATGCATTTTCAACTGTCATGTCAAATATTGCGTTTCACTTTCTTTTGAACTGTTTAACTATGCATGTGGTCAATACTTTTGATTTGGTTCACAGTGAAGTTGAGGTAGGATTATTTTTATTATCACTTCCTTTGTAGCATGCTAGCAAAAAAGGGAATGTGGCGTTTATCTCTTTAAGAGCATTCCTCTTGAAATACCAAATAATTGCAGGGAGGGAAGCTAACTGGAGGTCAGGATGATGTTTGGAATTGTACGCCGTGCGGTCGCCTCAAGGCCCGAGTGTGACTGCATGGTGGGAAGATAGGAAGCGAGCAGACACAAGAGGAGTAGTGTGAGGGGGCTGGGGGGCCGGGGGGGCCTGGGGGTGGGTGGGCCCATAGTTTGTCTGCTGTCACTTGCGGTGAACAAATGCTTTGCTTGACAAATGTCTGAGTGAAGAAGGACTCCTGCAGAAACACGAGCATGTCGTCATTTTAAAGGCAGGGAGGGGCGAGGGCCGTGTCAGACCTTTTGAACCGGATTGTTCACCGCGGTGTCTTTTCTTTTCAACAGTTTGGGAACTTTAGCCATCTTTGTTGTGTTTATGTGCTTTTTCGGGGGGGTTTTAGAATAATATAGCCTATAAACCAGTGGTCAGCAGCCTTTACTGTCAAAAGAAGTATTTTGTCATTCTGTCCCCTCTTCCACTAAAGAAAAATAGTGTGGAGCTGCAGCACATGACACAGCTTCTGTAAACTTTTAACAGTTTTCATATTTTTAACAACAACAGAAGATATTTAGGAATAATTCATTATGTTCTTACTTTATCTTATTTGACAAATACAAAAAATACAAAATAAAAACAAAAAATCAAAAAGTTTCACCTTAAATTCCAAGATAACTGTCCAACATGAATTAAAATACACTAACTAAATAACTTTATGAATAACAGAGCCGCAGGTTGCCTACCCCTGCTATAGCTGGTGTCCTGACCCGCTACGTTAACATGACACTGGACAAAAACAAACATCTGCGTTAAATCCGACTTTAAGAATACACGGGATCCTTGTGATCGACTCCATAAAAGTTGTAATGACACAACAAGACAACGGCGGGACGAAACCCTGAAGTGCTGTACCTTTGAATCCGCTGGTGGCTCTGTCCATCACTTTAGATCCATCTCAGAGGAGCATTTGTAGACCAGCCATGACACCGGGCTTTGGCCGCAGCCGCTGAAACACGTGAACATTTTGAAATATGTAAGAAAACATCCAAAAAGTGTCAGATAGAGATGAAAAAAACAACATAAAAATGCATAAATAAAAACAAAGAAAATCATCTTTAACAATAACATATTCCTGCTAATAATCAAACAAAATAGCTTCTTGGACTGCGCAACCTCTTCTTGTGATGAAAATCACTGAATAAGACGAGTGAAACACTGGAATATGCATTCCAGACCAGCAGTTGGCGATGTCACTGCAGCCTTATCTGAAACTCTGTTGGACACATTAGCAGGGCAGTAAATCTAACCCGAAAAACTTGCTACTACAGCCTTGTGGTCAACTGTTACTGTTTTTTGACCGTTATTCTCAAAACCTCCACCGTTTTCAGGCTCTACAACAGGGGTGTCCAAAGTCCGGCCTGGGGGCCATTTGCGGCCCGCGGCTGTTTTTTTATTGGCCCCCCACACAATCCAAAAGTATAATTTAGCAAGACAACTAAAACAGCAGCAACAAAAATGGACAAATTTGCAGTAACCTTACAAGAATACAGTCAAAATATTAAGAGATTAAAGTTGCAATCTAACGAGAAAACGTTGAAATATTCAAGAAAAAATACATTTTTTAAGTCATAATATTTTAGGAAACAAACAAAAAAATGTTGAAATTTTTTAAAAATTAGGTTGGGGAAAAGTATATAATATATAATATTATGGGAATAAAGTCAATATGTTGCAAAAAGAAAATTTACATTAAAGTTGAAATATTGAAAAATAAAAAAATTTAAAAAAGGAAAAATCTGCAGTAATTTTACACCAATAAAGGCAAGAATAAGTTGTAGTCTAAAGAGCAATATATATATATATTATTTTACAAGAATAAACTCAAGAATAAAAATAATGTAATTTTAGTTGAGTAAAATATTCCAAAAAAAAGTAAGAAATATAAAAAAATATAACAGTTATGTTGTGGGAATAAAGTCAAAATACTATGGGTATAAAGTCACAATATTACGAGAAGAAAGTTGAAATATTTGGGGAAAAAACACAGCAAAATGGGGGAAAAAAACAGTGAATTTGATACTAATAATATGCTTTTCACCTACAGGTACATCACAAAGCTGTCCTGTATTTTTTTCCAAGTGCTCTGACCATTTTTTGTGGATTTCTATGCACAAAAGCTTCCCAATGTTAACGAATGTTAACGAATCCAAATCCAAATCCATTCAGAATTATTAGAGTTATTTTGAACACAAACAAACAAACAAACAAACAAACACACACACACAAACGAACAAGCAAACAAGTGCTTGGCGGAGGTAAAAAAGGGCGAAATGAAATGGTAAAATATTTTAAGTAATGACAAAAGCATACGCATACGTTCGGTAGCTCGTGCTACCTGCTGAAACTTCCTGGTTTTGCTGTCACGTAAGCTGAAAACACAAGCAGCCAAACACACCGAAAGGGAGCTCATCGCCACCTAGTGGTGCGGAGGTGTACTTACACTCATTTTGAATGAAATAACTCCAGTGAGTTATGGTCATGAAACTGGAGGGAGTGAGAAGAAAAAAAATGATCACCTGAGTTGTGATTGAGATATGAGTGGGGGGGGGTCGACTAATGTTTAAAAGCTGCAGCAGTGTGCTAGTGAGGCCCAGCCTGGCCCCGCGGTTTTTGGTCAGCCGCAACAAAGACTCCCATTGGTTGGATGTGATGCAGGAATTTGGCTCTCTGAGCTCGAAACTCCGCCTAACTCCCCCCACCCCCCAACAGCTCCTCCTCCTCCTCCTCCTCCTCCTCCATCGGCGTTCCCTATGCATGCAGACACACACACACACACACACACACACACATTCCCTTTTAACAATGAAAGAGGGGGGGATAACACTTTACCATTACACTTCCTAAGTAAAATCAGCAAGGAAGTGAGTAGGGACACAAAAGAAACCTGCTTTCTGTGTGTGTGTGTGGGTGGAGGGAGGGGGGTGAGCTGTGTGAGAAAGTGTGTGTGGGAAGAAAAAGAAATAGGGGGGTAGGCGTGTGTGTTGTGGGGGCTGAGCCCTGCAGGAGTCCTCAGGACACACATGCACTCGCTCTTTCTCAGTTCTGGAATAGTTGGTCCGCTCTACCACCGCCTGCATGAGGGCCAGCGAGGCGGGAGAGAACAAGGGAAGCAGGAGTGCAAGAGAGAGGAGGAGGGGAGGAGGTGGAGGAGGTGGCAGAGGAGGAATCTGGAGATCCTACTTGTTGCTTTTGGGTTTCTGTGTGCGCCAAATGAGGATGATTCTCGCCTGAGGTGAGTCACTGAAGCCTTTTCCACCCGAACCAGTCAGACTTGGTTGATTTATACTGCAATTTGAGAGGGGGGTGCCCCACTGGTGGAATGGACACGGCAAGGACAGTGATCGAAGCCAGGAAGACACAAAGAGCTGAAACGTGCGATTCCGCTTTGGGACAAATGAGAGAGGACGTCCCACCAGCACTCAGACATGTGTCTTGTCCATTAGGTTTGTTTTTAGGCACTCTTATCACCTTGGAGTGCAGCCCCGTCATCATTCCAGCACCAACATGTGTTTACATGCTGCGCTCTGTTAGCTATGCTGCTTTAAGACTAAACAGGAGCTTGTCTTTTTGTCTTCCATGTGTTGAAACATGCCAAAACACTTCATGGGATAGAAGCCTTCACATAGTAGTAGTCGTGGAGTAGTGAGTGTGCGTCTGGACATTGTTGTCCTATTATTAGAGCACCAGCAGCTGTGAGGGAAGGAAGCAGGCATCCAAAGAAGAGGGATTAATGTTAGGGGTGGGGGGGCTGGTTTAGCAATAGAGCGGGAGTTATGGACTGATTTCTGCACGGAACGATATTCCCAAGGTGGGGTGATGAGTAATAGTAGTGATTTAGAGGGACTTCACGTTCACTTCCTTTGATTTGCTGTAATCAAAGTCAATTTGGGCAAGTTTGGACAGATGTGAACACAGGAACAAACACATCGGCCTCAACATTCCGAGTCAGTCCGATACAACTTGTAGCTAAACCACGTTTGAGCCGCAACATCATCATGTAGCACGTAACCCAATGTCAATACAGTATGTCCATTTTGGTCCAAACGGCTTCTTAAAAAGCACTCTGCTATTTTTCTGGTCTACCGCCTACCAATGAGATCGACAGGCGGATTGGTGCCTCGTCTGCAGTGATTCGGACTCTGCATCCGTCCGTTGTGGTGAAGAGGGAGCTGAGCCAATGGATCCAGTTGATCTACGTTCCTACCCTCTCCGATGGTCATGAGCTTTGGGTCGTGGCCGAAAGGACAAGATCGCAGGTACAAGCGGCTGAAATTAGTTTTCTCCGTAGGGTGCCTGGGCTCTCCCTTACAGATAAGGTGGGGAGCACTGTTATTCAGGAGAAACCCAGCAAACAATCACTGCTCCTCCCCACTGAGAGGAGCCAGAGGAGGTGGCTCGGGCATCTGGTCAGGATGCCTCCTAGACGCCTCCCTGGGGAGGTGTTAAGGGCATGTCTGACCGGTAGGAGGCCTTGGGAAAGACCCAGGACATGTTGGAGAGACTATCTCTCTCAAATGAACACCTCGAGTCCGCCAGGAGGAGCTGGACGGAGCAGCTGGGGAGAGGGAAGTCTGGGCTTCCCTGCTTAGGCTGCTGCCCCTGCAACCCAAACTCGGATAAGCGGAATAACATGGATGGATAGATACTGCCTCCTAGGCTTTGCTACATGTCTTAAAACAAAGGACTGAGCTCTGCCAATTATCCGTCAGTCAGCGACAGACGTGGGAGCTGTAAGTTTGATCGTTTAGTTTTTGTTCTGGGAATAGGCTAACCTAGGGTGACCTTATTTTGATTTCCGAAAACCAGGACACTCGACCCCGGAATGAAATACTCAATAGATACTCAAAGTTTACACAGGAACCTGAGATCAAATGCTTATTAAGCTATGGAATGTAACCAATATTTTTGAAAAGAATGTCCAGGAACTTGGGAATTTGACCAGTCGTGCATGACATCCCCAATTTTACAAGACTTAAGATGGTTTAACTCTGACTTTTGCCAATACCAATTCAACAAGCCGCCCCCACGCAGCACGTCACATGAAGCAGAGTGCCTTATCCAGCCATCTCAATGTACGGTCAATGCAACGGCGCAAAGAGAAACAATGAAAACCAGGACATTTTCGTCACTTTCTAAAAAAAGAGAAAAGATGTAGGACCAGGACAGGATGTGAACACAGGACATGTCCTGGAAAACCAGGAGGTTTGGTCACCCGAAGCCAACGCAGGGTCTCTCTGCAGGTCTCAACACGTCAAATAGAGCATAATGAATACAATTTAAGAGCCACTTTCACTGTTGAAATGTATATGCTGTAATGTTAGCACTGTAGCTCACAAAGTGATGCAAGCATTGCAAACGTTTGTGTCCTCCTGTCCCACTCGTTAATGTTACGCTGTTGTATGTGGTGTACGGCATCTATTCCCTTGGCCAAGTGCAGAGTTACAAATGTAAAACGTGGCTAAAGTACACAATCACGCTTCTTGGGAGGCATGTGGACAAACACAGCTCATTAGCATTAAAGCTACAGACACATAAAACACTGTGTTCCCAGTTGGGATTACGAAAAGCACCGTTAATTCCGGCATTAAGGCTAACACACTTCCAATTCACTATTTTGGCACCTCTGACAATTTGCGCTGCTAACTTCCTGTTTACATCCTTTTAACCAATAAGTTGTGGTCGATACTGTTCCCTTCAGTCTTGGAGGTGTTTCCAAAATGGTAACTTTTCTCTGTTAATCTGAATCTACACACCATTGTTCTTTGGCCCGATACCTCATCTCTCCACAGAGCTTCTGGAAAGTAGGTTATGCAGATAAATGCCAGAAGGTGTATCGTTTTTGGGACAGCCAGAAAGAAGTGTTCAAGTGTGCTCCCGCCGCCTTGTAACATCTTTATCTTAGAGGATCTTTGTCCAGATGACGCTCGGCAAGCTAGCCGACAGTGAAAGTGGAACTACTTGTTGCATGACGGCCGTGATGAACGATGGCTATCTTCTCCGGAGATGTGTTTCTGGCTCGCAGCGCTTAAAAATGTGACATCTTCGGAGGTGTTTACATCCGTCAGTCTGTCTCTTCCTGCGGTGGTGTTGAGCTCTTTGGGAAGCTTCGACCTTCATCACGAGAGACCGCCAACAGTGCCATTGTGAAGGTCTGGCATCCAAAAGAGTCCTGCTTCTTGTCTTGAAGGCTGAGATGCTCAGCGAACATCAAGACAAACTAAATGGGAGCAGAGAGGAAAGTGTGAATATTTAATAGACTGTTTTTAGAAAAGGTGACATAGCGTCTTCTCTCCGGGTCCGGCCTTCCTTTCCTCCACTTTCTTTCCAGGTTGACTTCATCCCTCCCACAGCTGAGGAGCAGCTATGTAATTAGCCGCTCATAAATTCTTGACAAGAGAGGGTGTTTGACAGCCATATTTGGGGGTGCTGTCGCTGTGAATGTGGCTTATAGGAGAGCGTAAACATGAAAGCGTGTCTGGATGGTGTCTTCAGTTCCTCCTGGTTTGCGTGTGGAGGCATGTGCCCAAAGCGGAACATGCGTCCAAAGCAGCACTTGTTGCAAAACTACTGAAACTAATGAGCTATTCTATGTTTTGGATGTTTGGGGGCAGGCCTGAGGACTGCTAGTAGCACAGATTGCATCTGATTTTATGGAGACATTCAAGTCTACAATCGTGTTTTTTGTCTGCTTCACTCAGCAGCTGTTTTTAGCAAAATAGTCAGCTGACTGACGCTCATTTGTTGGTGGCAGTAGAAAAAAATGCACATATTGACTGGTTTTAAAAATCTGCTCCAAAAATGCTAGTCAAAGATCCTGTATGCGACACGAGTGCTCTGCTCTTTTTTTTTTACGAATCTACTGCAAATTTCTAATTCAAAAGTCATCTAAATGACAGGAGCCCTATGCTGTTTTTAAGAATCAGCTGCAAAATTGACAGCCAGATTGTTTATATGAGGAGTACTGTGCTGTTTTGGAGTACCTACTGCAAAATTGCAAGTCAACAATCCTCTTGACTGTCTGACATAAACGCTCAGCTGTTTTTAGGAATCTGCTGCAAATGTCCAAGTCCAAGACTGTCTAAATGACAGGAGCACTGTGCTGCTTTTAAGGACCCACTGCAAAATTGCAAGTCCAAGATGCTCCACTCTGTATGACAGGAACGTTCTACTACTTTTAGGAAATTGCTGCAAATTTCCAAGTCACAAATCAACTAAATGACAGGAGCACGTTGCTGTTTTTAGGACTCAGCCCAGTCGCTCCTGGGTTTTGAACTGAACTCTTGGGCCGGACAAAACAAAAAACAGGAAAGGGAATAAAATAAAGTCCACTCAGCCCACTTCCCCCTTTCCTTCCAATGTACCTTACTTCCTGCCCCCCACCTACCCTCCAAGCCACCTTCTTGACCCTCTGTACCGCACCCACAAACGTCCACAACAATCAGGGCTGAGGTTTGTGTACTTGAAGAAAAACGCTGTCCAGTGTGTTTGTTGTTCAAGCAGCTGTGGACTCCCGCCTGCGTCCCGTCTGGTGCAGTCCCGCAGTGAATAAAGGAAGGAGTTCATTTGCTTCCTCTGTCTGTTGCCAGGTGGGGAGTATTTGTGCTATCTGAATTAGTCGTACAAATTCCACAAGTCTGACCAGCGTTCCAGACGGCTAAAGTTACTGCAGAGTAGAAGAAGACAACACAGGGAAGCAAGTACTCGTGTGTACTTTCCCTGTGTCTCTCTGCAGCACCACTTAAAATGCACATGGCGGTTGAACAAATGACGCCTATTGTTTGTGTTGACAATGGAGCCTCTGTGGCTGCATGGGAAGTCATGACCCCAGCATGGCGGCTAACTGAATTCCACAAATTCCGACATATAAGAAGATGCAGTAGTGTCATAAAGTGGACAATTAAATGTCATAATAATAATAATAATAATAATAATGACTGTGCTTACTGAACATCATATCAGCTGTTTGGGAGTAAAGAAAGCAAAGACAGAAAAGTCTCGAACTGCAGCTTTACCCCAGTAATGATATGTTTCCTTAACTTCAGGCTTTTTTCTTCATCTTCTGTTTATCTCTGCAGCTCGTCCTGCCAGAGCAAATACAAAATCTTTCTCGATAAGGAATTTAACCTTTTTTTTTTTTTTTTGCTATGATTGAAATCCTCCTCAACTCAATAGAATGTTGTTAAAGGTTATTGGCTTTTTGGGGATGTGGCTTGCCGATGTTGGGTGTAATACATTTGATTTTAGTTTGATGGTTAGCTCAACTGTGCTGCTGTTCTCATCTGTGTTAGCTAGCATATCTTTCAAAATGTTCTAACTACATTAACAAAACAGTAGCTGACGATCAAAAGATACATCAAACATTTCAGATTTGTTTCCACAACAACTTTTGGCCAAGTTGCTAGCTGTGATAAATACGTGATTTTAATGGCTATGGTTAGCAAAATTTGGTTTCTGTGCTAGTCTGGATTTCATTTTTGGGAAAAGCTAACTTGTGCTTTAACACAAACAAGGACTTCTTTGTCTACAAGTTGCTAAGCTGTGATTCAAACTGTTTTTTAGTGGCTATTGGTAGCAACATTCTGTTTCTATGCTGTTTGATAGCGCCTCTTTCAACATTTTGGGACACACTCACTTGTGCTTAAGGTAACAAAGCAGTAACATAAAAACATGTATCAAATATATTAGGTTTGTTTCCACAACAATTTAAGCTACTCAGCTACTTTTAATTTCTCTTGGAGATGAATAAAGTATCTATCTATATGTCTAGTTTTCAATCTACCTACTAGCTGTTAACACAAAAGTATTTCACGTTGTATTTCGTGGCTATGGTAAGCTTCTGTGCTTGTGGAGGTTTTTGCCCACGCATCTTTATATATTTTGGGGCTAAGCTAACTTTAGCTTAAATTAAAATAGCGGATGTATAATGTGTAAACATTGAAACATAATATATTTTACGTTTACTATAGCAAACTAACAGAGCTGCTGGCTGATAGCATGATACATTCACTGTGAGTGGCAAATGTGTGTTTATAAACTGGTTGTTGGCTTCTTTCTACATTTTCTGAGTACAGTTTGCCCCAGTACTGTATATGCATAGCAACATCAACAATGTTGATGGCTGTGAAAATATGTGATTTTAGTGGCTACGGGTTAGCAAAACCAGGTTTCTATGCTTGCTGTATGCGTCTACGTTGGTGGTAGTGCCTCGGCTAACTGAAAGCAAAAAAGTGTTGGCTTGAATAGTACTACTTAATATTATTGAAAGTTTATGTTGTGTCAAATGGTTACAATTTTCCTAACTTCTTCCCCTCCTCTGCAGCATGTTGTCTGCCAAGGGATTTACGAGTGACTTGGCTGGTAGATTAAAAAAAGAACAGGATTACGAGGAGGAGATGGACAGCGGAGGCTTTTAGACGCACTGACACGCGTGAGGTTGCTCTCTCCAGAGGGATCAATGAGGTCTCTGGCGATCTGTGTTGGGTAGGGATGCACTTTGTGTGTGTTTGTGTCAGCAGTGCACGGTCCTCTTGCCACGTGTGCTTGTTTTTGTTTTTTATTCCTAACTATTCGTTTGATCTGCGGTTGCTTGATTCAGTCAGATTTCCCCGTGTAAGCGTTTGCTTGAATGTCGGCAGTCTGCCGTCTATTCTTACATTTAATCCTGACATTGTTGCACCGCGAGCTCTGCGTGCGACGGTGAGAACGTCACAGTTCGTAGCAAGCTTTCCGCTGTCAGCACATTAGTGACTGATTCACTGGGCCGTAATAAGCGCGTGATAAGGTACGGAAACGGTGCTGATGAGGGTGATTAAATCTGATGTGACGTGAGGTCACAGGGTATCGCTGGACGCGGAGACCGAAGGATGTCGTCTAAGGCGGGGACTTAACTGTTAACGGTTGTTGCTTAACTGCAGATAAGAAAAGTATACCGCTGGCTTAACGCTTAAATCCCTGCAGACCTCGTATCATCTTTGAGGGCCACAAGCCATCTTGAACTTGTCCACCACGGACAACGGACTTTTGTCGACGACGTGGTTGGAAAACTGAAAATGTCTCACGAAAGTCACTCTTCGGCAAGCATTTTTATGACAGTGTATCTTCCCAGGGGACAATATTACAGAAAATCAACTTATTTTCTATCGTTGTTGAAATATGAGGGCTGTTCTACAGCTGGGCAGGGTTCCATTTGGTGATACCGTGCCAGAGGTCCTTCTTTGCTGGCATCATTAGTCCAACACCTCTCATCTCCATCTTGCCTCCTAGCGCTCTCTCTGTGCTCTTTCATTCCGTTTAATCTTGCTCCTCTTCGTCTTTCCCAGCAGTCTCACACAGACGCCTCTGTTCTCTTCTTCTCTTCATTTTTAGTGCCTAATGGCGTCTGTTTTGGGATAGGATGGTGCACTGTTTGGCCTTTCGTTTGGTGCCAAGATGGCAGAGAAGGCAGGCACAGACTTTTATTTTTTTGCTTTCCATTGTCTTTTTCCATTGGCGATTAAGAGATGAAAGATCAAAAACTCCCTCGGGATTTGAAGGGATGCACCTTTAATCTAATCCTAATCCTTTTTAATTGCCTTGTAGCTCAGCATTATATAACTTGGACATGACTAATTGGAAAACCTGTGTCAGATGTGTGTTGTCAGACTCTCCAGAAGAGGGCAGTGTTGATGCAGTTTTAATCTGCAGTGGCCTCCAGAAAAACCTCCTAATTCAGGCTGCTTGACAGATAATGCTGGAATAATAACATAATAAATACTCTTTATCATTCACTTCTAGTGAGCACACATGTTGGTTTATACGGTATAACCCTACATATGTTGCCGTTTCCACATATTTGTCATGGTTTTCAAGTTTCCTGCAGTCGCTGCTTTCACAGACTCTCAGGAGGTCGATAGGCGACTACACTTGAGGTCTGAAAGCCTCCACAGCACAAAGCCAACTGTGTGAGGCCCACTATCGATACAAAGACAATAGGGTCGTGCCAGGAATCAATACAGCTTTCTCTGCACCTATTTGCTCCAAGTCTAACAACTTCAATGACTCCTTTTGTTTTTAGGGTACGAGTCTATGGGTCTGAGAGGGCTTCTTTCTGCTGTCGAACTGTATTACCATCTTCATTCAATGGCGTCTTCTAACCTAAGTCCTAACAACTGCAGTAGATCTACTCTGGAACTTTCTGGAAATGTCCAGTCAAGAACCATGATTATGCTGAGTGATAACCAGTGTTGGGAGAATAACTTTCAAAATAAGGCATTGTTTGTAGTTATGGAAGACCCTGGTTTGAAACCGAGAGGAACGCGGGGCTGGCTGAACCATGCGGGTTCCACTTACATGCCAAAAACGGCAGTTTTAACTCAACGGACCCCTCCGGCTCTCCATTGTTGCATCGGGCTTTCTTATGTGGCTTATGGGCTCCACACACACGAGGTGATGAACGTGGCCAGCGACACCGGTGAGTGACATGCTCACATCCACAGCGAATTACGAGTCTCCCACGGTTTTCAGAGGGAATGTTGGTTTATCAAAGTCGTTCAGAGGAGAAAAAGCGGCCGGTGTTGATCGAGTACTCTTGCTCGTCTCAGATCTTGCTGGTATCAAAGATAAACTTACATGAATGTTCATGTAAATTAATGTCAACTTATCTGATATGTTTACTCCAGCACCTTTTTTGTTTATGTCTCTATATTCTTTTTTAGAAATGTTAAATAGCTCCGGAAAATCCGACACGGCAAATATTACTGAATGGCATCCTGCCCGCTCATTGGTCGGTCAATGAAACTCCCGCTCATTGGTCCTCATCTGAGGGATAGCGATGGAAAGGTGAAAATTGTTCAACTTTCTAGGATTCTAGGATCACAAGCACAAAATTTAACGTGCACAAATTTTGCTATCGCTTTGCTGGACGGAGGCTCGCGATAATCGCCCTTTCTGAATATATTATGTCAACATTCTCCTGATGTTTTTGTCTGATACTCACAGAAGTAATTCCAGACAAGCCGGACGAGCGGAAGACAACGGACCTTATGTGCACGCATTCTTTCTTCTTCTATAGTTTTGTTGTGTCATGTGGTTCTGTCTGTGTATGTGTTTACAATGCCACATGTAGGTGTGCTTTATGTATGACACCGTTTTCACCCGGTGATCCGTTACCGTGCGGACGTGACTGTTTCCTGATCTGACACTGTGTGGACGTGGTTTTATTTTCAACCTGCCGAAATGGAAACCCCAGGAGCGTCCCCGTGTAGACAGGGCCTTATACTCTTATATCTGTGGATTGGTTCTCATCGTTCACTAAAAAAAGCTGTTGAAAAGACTCAACTCGTTCGCGAACGTCACATCTGTATGCATATCAGTGCTTTGTAAGGCAACACATTTCATTGTAATGTTTGTAATAATAATTAGTTAGGTACCTGTTACGGGAAAACAGTAACAGCATTTCTAACACCAGTGATAGCTAAGCTCAAAAGTTGTATCAGTTTTTTTTTTTACCTTTCTCAGTACTGACCGTCTTGAGCCAGAAGAAAGGAGCGCACAAACCCAGAGTCCGTGTGTTTATTTCTGCTGTGTCTAACGAGGTAATTGATCCCACGGCAACTATGATACAGTCGCTGCAAGTTTTTACTTTTACTTTAAAGCATGGCAGCATCAGTGTAAGAGAACACAGCGTCCACTGCCTGAAGGCCTTAAGGTGACAGCTGAGGTGCAGTGTCTCGCCATTGGCTGGCGTCTACCTGGTCCTGCTAAGTGGTCCCTGCGGGGTCCCAGGGAACAGTGAAGCATGTGTTGGAGACATCCAGATACAGAGTGCTGCATTCTGTCACTACAAGTTTATGGGCTGTGATAACAACAAAGACTCCACACACACTCTAAATGTTACGGGCTGACGACTCGGCTCAGTAGCGGCCTTTAGTCTAGCGAGCTGTGAATGCTTGAACGGCCATAGAAAGCAGACAGCAAGAGTATGAAGAGCTTTGACCTCAACATTCAGGTATGGCTTAAATGTCAATATATCAGGTACTTTTTGTCTGCAAAGGTCTTGCAAGATATTCAGGCCTCGTGTTGCAGTTATGAACTGTACAGACAATGTTACAAGTGTACAAAGAAGTTAACCACTGTAAAACTTAAGAACAACAGAAATATGCCAAAGGTACTGGGACACCATCCACGTCCCACTGCTTTGAATGCAAGTCTGCTTACTTCAACTCAAATTTGGTTATCCGAGTGCCCTCAAGTGTATGCTGACGTTATGCATGAGGGTGGTCCCAACTTGGAAGTTTTGTGCCACTTTAGAGGCAGGTTTGTTGTGGACTTCAGACTTGAATGACAAAATTGAATTTTTTGAAATTTTTATGGAAATTCCTCCTAATCCGATGTTGCAGTCAATTTTGGTATTAAACTGCTGAGTTTGGTTATAAAATGTTTTATGGTTGCACATGGCGGTCGTTTATCACTGTGGCTTGCTTTCAACGTCTGGAAGAGACCTTTGACTAGCTGACATCTGTCATTTACTGTCTAGATCACAAAAACCCAGACCAGGACTGGGGTCCTTTAGGAATTCTGATCCTTGTTAGCTAAGTGAATGAACAAAGAAGGTGTTCTTCTTTTGCCTTCATCTCAAATTTGTGGATCACCATGACCTGGATGACCAAGAACCTTTGCAGACAAAATACCAGTTTTGTTGTTGAGCCCGTAAAAAATCAATTAGCTTTATTCGCATAGACTAAAATGCGTGTTATTCTCTGACATCGCTGTCGTTAACTCCAGTCCGTTTGAAGCCTTTATCTACGCTTGTTTGCTTTGCAGCTGACACTTTTGTTCTATCTGAACACCCCCTTCCTCTTTATTTCACACACATGCACAGAGTGTGGTTTTGCATGTACTTGACTGCGCCACAATGGGATCTTTCTATGCCGTATGAACAAGGGTACACTGGCTTTTTGTCCTCTGATAAAATTCCTCCTGAGCCGTCTGCCACTGGGAACAGGAACAGCTTTCCTGCCAGTCAGGATACATGTTCATGGAGTATTCCGGACACAGTGCCTCTGGGATTTGGCTGTGGGAAACTTTGAGGGGGAGTGTTTAAAGGTGGAGTAGAGGGCTGAGCTGCCGGGACAGGACACAAGCACAGAGCTGGAGTGCATGTTTAGGAAGGCTCAATCTCCTCGCTCTGCACTGTGGAATGTTTGGGCAATGGAGGAGTTTGCAGGAGGACTCTTGTTAGAGTGAAGATTGCCCTTTGAGGACTTTGCCTGGCTTTTGACTCCACTCCACCCTGACAAGGACTTGATTTTCCCAGACCGGCGGGATGGCTGGGATTACTAGGAAGGGATCCGGGAGACCATCATACTACTACAGATTCCTGGGCAAGTCCCGACTGCAGCGTCAGCGCAGCCGCTCTCGCAGTCGTACCAGGCCGGCTGCCAGCAGGGGTAATAAATAAATACAACTACTACAGCGCCAAATGTTGTGTGGAGGTCTCGCAGCATGGCCCTGCAGCTGCTGGGAGACATTTTCTTGAAGCAAAAAATCATTGTGGCTTTCATGGATTGAATTATCCTGCTTGTGAAAGCAACATAACCATCTCAGCATAGATCTTTCTTTACTGGAACATTATTTCCTACCTCCGCTGCAGCTTGAAAAGTGGGTTGACAGTTTGGCGTCATTATTAGCAGGTTGACGCTAGCCTGTGGTTGCCGTGGCAACAGCTGCCAGCTTATACCATGGGGTCAAGCCGTGAAGGCTGTAAGCAGTGTTTTGCTTCGAGACAGCAAACTGCACGGTTAGGGTGATAAGGCTGCTCCCGAGGCTTAAGTCTAGCTACTTAAATTAAGAGAACGAAGAAGTGGAGTATTGATTTCTTTCTTGTCGCAAGTGAAAACACATTAAGTTGAAGGCTGTTGCTTAGTGTTTGCTGGATGTGTGTGTGTGTGTGTGTTTTTAAATGGAAGATGACAGCAGTGTTTTAAAAGTCTATCGGGATCATCTGTGCAGAAAATCACACACGCAAACACACTTCGCCTTGATCTTTGCGTCTAATAGCAAGCTCATGTGCGCCACTTTGCCACACACAACAAGACAGAGTAGGGTCATTCCGGGGCCAAGCATACAAGCACTAGATGCTTTGTTTGACTCTCGTTGCGCTTTAAATCCAAAATGACAGAGCCTGGTTTTATTTTTCATGAAATGATACGAAGGCAGTCACTAGTTTGCTGGGTTGTGGCCCTTGAACTCACCACAAAACCTGACAGAGCACCAACATTCTCACAGAAGGTTGGACAAAAGTACCCCAAGCAACACTTCTTTGCCTCACGTGAACACGTAGCGCTTACAGTGATGATCACGCTGAGAATAATCATCCAACTGTGGTTGCAAGAGCTTTCTTTTCCCCTCTAGTCAGCCTCTTTATCAGCAGCGACGGGGCAGCTGGTTTCAACTAAAGAACCTTTGAACAGCCGCCGTACGACTTGCTGATCTGATAGCCAACAGTCGACGAGCAACGGTAGCAACCAGTTGCCTAAAATCTGCTTTCTGTTCTCGTTATTTGCTACCCTTGAGGATTTCGACTGATATCCTGAGACTGACTTTCAAATCAGCCTATTTTTCCCGTCACTTCTCTACTGTTTTAACTAACCTCTTGAAACTATTACCGATTGTTGTCAGACCAAGTACCACACCCCGTGTCCCAATTCAAGTAGACAGATTTTTGTAGCAGTAACTGTGAATATGTTAGATAATAGCGCCTGTTTCTGACGCAGGCGTATCATCCACTGCATTGACTAATGCTATCAGAGACGTGCCTGTAAATACTCCCATTCAACCACGTTCAGGTTGTGTTAAGACGCAGGCGTCATAGGCCTAGGACTCATAGCTGTCCTACCCAGTCAGACTAGTGTGTGTCCCACCTAGTCATTGAGCATGAACTGATGAAGCCTGCTCGGATGAGAGGTAAAACGTCTTCTAAGACTACCTGAACAGTCCAGTTGCGATCCATTCAATGCCAATGAGTTATCAGACACCACATGGCCTCTGTTTACAAGAACAATATATTACTGTAACACTACATACTACATAACCTCTCCTTGGACGTTTTTTTTTTTTCTTGGACGTTTTAAGAAGGAACATCTGAACACATCTTGGCTTTGAGTTGTTTGTGTTTTAAAGTAAATTGCTTTGGGATTTTGGAACAAACGATTTGGTTCGGCCAATAATTGCTACATAAATTCTGTTACACTTTCAGGGAAGCAGCCAATAACTGTAGACAAGAACTTAATGCCCAATTCCAATTTAGTGCCCATAGACAATGATTTACTCCTTTAAGTGGTTCATATCCAATATCGCTGTGTTCACAGAGACTAAATTGTCTCTCTGTGAACCGTGTAGTGTAAATCCGACCCAAATAAATGACAAGGAGAGGTGTTGTAGATGTTCATGACAACGATGCGGCGTTAATCTGGAGGAAGTTCCTCTAGGCACCTCTTGACCTGCACATTGTCTCTGCGAGGGCTGCATGAGATCATGTGTTTTTGTTTCGAGTGTGTGTGGATGGAAAGTCTCATATCAGTGTGTTTTCCCTTCTGGAGCCAACTTAGTGATATTTGCATAGCAAAAACACAACAGTGGAGCTTACATCAGGGCAGAGAGGGCAAGTCCAGTCTTGTCCAAGATGACTTGTTTTTGAGGCTTCTCGGGCAATAACTTTGCTTTTCACGAAATCCCTCATCTCAACTACAGTAGTTCCTATGTAGCTCTCGCAGATGTTTTATCTCCACTAAGATGTGAAGTGTTTTCATCCAAGTTTACTTCCTGTCAGTGTGGGCAGATCCTGCAGCTATGCTTCTTGCCATCATATAATCGGGAACGGTACCAGACTGGCCTTCAGCGATGTTCATGCAAAGTTCTCCTCTCTCAGTGTAGCCAGCCATATTTCAACTGGTTAAAGTCAAGAAAACCTCTATCAGTGTTTCTCACTTTTTCAAGCAGTAAGATTACATTTTCCTGCTGTCTCTTAAACCTTTCAAAGCATCCGTTTTTTGGCATGATTAATGGGATTGGCACAAGTCAACAGTTAAGCTTAACAGCAGGAGAGTATTAGATGAAAGAGGAAGACGGTGTGATGATTAAATCTTACAGTAAATACGCTCAATCTTGTTTGCGCTCTGAAAATGTGACATAGTGAATTAGCAGCGAAGCAAAACCGCAAGCTAACTTGCATCCTTCCCTCCTGTCTTGGCCTGTCAGCCTGGGTACATGGCAGAGACGGGGCCAGATGATGTGCTGCGCTTCTTCTGAGTGCCACAAAGACTGCAATAACAGGAACAGGTGCAGGCTAATCCAACGTTAAAGCATAAATATGGGCTCAGATTACACGATGGAGAAAGGCAGAGGTGTTTAAAGGAATGGCAGCAAAAAGTACACAGTTTGGAAGAGCGATAACGTATAGAAGTGCAGAGCCCGGCCAAGTTTCACCACGAGGTGACTCTGCGTCACACCACCTGTGCCTTTGTAAGTCACGATGGATTTCAGCCTGCCGTTGTGTCGACCTCAATACAAACACAAACTTCCTTCTACTAACATCCTCCACTTCTTCCCGTAGAGACTGAATCATGCCACTGCTAGATTAGACAAGTACAGATACTCTACTTTGTGGGGAAAGAAGAAGACAGTACAGTCGTTCCTGGCTACATTTTGGTTCAAACATCGTGCCGTCACTGTATCATGGTTTTTCAACAATGAATTAATTAATTCATGATCACTGTTTCGTGGTTGAATACAGCCTATTATTCATCAACACATATGCATATACTATATAAGCACATTGTAGGTATTCTTGGCCCATGTTAAATATTTTCAATACTAAAAATGGCTAAATGAATGAAAATACAAACAGAAGGCATTTAGAAGGGGTGTTATTTCATGTCTAGGGGGCTCTAATAATGCTAAAAAACATATTTAGAAGGATTTAAACAGGTTTTTGCACTTACTATGAAAATATTCTATTTATAAATAAGGAATCCTACTTTGCGGAGATTCACTTATCGCGGTCGGGTCTGGAACCAATTAACCACGATGAACAAGTATTTGTGTCTAGCGTTGTGAATATTTGACGATTTTGTGATGACACAGGCAAAAGTCAGGCTGAGGCTGGAAGCTAAACCTTAGTGAACTGCGCTTTACAACAAATAGGACAGGTTTGTTCTGCGCCACTTTTTGTCATCTTCTGAAACCTAGCATAGATGGTTACAAGAGAGTTCTGTTCCTACGACGAACTTTAGCGTAAGTCGGAAGCCATACCTAAATTAACACTTATAGGTGCTGTCTGTTATGATTAGGTCATGCAGTGGGGGCGCTAGTGTTCAAACATACTACTGTATATCACACCATCTTCCTGCTCAGCCATGACTGCTAATTGTCGATAGCTTCTCTTAGACTGCGCGGCCAATATGGGCACGTTCACTGAATGTCATTGTATCTCAATGCTTCGATGTTGTACTATTATGTACAGAATGCCATAGCTGCCTTCACCCCAGCAGTGGAAACACTGACATTGTCATCAGTCTTACAGAGGCTAGTTGAATCTCTTCGTGAAAATGTAATTTAAAGCGATTCTCCTTGGCCTGGATCATGAAACCGTGTCTTTTCTCAGTCCACAGAGTAAGTCCAAGAGGATAGCATAGCACCTCTTTATCGTCTCAGCACTGAGTAAATACTACATCTTCAAGATTCAAGATTCAAGATTCAAGAGAGTTTTATTGTCATGTGCATGGTAAAACAGCAGTTATACCATGCAATGAAAATCTTATTCTGTTCATTCTCCCAAGAAAAGAAAGAAAACAAATGAAAGAATAAGAACATAAGAAACATAAACACATAAACATATATACCAATAAATTAAGCAACAACAACAGACGAGACATTAATACAAGTAAATAATACAAATAAATAAATAAATAAAGTGCTATGAGTGTGTGCGTGTGTTGCGTGCGGCGTGTGCGAGTGCTTCGTTGAGGAGCCTGATGGCCTGTGGGTAAAAACTGTTTGCCAGCCTTGTGGTCCTGGACTTCAAACTCCTGTAGCGTCTGCCTGACGGTAGGAGTGTGAATAGTGAGTGTTGTGGATGTGTGCTGTCCTTGATGAGGTTGTGTGTTCTGCGTAGGACTCTAGATGTATAAATGTCTTGCAGTGTGGGGAGGGCTGCCCCAACAAGAGTCAAGAGGTTAGGGGTTAGGGGTTAGGGGTTAGGGGTCAAGAGTCCAGCACGGTCCTCACGGTCCAGTGTTAGCACATTACAGTAACTTCTGTTTACACACACAAGAAAGAGCTTGCCTCTTGCCTCTTGCACATGCCAACATGTGTTTTATAGTGAGCCATAAAGCCTGACAACAAAGTATGCTTCAATGTGCTCTGTGTGCCTATGCGACCCCTATTACACGGATCACTGTTCAAGCGCCTGTCAGATGACTGATGTGACTAATGAGACTTTGTGCGCTTTGGAAAGAGCAAGAACTGCCTTGCACATTGTTTTTTGATTGACGTTAATTCATAGATTTATATTCAAAAGACTAGACTCCACTTTCAGCGTAGCCCGTCAAAACGGGTTGTGGTTGTCTCGCACCGGAGGGGGAAAACAACGAAAAGTATTTCTGAGGGAGAACGATGGAGGCGGGTTGGGCCGAGAAACGTCGTCTGTGTTTCAGGTGGAAAGAACACCGTCAACACGCTCTGACAGCCCTGTGATTTTTGCTTTTCTGGCTGCACGTCTCCTCAGAGGATCTAAACAGTGCATGAAAAGTTTCCAAAAGCTTTTCAAGTCTTCTTTGCTCTGTCAATTCAGACTGATCTTAAATTAGATTCATTGGTAACAACAGTCTCATTTGTCAACACCCAAGGACGGGTTTTTAAGAGAATTAGGTATGAGGTCTTCAGACATTTGGGGGACTTCTTTTTGAGAGAAGCAAGTAGGTCCACTTGGCAAACATCCTGTCCTGTCCAAGCACTGAAGGTACTGCTGCCCGACCCAACGTTTTTTTTACATCTCAGGCCAGTGTCCTGTGACCAGGGTTGATTTCGAACTCTGAGGTTCCATGTCTGAGATCTTCTTGACCAAAGGAATGGTCTTCAATGGTCTTATGGTCTTCAATGTTGGCAGCGGTTCTGACTCTGCGGTACTTAGGAAGGGAACCAGCCTATCGCTCTATCGCTCCATCCACCAATACTTTCTGGTCCAAAAGTCAAGTTCTGTACACTGTGATGATGCTCTTATCATTAATGACTGCCAAAGGATAAGGCTTCCTAGCTAAAATGTTGAGACAAAAAGGCCTGGAAGACTGGGAAACCAGAACGTTAGCATCACCTCAGAAAGATGCGGCTCTTGATTAAAAAGGAGACTTGACGATTAAGATTGCGAGAAACCTCTGAATCTGAGGTGTACCAAGCACGTGCGATCATTTGAGCAGTCATGTGAGGATCCTTAGAAATGAACTCAAGAACCTTAATTTGGAAATCCACTTCTGCTTTGTCACTATGGAAGCACTGAGAGCGAATAAAAGGATCTATTATAAGATTGTTGAAGTTCAAAGTGTGTTTGTTACTGTCATAAGACAAGACCTTTGGTTCTCTGTGGATGGTCTTTTTAAGTCCTGAGGGTGTCGGCTTCTTGTCATTGCCAGGTTGGTGCTCAGACTCACAAATGTTTATTATTCATCACCTTCTTGTGTCCAAGTGTTGCATTAAATGTTGATTAAAACTACAGGAGGTAACTTTTACTGATGAGCTCCACCGACAACATCTTGCCTCTTGTCGGCATTCTTGCTTTCCATAAAATGGGCAGCTGTTCTTGGTTAAAAAAGCTCTAAAAGCGCAGGCAGCGTTGAAAAATGAGGGGATTACCGACGTAAAGAGCTGTATACAGTATTTGTATGAAGTAGTAAAATAAGAGATTGTTGGCTCGCTGAAACACTTAGGAATGTTGTTGTTGCCAGGTTTTTAGTGTTTGAGGATGAATTACCACAGTATAATAAGATAGGATATTTACCTTATTGCAAAAGCATGTGTTATGAAATAAATAGAATAAAAGAGTAGCATGTGATGCTGTAAGCCAAACATTAGTAGCTAAACATTAATATTGCTGAATGGTTAGGTACCTTTGATTCCACCGGCACCACTTTTAGGCACATTTTGGGTAGTGTATGAAGCAACAGTGAGGTATATTACAGTAGTGGTATACAAGCTGAGGACAGACACATTTCATTAGTCGCCCCAGAAATAATATTTTTTGCTTACATTTCATGGTCCCGATTCTATGCTGCTCATTCGTAGGCACCTTAGAATGACTGCCGATTCATTTGTACACAAGATGGTCCGTCCACCTTGAATTGTTATGAATGTACTCAAGAAACTCTGAAAATATCGACTAGGCAAGTAGAATTGTCCTTAACTTGAAAATACAGGACAAATGTAAGGTTGAAAAGCAAGTTGACTCAGAAATGTTGAGCTAATATGCCAAGTGGGGACTATAACTGATGAGTACATTACAGCTTATCATAGCAATCCACTGATATGGGGGATGACATGCCAGCTATCTGATTGGACCTTTTGTAGACGCTATAATCTTACAGCAGTGGTATTATTTTTATCTTGCCGTGATTCCCTTAAGGAAAAGATAACTTTTTTTTAGGGCAGCTAAGAAAAGTAATAGTTAAACTCTCTAAAACCACAACCCGTACATTTTGTTTTTGTTGGAACCCATTGGGAAGTGCCATCACATGTAACCGTTTTATAGTATTTTTTTGCATTTTTGTGTTTGAAGTTTCTGTGTTTTGTCTGTGGTGGCTTTCTCCCCAAATAACTAAAAGATGGAGTGCAGTCGCAACAGCCGAGCACTATCTTGGTGGTGATTGATGTTTGTTGTTGCTGTTGTTCATTTTTGGATCTAAAAACGAATGTGAGTCGTCTAACTAGAACTCGAGGAAGTATAGCTATAGAATGCGTATGCAGAACTACAGACTTCCACTCCAGGAGAGCACCGAGGAAGATGTGTGTGTGTGGGTGTGTGTGTGTGTGGATAGGCAACTTTTTGACTGTGTTGTCAGATGAAATAGCAACAAATTGGCTCACAATAATCATGGCTGAGCTCCTCAGGCGAGCAAATAAAATGGCACATCCGATTGCTCTGGGCAAAAGCACAGCATTCACGCCAGCAAATGTTACATCTACCGTCCTCTCAGAAAAGGTTTGGGACTCGTCTCCACCTGCCTGCTCACACTTTTATTCAGGTTCATAGTCTTTGTCTCTGGGCAAATGGGCATGTCCTGTGCTGGAAGGACGACAAGTTAACTGGCAATAGATGGCGCGTTCCTGCTGGAGAAACACAGTGGAAATATGCAGCTTGACCTATATTACTGAAAGTTAATGGAAGGAAGGAAGCGGGGAAAGGAGGAGGTGTTGTGATCAGGTGTCTGCTGATAGCCAATGAGCTTGAGTTCCAACCCTGGAATTTGACATTTCAAATAGTAGCTGTCCACTGCTTCAGTGTAATGTGTATTTCATACCTGTGCTGCACGTAACGCCTCGATTGAAGTAACCACTGAATGGAAGTAATTCCATTTTGTCTTAAGGCTAGACGAGCCTTGGAAAGCGGAAGACAACGAACGCATGCGCTCTTTGTTCTTCTATAGTTTGGTGTGTCACATGGTTCCGTCTGTGTGTCCGTTTACAGCGCCACATGTGGGTGTGCCTTGTGTACTACATTGTTTTGACCCAGTGATCCGTTCCTGTCTGGATACAAGTATTTGCTAATCTGGCACAGTGTGGACACAAATATTTTTCAACCCGCCAAAAAAAAAACATCCCTGGAAGTTTTCAGTGTGGACAGGGCCTTAGATTACCCATGAATGGAAACCTACTCGACTGTAAAAGAC
The DNA here is from genome assembly GCF_027744805.1 of Dunckerocampus dactyliophorus. Taxonomy (NCBI): domain Eukaryota; kingdom Metazoa; phylum Chordata; class Actinopteri; order Syngnathiformes; family Syngnathidae; genus Dunckerocampus; species Dunckerocampus dactyliophorus. The sequence continues at coordinate 22,740,093 of NC_072835.1, read as the reverse complement.
CTTGAAGCCTTCCATCCCACTGTCACAGCGCAGACACTCCAATAACCAAACCTGAATCAGCCTCCTTAAATTTGTCTTAGTAGTAAGTGAAAGCAGCCGCTTTAGGCAGTGTGAAGCAGAACCTTTGGTGGGTCCCTCCAGGACAGTACTTAGGACACATGCCTCTGGAACAAGGTTCAGAGTCAGGCCTCCATTTAAGATAAGGACACGACACGAAGATCTGTTTGCCATTTGCCGTAGGAGCGGGAAGCATGTTAAGACCATGGAAGAGCTTCCGTTCATTCACTGAGGAACATTGCAGGCAGATGGTAGAAGCATGTGGCGCGCAACAATAGTGTTTTCGTGTGTGTTCTTAAAGCATTCTTGGTTCTTGAAGGTTTTGTGGTAAATCTGTTGAAGACAATTAACACTTTATTGTTGGAATACGGGCTGGAACTGGACTAAATGCTTCATGACCCTTTTTATACACCTGATCTAGCACACATGAAAAAGCTCCAAACTTTACAGCAAGTAAAACACTTTTTGCGAGCATAATCAAAGCTAGAAACAAATTTAACTGACAAAGAAACAGATCGCAGATAGCGGATCCAGATGGTCCTCATAGAAAGAAACTCGACTGGTGTGGCCAGAGACGACGTCTGTTCCACGTTGTGTTTACGCCGAAGAGGCTAAGAAGTGGGCGGATTGCGATGGAAAGCGGCAATCTGCACAGCGAGACGTGCGATTCCTAGCCAATTATACCCTGCGGTAATTACGCCAAATGGCCCGTTAAACAGCAGGGGGCTGCGCTGACAAATACGGAAATCATGTAAGAGCGCATATTATGTATCATCTTGGGTTTTGTTAGGAATTGTAGAATGGGCGAACCTCAGAGGATATTCATGTCTAGCCTTGATGTAAATGTGCACATTGTCTTCAATCACCATCGTTCTGGTTTGTTGGTCCACAGTTTGTCTCTGTGTTGTGATGAGTGCACGTTCTGCAGAGCAAAAATTTCACTTCTTGCCAACAAGGAGAACCGTTGTGGTTTACAGGAACAAAACACTTCTCCCTTTGAAACAGTCCCATTTCAACAAACACCAATCTCAGTTGTTTCAGAGACGAATTTGAAGCAAAATTCCAGACTTTCGTTTGTGGTTAGCATTGTGGCTGAAGTAGCTGCTCGTAGGTATTGTACGTTACAATCCCCAAACTGCGTGGCGGTGAAAACCTGTAACTGGAAATGAGGCTTCATTGCTGGTCGTATGTATTTTTACACTTTAGAGACTGGTTTGTCATGTTTATTGAGCTTTCGGCTTCAAGTTGGTATCAAAGTTATGTGTAGACTTAAATTACTGTCTAGCCATCACGAGTGGCCAAAATGACGCACAAATTCAACTCGTTAAAGCAGAAGAATCGCAACATGCGACTGGGATAGAAAGGTACAGTCGTCCCTCGCAATATTGCGGTTTGATTATCGCTCCCTCACTATTTTGCGATTTTTAAGAAATGTATTAATTAAAAATGGTAGCCGTTTCGTGGTAGACTCTGGTCTGTTATTAGTCAAAACATATTGAAATACAAGCGATACGTAGTACTCTGGTCACTTGGCGGCAGTAATGACACAAAACACTGAGACATTAACTTACATGACTGGGCTCTACAGGGCTCTAATAATGTTAAAAACATTTTAACCTCAAATTTAGAAAGCCAAACAGGTTTTCCATGCTCTAACTACGAAAATATTCCATTTATTAACATTGAATCCTATATCGTGGAAATGAATTTATCGTGGTTGGGTCTGGAACCAATTAACCGCCATAAACAAGGGACGACTGTATGTGCGATTATTACTTTGTGAAACTTTATCTAAAACAATCCCAATATGCAAAATACCTTTTTTTTACATGGAATTATTGGGAACAACCTAATTTCTATGTTCTGTCATGTTTGCAACTTCAAACGATCATCTGTGTGTGCGCTATAATCAATGATGCATATACGTTTGCTACCAATGTTGTTGGTACAGAAGATGGTGAAAGATCTTTCCATGTTTCCATTCTGGACCGTCATGAATTACTTATCCATGTGCTTGAATCTAGTGTTGAAAATGGCATTGAGGTTGGAGAAATAATAAGAAAGATAGTTGTGTTCTCGACCACAGCTTTTGTCAATGGTGAAACAATGGCAGTAGCAGTATCAAAAGTTATGGTAACTTCCTTAAGACTGATGTTTGGGAAGTGAGTTGAGTATCAAATTAAAGGTGTTTTGATGCTATTCCTGATTAGATCAATGACAACATATAACACACCTCCGGTGGGTGTTAGTGCCACTTCCGAGGAGGATTGCGTTCCCAACATCCCACACATTCCTGCCGGACATGTCCGGATTTGCAGCATCCACGTTTACTCTCTGTCTTTTAGCACCATCGCAGCCCTTTCAACTCCATGCATGTGGTCTCCAGATCCATTCCGAAACATGGCATTTGTGAAGACCATGGAGACAGGTTGTGGTCGAGTGCCGTAAACTAATTTATAGACTAGGCCTAATTGCTATTCATCTGCTTTTTGTGTGGTGAATCTCTGATTAGTGTCACTCAACAGTTGTTTTAACGACCGTGAATGTTAATATCTAATGTTTGGCTATGCTAAATGTGAAGCTAGTATGTGATTAGCTTAGGTAGGGTAGAAGGCTAGGTGGAAGGAGTTTTACAAAATATCCAACAGAGTTTGGTGTCTGCTTTGATTGGCATAGTGTCATAACATAGTTTAGCTTAGCTTAGAGCTACAGTTTCTCCTCACTAAGGCCTTTCTTTACTTTCTGCACTTTTCTGCACAGTCCATCAAGTAAAGACTTCTGTGTGTCTGCAGAGTCCCCTCCAGAGAGGACCGGGCGCCGACGCAGCATGCCAGGCAGCCCGTCGGACAAGAACCCGCCCAGCATGGAGGCCACGTCCGCCGCCACCACTGGCGCCGCCGCTACGCCTTTCAGAGTCACCGTGAGTACTGTGAGTGTGTTCCCGTGTCGCATCTTCTCACTTCTCACATCGCCCTGAGTGTGTCCGGTCTGGCGTACAGATGGACCCGGCGCCGACCCGCTTCCACTTTTGAAGTTGAAATGGCTCTTTTGATGTGGACCGTCCTCGGGTTTAAGTTCAGCGTGCCGTCGAGCGTGTCCGTGCAAGTCCTACGTGGATTTCTCTTTCATTTCAGCCCGCATGACATCAAAGACATGCCGGCCAATGTGCAACAAACACACACACACACACACACACACACACACACACACAGAGTGAGTGCTCTTACTCCAATGCAATATGCGCTGCGCCACCTTTAATTTCATAGATAAACAATGAAGCCATTAAGTTAACGAAGCAAAAAATTCAGTGATGACTCATCTATTTGAAGCTAATTAGCAATTAGCGGCCGCATAAATAAAAAATGAGCCGGGAGGCTCAGAGGTGGAACAATAGAGAGAATATACTTTGGTGTAGCGAGTCAGGACTTTTTAACACGGTACAATGATCACAGCTTGACGGCAATAGCGGCAATAAATGACACAGTTGTGTTTGTCGGTTTGATGAAGGGCAATTGAACAAAAGGATTTCTGCCGCATCCCATGTGTGTTTTTTCTGACTGACTTAACCAATCATTCATTATTATTTTATTGTATTATATTATTTTTTTTTATTTAAGTAAAAAAAAAAAAAGTGTTTAGCATCCGCCTTAGTTAGTCTATTTTCAAAAACTTAGCCACAATTTTGCCTCAGTTTTACATACATTTTCGGGTTAGCGTACAAGTATGGCATGCATCTTGTCGCGTTATTAATACACTGCTTGAGTCCAACTGTGTTCTTAATATGTTTTTATCACAAAACGTCCTCAGCTTCTAACAAAAGAGCTAGCTAGCTAACAAAATGTCAAGTGGAAGTCAGCTATGTCGCCTGTCTATGATGTCACCAGCGGTTGCTCTCAAAAATGTTAACACAAAATGTACATGCATAAAACAATTTAAATCACTGATGAAATGAGTAAATTAACATTTAAGGTTACTTTTAGCTTCACTGAAGACGTAATTGTTGATAGAAGTGTTCCCAAAGGCCGCCCGTCGTGGCAGCAAGACACAACACGGACACAACCTTCCTGTTATTATCATAGTTATTTCTTGAATGCAATTCAATAGTGTTTCTCACCTTCTTGATTAAAATGCTGTCAACTCTCTTTGGCTCCATTTTGCGTTACTGAGGTGAGAAACACGATTGAATCCAAGAAATAACTCATGGCAAAAGAGGTAGTGTAGTGTCCGTGTGGTGTTTTGCTGCCACATGTCTTTCAATCACATCTTAGAGCATAAAAAGCCCGTTTACAACCTTCCAAATATGGGTTTTAACATTATTAGAGCCCTCTAGATATGAAATAGCACCCCTATAGTCACCTTTAGGTTCAAATTACCCAATACAGTAGACACAATAAGAGAAATACGACATCTTAGAAGTAAATAAGAAATAACACCGTCAAACTTCCTGTGGTGGCTATTGTCTCATAAATGTAACATTACTGACACCTAGTGACCAGTGTAGAATACTACATGTCACAATGTGTCTTTCATTGCGTTTTCTGAATGCCTTATACTGTACATGTATTTCAGTTTATTTCGCCATTTTTATGCTTGAAAATGCTTAATTCAGGCCATAAGTATGCAAAATGCCACAATGTGGTGAGGGACGACTGTACCCATGTTTCTCTGAGGTCATTCTAACATTTTTTTCCCAGCAAGTTTACGTCTGCAATGTGACACTATAATGACACACTAATTAACTCAGTTATATTTCAGTAGTATCCATCTTTGGAAAGCCTTTGTAATCCAGTGAGTGAACAATGGGATGCGAGCACAAACGCGTCGTCTGGTGCACATTCCACTTTTAGCAACAACAAACCACACTACATCGCTCTCTCGCTCTCTTTCTCTCCACCCCCCCATTCGTGAAGCGTCGCGGTGACATGCAAAGTGCTCCTCCTAAGCCCTGAGCTAAATCTGTCAAAATGTTTTTCTGTCACGTTCTTCGTTCGGGAAGGAAGACCAGCTCGCACACACTCTTCCCCCGTCGTCAAAAATCAATGTCCTAATTGGTATGAAAAATCTCGAAATAACTCTCCACAGATAATTCAGGAAAGAATAAAATGGTCGCGTGGGGAAGAAGCAGGGGGTCTAATCGGGCAGGTAGGCCTCTTGTTTTGAGACAAGAAGACGACAAAAGAGACTGACGGAAAAGCAAGGAGCAGCGAAGCACGAGAGGAGGTAAAGTAAAGTAAGACCAGCTGTAAGAGTGAGCTTTATAGTCACACAAGGCTGAATAATCAAGAATGCACACACAGATAAGCTAGCACATGCTTGCTCGCAGTGTAAACAACTATTAAGCAAAACAAAAAAAACACATTCTTTGCTGTTAAATTCCCCTTGGAACACAGTGGGCGACGACCGCGGGGTCGGCCTTGCACAGCCGTTGGCGGTACAAATGTTGAATAATTAAAATTTCCACGCAACACGTGACGCTGTGACGACCCCCGTCGTATCTACCCGGGGTTACTACCGTTTTAACGCATAATGAAACGTACAACTGCGAGTCACACACAGGTGATAATAGAGATCCGACAATTAAATGAGAATTCTGAAAAACGAATACGCAACATGACTTATGTCCTGTGTTTGAACTCACATAATTATGCATGAATATTGCATTCCCAGAGGGGAATTAACTAGTAATGAACACTGGTTGATTTGCTGGTAAAAGCTCAGGTGTGGTACTCCAAGCCAGTAGGGGGCAGTATATGACTAAAATGTAGGTGTTTTTGCTTCCTGTGAGAAGTAAACTTGATATTTCTCCCACTCCAATTAAGATGCAATTTGACAGCATATTTTACACATGAACTCAGAAATAAAATCATTGGGTCTGTCTTAAAAGTCTGTCAAGTCTGTCTTAAATGGAACACCACAGTGGTTAATCGGCCTGATCACAATAAACACATTTCCTTGATATAGGATATCCAAATTTTTGTAGTTAGAGCATGGAAAACCTGTTTATGACTTTCTAAAATGGTTTTTAACATAATAGATTACATTGATTCGTTGCTGCAGCTCTAGCCGAGGATGTTAGCTGTCTAGCTAAAAGCCCGGACTGTCAACTCGATGTCTGGTGCGACTCTTCAGGTGTCAGGGAGTGAGTTTTACCAACATACGATCGGTCATAAGTGTACTCTGATGGACAGATACCACCATCCGCAGACGCCATCGTGGCTACAAAGCAAAAGGGGAGGGACTAACTCGAGTGGTTGCAATGCAAAGGATTTGGGACAGCACTATACTGTCAAAAGTACTGACGGAAGTATTCCACTTGGACCTTTATGCGATGACAATTCAAGGACACAAATACTGATTTCAGCAGTATATGTCCTTCTTTTGGTCATTCTCGACTGACTTTTCCTAGACCTTGTCAGTCATTTGAGTTACATGCATTTGATGTTCCATTTATGCTGTCATTTCCTCAGTAAATATACGTGTGTGTGTGTATATATATATATATATATATATATGGCAGTATCTATTTCTACCGTCTGTCTTTTTCCTCCCATTATCCCAGCGTGTCTCCGTCTTTACTTCCCCTCTGTGGATATTATATATTTTCCTTTCAGTTGTTTCAGCAGGTGCTGGAGGCAAATTAAATGCACTTTGCGTCTGACCTCCCTCAGGGTTTCTGGGGGTTAATGTAGGCTTCAGTCATCTTATAGACTGATGGAAAGGGAGAAAATAGGCCTGTTGTACGTGGTGGAGTAACAGCTGTGGTCATCACGAGGGGTGTCACGAGATCTCACGTCACAAGATCTGACAAGATTAAACCGTGATGATATTTCTCATTTAAAGAAAAGCTGTCTCGCGAGAACAGGGCAGCCAGAAGACAATCAGACTGTGAACTATGGCACTGCTACTATGAATGATAATACATGCAATATGGAAGTGGCAGTGTCCACATGAAGTGCTTTACGCACACTATTAACCTTGGGTTCCAGCTTGCCTCAGTGTTCCCAGCGTCAGCGAGTGATGCGTGGCTGTTTTTTCCAATTAATGTCCAAGCAGAAGCTGTACTAATTCTACATTTGATGAAAGTTACTTAAGATTTATCAGATCAAAACATGTAGATGTTTGGACTTTAACAAACTTTTACTTTACAAGCACCGGCAATCACTCGTGGACGTTAGTTACTGATGCTCCATGTGAGCAGCAGAATTGAAAGTCAGGCATGTCGGTGGCCATGTGGTGGAAGAGAAAGGGTTAAGTGGGTGTCTTGCTTGATGAATAACGGTACTGTGGCGACCAACTCCGCTTCATAACACGCCTGACACGTAGAAGAGATCTGTGTTGACAATTTAGCGACATGGTGGCTATATTTAGCAAGTACGGGTGCACATTAGAAGTGAAAGACAGGAAATCTTTCTTGCGTCATGCATTTATTTGGTAATTAAATACAGGCGGCCACCAAATAGCACAGCATCGACAGGTGGATTGGTGCGGCATCTGCAGTGATGCAGACTCTGCATCGGTCCGTTGTGGTGAAGGGGGAGCTGAGCCAAAAGGTAAAGATACCAATTTACCGCTGCATCTACGTACCTACCCTCACCTATTGGTCATGAGCTTTGGGTAGTGACCGAAAGGACAAGACGTTGGGTACAAGCGACCGAAATGAGTTTTCTCCATAGAGTGGCTGGGCCTCTCTCTTAGAGATAAAGTGAGAAGCACGGTCATCCGGGAGAAATTCTGAGTAGAAGTGCTCCTCTCTGCATTGAGAGGAGCCAAATGAGGTGGCTCAGGCATCTGGTCAGGATGCCTTCCGGACGCCTCTCCGGGGAGGGAGGTGGAAGAAGATAGATGGACGGTGAACAAAGGTGAACTACCTGCCACGCAAGTGAGCGGAAGTGGAGCTCTGCTCTGCCTTCAATGCAGATGAAGTAAAGCTGCATAAACCCCTCCTCAATGCAACCCAACCTCTGACTGGCGACAGAGCCAAGAAGGCAGAGCTGGGACACACACCTCTGTCACCTGGCAACACCTTGCCTTCCTCGCGAAACACACATGGGTGTCCAAAGTGTGGCTCAGGAGCCATCTGTGGAATGTGGCTCATAAAATGAACAAAAACCCAGCAAAAGTGGAAAAATAGAGCAAAAAGGCATAATGTAACTAGAAAAAGCTAAAATGTTGATAATAATAAGCAAATAAAGATGTCTTTAAACATATATATCTAACATGGATTTTTGAAAAAATTCTAAATATCAAAGGTGAGCTGGACAGCCCTGACGTAAATAGACAAAGACAAGGAGATAAGAGAAAAGCAGTGAGCTGGCATTGTTCAACCACAAGCTGGAACTATGAATGCAGCACTTCAGCCAGTAAGGAACTTACATATACTAGCACTGATGTATAATGTAAGAGTTTGCTTTTTTTTTTTTTTTTAATGCGGCTGATTGTTGTAGCGGACTATTGTTTGAAATCCACGCCGACTAAATGACAACGAATGACATTATTTTTTGTAACAATACTGGCCCCCACAGTGTCAAGTCCCCAGTTAAGGCCCAGCTACCAAATGCACCGGCCGCCACTGATAACTACACATCAACATAAACAACCAGAAGCAGTAGCTAAAACTGCTGTCATTATTTTAACTTTTATCATCTTTAGCTTTTGTTTCAATTTGTGGAAAAAATCTCAACAAGCTTAGGCCATGCATGCATTGTTTTGTGACTCGGTTACTTTCTCTTTAGAAGTCTGCTTGTCCAGTCCAATATTTTGTAATGTTAAAATTGTCTCGTCTCATGAGCTGAGTGAATCGTGACACCCTTAGTCATCCGTGCCCACTGTTGCCAAATACAATATCATCTTTTTTTTACTTTTTTCTTTTTTACAAGCCTTCTCGCCATCCATCAGATGGGAGAGGACGCTTGTTTGTTTATGAGGTTTCTGTTGGTGTTCGTTCATCAATGTGACAGTTTCCCCACTCAGGATTCTTTACAAAACTGTGGACAATCAACACAGACAAGCACCTGTCATCCCGCCTGTGATGTGCTGCCTTTTTGCCGTAAAGTTGCTCTCTAATTATCTCCAAAGCCCAGGGCGGCCTATTCATGTGCTTGCTGGTAATTATACAGGTGTGTTAATGGGAAGACTGGGACAGCAGTAGGTCATTTCATGGTGACACCGCAGTAGGAAGCAAAAAAAAATAAATTGAAAAAAAGGAGCTCGGAGGACTCTGTAGAACAATGTCGACGACCTGAGTAAACAACAAGCTGTCTGGAGGGCGAGTCAAGCTGAAAACAAGGCCCATAAACGTGTGTTGGGTTGCAGGAGTGAGGGAAATGGATTGGAAATAGACGAGCAGTGGCAGAAACAAGTTGCTGAACAAAAATGCTACATTCACATAGGAAATAGTACAAATACTGCCACACAAGTGGAAAAAGAGTATTCAAGCAGAGTGACGCTGCTTCTTCTTCTCCTCTTGACACCACTAGCTGATGTTGAGCCTTCTTTTAGAGACAAAGAAATTAATGAAATCTAAATCGGATTTATCGCTATGACGTCATAATTCCCTCACGTCGGCCCGATAATTAGCGGCCCGATAATTATTGTGCACCCCTAGTATTTTTTATTCATATTTTTGTGTGTCTTGAACGGATTTACATGATTTCCTATGGGAAACATTTTCTCAAATGAACTGTCGAACCTTTTGGAAGGAATTAATAACGAAAACCGAGGCAGCACTGTGCAACTAAAGGAAAGGAGGCCGTGTCTGCTGTCTACCATTCTAATAATTAACAACAACCAGAAACTCTCCCATTAGCACAAACATGTTTTGTCTTTCTGTCCAAATCTGTTGAGTCATTCCCTCTCTGTATTGCATCTTCCTTGATGTTTAGCATCAGTAAGTTAAAAAAAAAACACTTTTTCATTGGACAAAGACCACTCATAAGATAATAAATAAGAAATGATTGCACTTAAAACCTAAATGCTTAATCATTTCCAATCCGGGAGCTTCCACCATATCCTCCGCATCCTGTGAATCATCCTCCTTATCCAACTTGTGCTTCTGTGCTGAATAAACGCAGGCTTGTGTCTGGGTAACATTGGCAGCATCCTGCCAATTTCTTTCTTTCTTCTTCTTTTTTTTTTTTTACATTCTCCTCCTCGCTGGCTGCCAATGCCAGCCAACAGTTGCCATGGAGACGGCAGGGCGCTTGGGGAGTGCGACTGCAGATGTTTGGAGGGGAAAGAACATGCTCAGATTTCAGACAAAGAGTCAAATGAGAAGCGTGCATGCGTCAAATTAGCATGCCAACGTGATTACAGTGATTGAATAACAACACGACGCAGACATTCGTGCGATTAGCGGGCAACAACGACACGCAATTGTTCAATAAGGGAGATTTCTTTTTGGCAAGGGTCTCCTGTAAAGGGTTGTTAGCACCCCTTCGCTTTATTAATTTCAGGGGACGTGATTGACCATCACTCTGTCATATGAAGATCTGCTCATCTCATCACTAAGTTGCCAGCCTTTTTGAAAAAAAATAAAAATAGATGTGTTTGTCACCACCAGGGCTTCCTGAGCCGGCGGCTGAAGGGCTCGATAAAGCGCACCAAGAGTCAACCCAAACTGGACCGGAACTCCAGCTTCAGGCACATCCTGCCTGGCTTCAGGAGCGTGGACAATGACAGGTAAGATCTGTCTGCTGTGGATGCAGTCACTCCCTAATTAGGCATTTTAAAGCCTCGTCGCTGCCTGAACCTTATCTTTGTGGGTCAGTTTCCACAACAGCAACCTGTCCTGGAAAGGTTTTACATACAGACAACTTTTAAAAACGTGCTGAAATATGCACTCCGAAGCAGTAATTGCCAGGTACCGGACGGGGTAACAGTTTGTGCACAGTTTCATTCAATTCGGTGCATTTAGTTGCAGTTTTGGGTTGGATTGTGTATTTTCTTTGTGCGAGTTGGGTCAAATGTGCAGGTTGCGATTGTGGATGTGAAAAAAACTGACAAAACAGATTGTGTTTTTTAACCATTTTGGCAGATGTTTCATCCACAGTAGGGTGAGACACTCAAATGTTATAAAAGCTATCTCTTCTTTCTAGCCTTTCTTCCTGGTTCTTTGGGCCGCGTTGCTTTCGGAGAAGTAGTCAGTGATCACACAATTTAAAAGGTTTTCCAATTGTATTAAAAAACAAGAGTAATATATTTGGTTACAGTGCTGGACTCTAGCATCGACGAATGCAAGTACACAGAGTATACATGGCAGTTGCCGTGCCCCTCTACAAAGTGAAAGTTAAGCTTGTGTAGAAGTGAGAGTGAAGCTTATGTGAGTAAGAACAAGACATCCATTGTGTGTTATCAGGCACATGTAACTGTTGCGCAACTCCTAATTGTGCTATGTGAGTGTGTGTGCCAGGAAGGCTTTCTATGAGAAGCTTTTAGACAGAAGGTGTCATAACAACACAACAAAGCCTTACAATTTCAATACGTTTAAAGTATGCCTCCTCTGTTCAAAAACTTTCAAAAAATGGCATGAAAATGATTCCAAAACCAGAATGACACAGGAACATGAGGTCAAATGCTTGTTGATTGATGTAACCAATATTTGGGGGGAAAATGTGCCCTCTAAAGTTGCAAGAACTGGGGAATTTGAACAGCAGTTGTGCATGAAGTCAGCAGATGGCAAGCCTCAGGGGATTAACTCTGTGCATATATTTTGCTTTTTCTTTGTCTTTTTGGCAAAGCTAATTCAAAAAGCTGCCCACACGGCAGCCTCTCAGGGATTACGTCACACGCACAAGAGCGCTCTAATGCCGCTCAATGTGATGGCCTAGTGAAAAACAATAAAAACCAGGACACGTCCTGAGAAAATAGGACGTTTGGTCACCCTAATTTACAGCACTACAGATATTAATTGAATTTTGTCTCAGGTTGACATTTTTGTAATAGCTCCACCTAATTCCACTTTGTCATTTATTTCTTGTAAACTTAAGAAGCCAAAAACTTACCACTTCCACATGGAATTGGAGGAGAAAACTGTATCATGTGGGACATGCCATGGCTGACTTGATGACTTCATGCCGTGGTAAGGTCATGTCATGTAAGCTAATGTCTCAATGTTTTGTGTGATTACTGCCACCTAGTGACCACAATACTACATATCACTTGTATTTCCATATGTTTTCACTAATAATAGAGCGTAGTCTAATTTTGTATTAATACATTTCTGAGGGACGACTGTATGACACTTATACCTTGGTGGAGGTCTGCACACTAATGAGCGCTAATGAAACAACTTGGAAGTCAACCTGCCTCGTGGAACGTTTGGCTCGTCTGCCTTTCTAACGATGCATCGATGCCGCTGTCAAACTCTCTCCCTGCCTCCTCTCCAGCCCTCCTATGAACTTCTTCAAGTGTCTATCTTTCACACATCGACCCTTCTTCTAGTTATCCATTTCAAGAAGTTTTCACTCTCTCGTCATTTATCCTCATATCTCTTCCGCTTTCTGTTCAGGTTTCCTCACACCTTCTCCATTCAGATAAGGCGATGACAGCAGAAAGTGGAGCTCACACCTTTTTTAGCAAAGATACAATCTCCTATGTAATGATTCACACATCCAGCACAGACAGTAGATGATTTGTGAGGCTCCTTGGGAAGGAAAATTATTGTGATGTGTGTGTGTGGTAGGATGGGTGGGTGTTTTTTGAGGTTGGGATTGGGGGGTGGCATGCATGGAGGATGCATGAAAAAGATGCAAAATGAGAGCGAGATGCTAGAGGAGTCGGGGTGGGAGCAGCATCCCTGGGGGTATGGAACTCGGCAGCGGGGGTAGTGGTGCGCGAGCGAGGAGGGATGATGAAACGATGGGGGGTGTGGGGTGTGGGGGGGTATTGTATACCCTGAAAGCTGCACGGGCCTTGAGACGCAGGAAACACTTTGCATTGGCTCGACATCATTGCACATTACATGCTTATTTACACAAATCAATACTTGTTATTGTTTGCGTGCTTGGTAGTTTTCGCTTGGCGCTCATCAGAGTGCGTTCGGGGCGGACTCGAGGGAGGGAGCTGCAGATGAGGAGCAGCTGGACTCCTAAAATGAAATATTCATCCATGTTAATCAGAGGATGGACACTCGCTGGGCATTTCTATCTTTAGTACAGCACACACCGTTGGATTGTTCCTGTGCACAATGAAATGTACACAACTACTGTTGGGACAGTTAAACACTGAAAACATCCACGCACACTTACTAGACATAACATCCCATAGCATACTCCCCTTAATGCAGTTGAGGTTGTACAATTCAGAAAAATATATGGCTTTGAAGGAAAACTGCACTTTTTTACATTCATTTTGCCCATCGTCCACATTTTGCACATCGTATGTGAGACGTGAACACACGTCTTCCTCTTTTCTGTGCGTTCTAAAGATATAAAAAGAGCTAAAAAGAGGCAGCTAAGAATGCACGTAATGGCGGCGGGGGCTCGGCCTGGCTATTTGGGGCGGGGCTCTCTGGGAGGTGAATTCCTTTCATGCATTCTCAGTGACAATTACACGCCCACACATTCTTGCACCTTTATATATATGAAGTCTTCCCCACATACAGAGATACCTGTACATATGCACACTCACGGTACATACGTACTTCCCCACATTACTCACTGAGTTAACCAGGGTGTTATTATGTTGTTGGTTTTATTACAGCGACGGTGATATCAGCAGTATGACTATAGTTTTTTTTTTTTTACAATGATGTGCATTACAGTAATTATCATTCTGTTCACTATCATAGTTCATTTCATGACTACTATTATGTGTGACTGTTCAATGCAGTATTGTCATTGTGGTTGTTGATGTTATTTTGTCCTTTCCATCAGGGTCTTTATAGTTGTCAGAGACATTTATTTGCTGATGTAGTTCTGTATGTTTCTGTTGTTCTGTTATTGTTGTCACAATTGTTGTTGCTGCTGTTGTCCTTGTTTCTTGTCTTTTCTCTTCTTCTCTGTCCCCTCCTGCTCTGGTCCGGTCGCTCCAAATTTGCTTAATAACAAGCATCTAAGTCAAATAAATTCTGTATAACAGAGGAATTGTATATCACACTTCTCCCTGGCAGAGTAAATCTGTTGAGCACTTGAGGGCATTTAGATCTACAATTCTATCTGCTTTAAAGGCTGGACAGGACAGGGGTAAAAAAAAAAAAAAAAAAAAAAAAAAAAAAGAATGCACGTAATAGGACGCACCTATTCCACCTACAAAGGCCGCTACTGAAACACCTCCAAAATCCTCCAACAAGGTGTTATGGTTTCATATCAATGCTGTGAGCATGTAGCACATTCATGACAACATTAATACCTACAATTATTTGCCGTATTTTGGTCATTTTAAGCATTAGTGGAACTTCCTTCCTGAGCGCATTGATTTCACATAGCATCATACCTAGCGTTAACTTTTCCACAGCAGCAGTGGTGGCATCCAGTGTGTAGCTTTACCTTTCGGTAGTGGCCTGACGCGTTGTGAGCGTGGTGCTATGAGCAGTGTGCGGTGAAGCTAGTCGGTAGCCAGCTAGCAGCTAGCCGGTGTGGTGTGCTGAGGTGTCACTACAGTAGTAACGTAGTTCTTGGGCATAACAATGTTAATAACAATAATAATAACAATGTCGCTGTAGCTTGGTTAATATGCGGGTCACATTGTGTAAATTGAGCGTTGTTGACGCTTTTTTGAATTTTTTTCAGACGGCTCAATAGGCGCCTCCCATTATGTGCATTCTTAGCTGCCTCTTTTTAGCTGTTTTTATATCTTTAGAACCCACAGAAAAGAGACGTGTGTTCATGTCTCACATAAGGGCTGTGGGTGATGGGCAAAATTCCCCAAAAAGTGCATTTTCCTGTAAAGCTTTCCACACAAAGGATGTTCAAAAGAGATAGCATTTTACAGTATGTAAAGAACAAAACTAAATGTGAACGTGTTCCAACTGCTGTGTTATGTCATGACTAAGCAGAGTGGAGTCGTGCATGGGTGTGTTTTTGGACAACCCTTGCCCATTATACAAATAAATGCAACGCCTGTGCGCACATTCAAATGTATTCCCTGCCAGCCTACATCCTTCCTGAGTGTTCCCGTATTGTGTATCGCTGGTCGTAACACTGGAGCACATTACCATCTGCAGCACCATTGTCACATGAGGGGCTAATATTTGTTTGCCGGGTGGCAATGTTAGCGCCAAGGCAGGCGGCAGCGCTTGATTGGAACTGATTTGCGATTCTATGTGATTGCACACTTTTCTGTGTATGTGCGCCACCAATGACTCACGCTCCTGCGGCGCATCAAAAAGCAAGGCGAGCTTCATTCTCAGACTTCCACTCGGAACATTAGCAGATGGATAAAAAAAGACCAGCTATATTTATTTATTTATTTATTTATTTATTTTTCTCCGTTGCTCCGTCGGCAACGGGCTCAGACTGCCTGCTGAATGTAGATTAACAACTGCGCTGCATACAACTGTGTGTTTGCTTACTGGCGTGATAGACCATCTGCTACTGCGAGTTTCAGACAGTTGTTGTCGTCCTTTATTAGGCGAGGAAACATATTGGCCAACTTAAGTGGCTGTTCAATAACTTGGGGTATTTTCCCAGCCAATTAGTAAAGAAAAATCGAATGATAATGCTACAACCTTCTTTTGAAATACAATAATCCCTCGCCAGTCATGTACCTCGGGGTCTTGTTTACGTATGAGGGAAGGACGCAACGCGAGATTGACAGGTGCGATGTTCCTACCCTCACCTTGAGCACAAGATCGCACGTACAAGCGGGTGCATGAGTTTTCTCCATGGGGTGGCTGGGCTCTCCCTTAGAAATAAAGTGAGAAGCACGGTCATTTGGGAGAAACTCTGAGTACAACCGTTGCTTCTCCACATTGAGAGGAGCCAGATGAGGTGGCTCGGGCATCTGGTCAGGATGGCCTCCCGGACGCCTTCCTGGGGGAGGTGTTCAGGGTGCAGCCGACCGGTAGGAGGCCTCGGGGAAGACCCAAGACATGTTGGAGAGACTATGTGTCTCAGCTGATGATAGACAATTCGACATCTAGATACCCGGGTTAAGTTAAAAACCAATATATTATACTGTTGTTCAAAAACAATATGTTTTCAAGACAGAAGACTTCAATACGATTTGATACAGTGTACAAACAATACGATGTGATTCGATTCGATTTGATGCAATGCAAAGGTTACATTTGTTTATGTAGACATTAATCTTACATTATAGAATAAAGAAGCCAATTCTATAAAAGTGGCATTCTTACAGTATTTTGTGTACAAGAGCACATCATATCCCCAACCATGCTGTACGGCATCGGGAAGCGTTCAGGCGCAATGATAAAAATAAAAAAAAAAACACTTAAAAAATAAAATCATTTGTAAATAACATCAAAATGTATGTAAACGTATCTCAATTTTTGAATTACAGTTAGAAATCCCACAGTTTTTGCATGTTTAAGTTGTTTGTTGCAAACGGTGACTGGTCCAACTTCATTCGACGGCCATTGAACGCACCGTCTAACTTTCTCCCACGCTGCACATTTCACCTGAAATTTGCTCCCAAATGCTGATACTACAGTATGTGGTAATGCATCAAGGTATGTTTTGATGATGTCGAGTGCTAATGTGCATATATGTTCGGTCCACAACCTCTCTGAAAAACAAACTCCAGGCCCAAACTGGTGGATGGTGGGTCTGTATTCATTTGCTGCTTTTGATTTGATGTTGTGCCTGTCTTAGTTTTATACAATATATATTATTTAATATATTT
Source organism: Dunckerocampus dactyliophorus (assembly GCF_027744805.1). Classification (NCBI taxonomy): domain Eukaryota; kingdom Metazoa; phylum Chordata; class Actinopteri; order Syngnathiformes; family Syngnathidae; genus Dunckerocampus; species Dunckerocampus dactyliophorus. Next base: position 22,723,236 of record NC_072835.1, on the reverse strand, counting down.
AAATTATATTACACAATATAATTTATATATAAAAATAAGATCAATTAGATCACTATAATGTATGTATGTTTTGCTGATGTGTTGAAAATATTTCCAGCTGACTAGCTAACGTGCTGTTAATGCTGTTTAGATCCATTCTCATCTTCAGTCATGCTAAGCTACGAAGCATGCGCGGGCTCTCGCGTTGTTTAAGAGACAGACTGTCAACCGGTTGCTAAACTTGCGATACCCAGTGCATGTCTCTGCAATTGATTAGTCTATGGATTTATGGCTCATTCTCATCGATCCAGGAGGCCGCTACTGATGCAAACAGGATATCCGGTCACATCGGTTTATTGTTATCCTAAATAATACAACAAAAATGTATTTAGAAAAATGATATAATATACTCACAAGGTGTACAATAACTTTCTGGTTGCTTGGGGTTTGTATGTAGGTGGATCTACTGTCCACGTGAAATAATAAACAAATACAATAATTAAAATGTCAACTTTTTACCTGTCGCTAGGTAGCAAATTTTTCAGCTGTGCCGGAGGTCTGAATGCTTGTTCCGCTTTGTATTGGCGGCCATAACATGTGGCGATCAAGCGTAAGCGGTGTTGTATGAAGCTTTACCCCTTGACAGTAAATAACTTCCAGTGTCAGGATTGAAGAGCTCTTGATGGCTGGATGTCCTTCCCCTGTGAAGAAGCAGCAACAATGCAGCAGGTTGAGCATCTGTGCGCACGGGGGGCATCCATCAATAAATCCAATAAAGTGATGACATTTAGAGTTATTAAATTGTGTAAACATACCCCAGGTGGTCCAACTCCAATATACAACCCTCCTAAGTCCCCCTCGCTTATGGATTCTGTCCCCCATCCCCTAGTAACACTTCACATGTTTGCTTTTGTTGTTATCGTGTGCAGAAAGCAGGCCACAGCTTTGTTTTCTACGGCTAGAACAGTACTATTATTAGCCATAAATGTTGACACGTTTATATTTATTGGTGAAAAGGCTCAAGAAAGGTTTGGTCGTTAAACCATTAGGAGTAGCGGCACGGCTTTGGACTCTTTTGAAAGCTAACAAGCAGATTTCTTTTCTCCCCAGCAGTCATGATGTGTCTAAGTGCTACTCACACTGAGGAATAGGAGCCTGAAAACACTGTAAAGAAGGATTTTTTTTCTTTAGGTACGGCAATATTATTTTCACAAACGTGCCTTCAAAGTAACTTGTTTACTAGTGTGGACTGGAAAACACAATAGTGCCATAGCTTGAGTCCTCATTTCAAATTTGACCATGATCCACCAAAAATGGAGTATTTTACACAGGACTTTCTAAAGTTAGGATCAGGCGTTCCCAAGGGGTACGTTCCCACTGCAGGGTATGGCGCCCAATTCGGATTTTATGTTAAAATCCAATCTTTTTATGTAGTTGTTTACCTGACAAAAAAAAATGTGATTTGTATTTGTGTGTAATGTCAATGTAATGCATTCGGCAAATTTTACGTTTTGACTGTTTTACGTTTTGACATTTTACGAAAGTAAACATGCATCTAGCCTTGGAGAATTTGTGGCAATTTCCTGAATTTTGTGCAACTGGAGTCAACATTTTCTCCACCAAATTATTTTTGCGTGGGACATTCAGAAGGAAAACAGTAAGAATTTAGGCTATGGCAGTCCGTGGGGAACTTACTGCGACGTCTGTTCCGAGGAGCCTGTGGTCGGATGTCGGAGCCAGGAGTGGTGGGACATTAACGTGAGCTACTTCACTGACACAGGTTTTTTGAATAATTTTTGGATGACAAGAAGAACTTTTGTCTACATCTGTGGGTACCTCTGCAAAACCTGCCTTTCAATGACGACTAGGTCAGATATACGCGACATGAGCGTTCAGACTGCAGTAGCTAAGATACATATCGGATTTATATCTACAGGTACATACAAAAGAGGCCTGGGTTGCATTTGAAAAAATCGGAATTGTACTGTTCACATTAACATGAAAAAAATCAGATACATGTCACATATGAGCAAAAACAATCAAAACTGACCTACAGTGTGACCTTAGCCTTGGTCCCAACTTGGTCAAAGTCTCCCCAAACTCCATGCAAACAGCTTCAAGGCTACCTGACACGAAAGTAAAGACAGAAAAAAATGAGTCAGTCATTCACAATCAGTCCATGTTTTGCTGTGCTCGAATACACAGTACTTCCTTGCTTTTATGGCAAAAGCCCACCCATCAACTGGCATATCGGTGTTTTCACAATTTCATTGGCTATTCAATGCCTCAGTCACCTTAAAGATTGGGCTGGTAAACATTTGCACACAGATTGTTATTTGTGCCACAGCAGACGGGTCAAACAGTTCTATTGGTCCGAGTGATATGCCAAACCATTGTTCACAGTTCTGAGTTCATTAGGTACCTTGAAGTGGCATCCATGCTAACTGAAATTACCATCAACCATTTATGGAAAATAGACACATCTGACAAAATTGATGGAAGTGTGCAACAGCAGTCGATGTGTCGTCTTTATCTACATTCACTGCATCGTTGCCAACGTAACAGGACCTTATTTGTCGGATCTGGAATACTGTGCGTTGCATTCATGTTTATATGTGCGACTACTCTAACATTTGCAGTCACAGAGCCGGCAGACTGTATCCTGGAATGGTGTATACTGGTCGAACGGCAACTAAACAAGCTTTACATTGACCTATAACAGGCCTAGGAACGCATATGGGGGCGGTGTACAACCCCGGTTTCGTTGTGAAAATAGTAGACTGTTGGCCATCGGGACGGCAAAGGGTTAATTATGTTTATACACCTTACATGTGTACTGGAAGGCAAAGGAAAATAGAGAGGGTGTGCAGTAGAATTCATTATGATCATCTACAGTACAGCCATGACATACTGTACATGCTCAAATGTCCAGAGCATGAACTAAACAGCCAATAGTAAATAGCATCAATGCAAACTCCACTAAAAAAGGTTTAAACCAAGATTCAAACACATTTCATTTTAAGCAAGATGTGAGGTACAGAGGAGAGTGAAGCATCAATTTGATTACTTCTCTCTTTGCCAAGGACACGCGTGGCTTGTTTGTGAAGTGTTTTACCCATTTCAGTAAACAAGCTTGCCATGCATCATTGGTATCGTCTATAGTGTCCTGCTAGAGAAGCTACTGTCTACAAGTCTATTAAAAGACGCTCGAGTGTGTCCAGACTGAAGCGTCTGTAAAAGGTTTGTTTCTCTTGCGTCTATCATCTGCCGCCCACCATCTGGGCTTCTCGGAACACTGCAGGGCTAATTGCGAGACTTCATGTAAGTTGTTAGTTTTCATTCATCTCTAGACGAATGTGGGTTTGGCAAAAAATATAATAAAGGCTGAGACTCGACTGCGGATTTTGGTCTTGTCACTCACCAGCAAAACAAAAGGCTACAACATCTGCAATATGCATGCCAGGTCACTAGTTGGCGATGTCACTTTGCAAAGAAACACTAAACATCCACACTAACCGTATGACCGCCCAGGTCTTTTGAAGACCATGGGGGTACAATGTCCTTGAAAGTTTTCACTTCAACAGTGTTTTGTTTTAAGAGGCGATTCTGCAAAAGGCTTGCTTAAGTTTGTAGCTGTGAAGCTGTGTGAAGCTATCCATCCTTCATCTGCCTATCAAAGGTCAGGTCGCGGGGGCAGCTGCCTAAGCAGGGAAGCCCAGACTTCCCTCGCCCTGGCTACTTCGTCCTGCTCCTCCCAGCGTATCCTAAGACGTTCCTATGCCAGTTGGGAGACATAGTCTCTCCAACGTGTCCTGGGTCTTTCTCGAGGTTTCCTACCGGTCGGCTGTGCCCTAACTACCTCTCCAGAGAGGCGTCCGGGAGTTTGGGCGTTCTGCACAAGCCACCTCATCTGGCTTCTCTTAATGTATAGGAGCCAAGGTTGTAGTCATCCAAGTTTCTCCTGGAGGACAGTGCTTCGCACCTTATCTGTAAGGGACAGCTCAGCCACCCTAAGGAGAAAACTCAATTTGGCCGCTTGTACCCGCGATCTTGTCCTTTCTGTCACTACTCAATGCTCATGACCATAGGTGAAGGTAGGAACGTAGATTCACCAGAACGGACCGATGCAGAGTCCACATGACTGCAGACGCCGCACCAATCCGTGTGTCTATCTTAAGCCACCAAACCGGGCCCCTCAACACCCTGGCTGCAAGGACGCCTTTTGAGTAAATCAGAGATATCAGGGACCATTTGCGGCCTAAAGCTCTTATTTTATTGGCCTGTGGCACATTCTAAAAATACAATTAAATAAGAAAACAAAAAAAAAAGCTAAGAACAGCAACATTTTAAAAAGTGCAAAATGGTGTAATGTAACAAGAAAGTTGAATAAATAATAATAAGAGGCTTTGTGACCCACAACAGAAGGCTAACATGCAGGTGGGTTTTTTTAACTTTAAATATATACAGTATCCTGTATATATTTTAAAAATTACATTGATTTTGAATTTAATATGCAAGGACAGTGAGCCACCATCGCTAAAGCTCTCGTCACACTACGCACCAATCCGCATGAATCAAGCAGAACCGGCCAGATTGAAAAAGTTTCAAAATCTGCGCCACATATGGGAGAGGATTTGAAATTCGTAAGCTAGACTCATTTCCTCGGCGGCATGACGTGATGAGGATTGGTGACTCGTTGATGGTGAGTGGCGTTTCAGCGGGCTTCTTGGGTTTCAGCACCGCCTCTGCACTATCCACGCCGGCGGCCACTGGTGAAGTTACCTTGGCTCCTTTTTTCCTTGGCCAATGAAGTGATGTATTAAGATGTATTACGACCCGTCATAGCGACATTTGAGCAGCAGCTGGCTGCGTTATTTTTTTTCCAAATGTGATCAGAATGTTTGGAATGTTGTTGGAATACTGTAAGAATATTTAGAATGCAGCCAGAATGCCTTCCGAAAGCCATTCAATATTTTTCCACTTTGAATCCACCTCGAAAGTTTTTAGCATGCTCAAAACATTCGGACAGGCCACAAGAATGAGCCGTAATATTTGGAATGCACTCAGAATGCAGTCAGAATTTTTAGAATGCACTTTGAATATCCAGGAATGAACCAGAAATGTTCATTCTGATGGCATTCTGGACTAGGGCATGAGGGTGTTTTGTTTGGGCACTCGATTCCGCAAAATGACAAAGTACTGGGCAAACTAGTTTGTTACGTGCAACAGCATATGATAACCAAGATAGTGTACGAGAACCAAACTGAAATTTTGAGGAAAACCGAATCATACGAAAACTCAAAAAATGAAGCCCATACGTGTCCGAGCTGTTGGGGCGTCTGCGAGGCAGCGCGAGCATGGCTAAGATTCTCCGCTCTTTCATTCTCTATTTGGGTAATGAGCTGTAATGGATGAGCCTTGAGCGTGATGGGAATACCGAGGGCCTCATCAAAGCTGCACCCCCGCTTGCTCGACCCCTCCAAACGCCCGTGCATGCAGGCACTAAATAGCTTGCCCTCTCATGGCAATCTCTCCACCACTGTTGGTCACCAGTCTTTCAGGTCCGCATCGTGCACAAGTATCAGCATTAAAAGCTCTTCTAGAAGCATCGTTATGACACAATAATACACCTGAGAAATGATAACCGTAAAGAGTATGAGGATGATGCGGGTGATTGGGTGCCAGGCACTGGTAATTAAGCTACACTAACGTCAAATTACAAAACCGATTGATAAACCATTTGTCTATTCAGTTTAGTACAGTATGTATACTTTCATTGGACAGTGTCTGACCCGTTTTGTCACTTTTCAGCACTCTTTCATTGGGCTAGTGATCACAACAGTATGCTTGGTGTATTTAGTTTAGCTGTTGCATATCATGTGGCAAACGCAAACCCGATCAGGATTGAGCCAAAATGCACCGTGGCGGACTGAACTGCATGGGAAATTGCATACTTTTTAAAAGTTTACTGCACACTTATATGGACACATTACAATATGATTACATGATGTTTGTTTAACGCTGTCCTCTTGCCGCTAAATTTGATCCCATTTGGCTGGACGGGGTGTAAGTTAATTAGTGGAGAGAGTGCCATGTGTGGCACCACAGTGCTGCGAATCTGGCGACGATGCACTGTGACCTAGTTAGAAACAAACATTGACGCTTAAGGTGCATGTTTGACTCGCAGCTGGACGGCAACATTTTGTATGATGCATAAATGCAAGCGACAGCATTTCTGTAGTCTTGCATCCTCTTGTGTACTCACTTCAGCCGGCCAAAGAATACTTTCAAATCCTACTTGATATATCTCACAATCACGCCCTTGAAAAGACGGCATAGAGTTGAAGTGCTGTTGTTGTGAGCTACATTGTGTCTGGGGCAGACTTTCAGCTCTTGATTGTGCATTTATGAAGCCTTCAAATAGTAGACAGCCCTCTTATCTGTCATCCTCTCTCTCTAGAGAACCATATATCTTTGAAACCAGCTTGGTGATTCAGAACGTTCGAGCATGCAGTTTGTGACACATTATTAAAGTCATCTGTGAAGTTGCAAGCTAATAGACCAAGTGAATGAAGCCATGTTTGCAACAGGCGGTGGCGGGCACTCCTCAATAATGGGGTACTGAAAGGTGAGACTGATATTTTGGGGCCATATACAAAGGAGTCACAATACAATGTGAGGACTGGGCCGAACCATGCCTCATTCTTCTCAGATCAAAATAACTATCACCACGTGTCAATTCTAATGCCTAATTGTTAAGACAGGCCATTAACGTCACAGGCAGGAGAAAAAGGAGCGCTTGATTTGCTCACCTGCACAGTACAGCTAATCTTGCCTCATTGGAGCGTTTTTTTAAATTATCCAGCTATTTTTCATGTTATCGGAGTTATCAGTATGATGTCATAAGTCCCTCACATCGGCCCGATAATTATCATGCTTTAAAGACATTGAAATTATAATGCATCTTTGAGTAAACTTTCAGTATCATCTGACTATTTCATTGCTGGGCTGAGTGTCCTTGCTTTTGGTCATCAAAATATGGTCACCCTACCGTTGTTGACATCACCTTTGTGTACAGTTTCTTACGACGTGTGTGTGAGACAACGTTAGCCAATATAATGAATGTGTCATACAAACAGTATGCCCCATTTCATTTATTCAGCCCCATTGCTGTGTGGGATGTTAACTTCCTTAGCATGGCTTTCTGATTTCTCAAGCCAAGCTAATGTTGGCTTATTTGAAGTCAAATGATTTTACAGTTTGTGGCAATAGCATGGGGGATGTTGCACTGGCTTGCATCAGACACCAACTGTAGGATTCCTATTGATCTGTAATCTGCAACATGTTAACAGTTGGTACTTGTTAAAACTGGGTTAGCGCTTTCTGACGTCATTGCAGGTGGCTTTGGATCGGGTGCATTTGTGCCTTTTGCTGAGCTCAAAGACGTTGACTTCCACTTCCCTCCAAGCCCTATTTGTAAGATTCCAAATGCGCTGGTGTTGTGTGCGAATGAGCGTTTGTCCAGAAGAATAGGGGTGATGTCATGTTTGATGACATCACCACAAACGTGTAGGGAGTGGAGATTAGTGGCTGGGGAGCTCGCCACAGCTGTCCTTTATCCATCTGTGCCAACTCTACAAATAACCACCCCACCACCTCCCCATAGCTACTGCTCCCATGCTCCCACTATGTTCTATCAGCCCTCTTGGCCTCCTTGCCAAAGCAGTAGTCCAGTTTCACGTGTACAGTGCCATCATTCTTTTGTGACCGACTGATGCCAACCCCTCCCAAAACAACAACAATCAGAACAGCTGACAGGAAAAGCAATGCACCTCGCACAAGAGTTGACAGGACAAAGAGCACCAGTGAAGCTACACGAGGGGGGGCAGGGCTAAGCTGGCCTGCACCACACACATCCATGTGATCCCCCCGCCTTGCACACCACAGTCAGGCTCCTCCCTGCACAAGGAGACAGAGATGGGAGGTGCAGTCAATCACTGACATAGAAAGGGAGAGGTTGAGCCGAACTCAGTCGGCAGGCAGGGTGGGGGGAAAAGACGGCAGAGGACAAAGGGGGGACAAAACTGCAATATTCCACGGCAAATTCACCCGGACTGCACAGGCTTGGACACAGGAAGTGGGGCAGGACGAGAGGCAGCGTTGTGTCGCTCGCTCTCCAGCCCTGCCTTCAAGCGGCAGCAGGAGGAGGAGGAGGAAAGAAGGAGGAGAGAGAGGGAATCTGGGAGCGAAGGAGAAAGTCAAGAGCCGAGGTGAGCAACAGTCTTACAGTCTTACAGAGGACAGCGAGACCAACAAACCAAAAAAAGAAACATGGAGCTCTGAAAGGAAAGCATCCATCCCTGCCTCACGGCTTCTTCTCCTCCATTCTCTCCCTCCCCCTCTAGTCCAGCCTGGCCATCTCTCTCTGCCCGCCCTCGATTGCTCCGAGGAATTCTGACGATGCCTGGTGAGTTCCATCCCACCGCTCGGTGCGTTGCTTCGCTCGGCTTGTCTCAGGCGGAGGAAGATGCTCGCACTCTGCTGCCTGTGCTACAGCTGTCTTTGCAGGGGTGACAGTGTGAGGGAGAGACACACTCCTGACTCCATCCTGTGGGCATTCCAGCTGCCATTATTATATAATTGCCTTCAATTCCCAAGTGGCTTCCCTGTGGAGGCTTCCAAGAGAAGGGCTTTTGGCATTGTCAGCACTGGCTGTTAACGCCTCACAAAGCCGGCCTTGTGTGATGGACAGGTCATACGACGTGGCCAAGCTAAAGGGCCCGAACCGGACCAGGCTTGGGGGTTGCATGTAGCGGGATGAGGATGCTGACCGCTCATGTTGTCGCTTCCCATCTGCAGGGAGGATTTAGAAGTGCGACTCAGTGGTTAGTCAGTGCTCATGAACCATGGTTTGCTTGTGCATTCAAGGACTACAGTGTCCCTTATACTTTGGTGATTTAAAGGCAACTTTTAGTGATGATGACAACGTTAAGCTGTTGATTATCCACGGTTAGATGACTAGCATATCTGTCATACCTGCCGTGGGAACACCATGCGGTGTCCTCAGTTGGTACAAACACACCATGATCTTAGCATCTTGTTGTTCACGATGTCTGAGTATCTTGTTAGATAAATATAAATAAGCTGTGGCATATCCATTCTGAAGTCTAAAGGTCAACCTGTTAGTTGCAGCAAAGCCAAGTGGCTGACTTCATATCTATGATTACCTGTTTTACAGTCGCTGTATCTTGATCGCGGTTCGATTCCCCTTAGCTCGTGTTCAAAGTCACTTGGGAGATGAATCGGGTGCTTTAAGATGAAAATGCAGCTATGGATAATATGACAGCTTGTAAGATTAGTAGCTAGTACAGAGCGCTATTCATCGATACAATAGAAGCATTGTGTTGTTGCTTCAGTAAACTGGTATTGTACTGTACAGTGTAGGGGTGTAACGGTAGGCCATAATCGCAGGGTTCGGTACGTACCTCGGTAGTCAGGTCATGGTTCAGTTCATTTTCAGTACAGTTAGCGAATAAAATGCAAAACATTAAACTGCTTAGCTTTTGTGTTCAGTGATTTTTAAAATGAAACATTAAAAACTGTAATCTGCTGCCAGGTAATTCTCCAATTACAGTCGCCCCCCCGCTACATCGTGGTTCGAATATCGCTCCCTCTTTTTCAAAAGTAATTAATAAATGATCGCTGTCTCGTGGTTGACTATGGACTGTTATCCATGAAGTGGTACGTTTTAGGCTGCTTATTTTGTCCTTCTTCCTCACTCAGTTTCAAACCCATTCTTACGTTTAGGATGAATAAATTGGAAGCTAACTAGTTAGCTCGGTTGCTATTGCTAAGTGTAAAGCGGCAGTCGTCTCTTGTGTCACTTCAGAGATGCCGTAGCCTGCGCACAAGCGGTGCGCAATGTGATGTGAACAAAGCTAGCAGTACTGTCGGAGTGTATGTGTGTGTATGGCAGCTGCATGTCAGACTATCATGGATCCATCAATCAAGTGACAAACGTCTTAGTGAGGATGATGATAGGCTGATGACTATCTTTTTTTTTTAAGCCATTCGTGATCGACCCACATTATGTTTGAGATCCTACAACAAGGAACTTTCCCAATGCTAACGGTGAGTTATGTCTTATCACTAATCATGTCTACTATATTAGGCAATACTAGTATAAAGGTGACTATAAAGGCCTTGTTTGATGTTTACAGGGCTCTAATAATGCTGAAAAACCTTTTTAGAAGATCATAAACAGATGTATATGCTCCAAATATGAAAATATTCGATTTATTAATATTGAATCCCACTTTGGGGAAATGTACATATCGCGGTCGGGTTTGGAACCAATTGACTGTGACAAACAAGGGACAACTGTGACGCAAGTTTCTGACTATTCTCCTCGGTCCGCACTTTGGGCACCCCTGGTTTATAGAGTTTCTTTCTAGGAAAGTGCAAATGCAACAGTAACAGCTTGAAGAGTGTGAACCATTATTGTAGGAGCCATTTATGCTGCTTTTGGCTTTAGCTCACCTGGTTTGTTTTGGGGTAATTGTGGAGTGCTAGAATTGGTTGACCACTGGTGGTGGTATGGAGGTGTTGCATATACAGTATAAGTGCAGAAGTGATAGTGCATGGAACTAGGGTGACGGGAGGTCACACGGTTTTTACCGCTCACACGCACACTCATGCACACCATTGCACCACCTTTTTTTTTCGTATACAATTAACACAATATTAATTCCAACGTGATCATCTGTCTGGACATAGCATTGTTGGAGCGCGTTATGACCTGGATTCCCCTCACCCAGAAGCGACTAGAACGAGACGTAACTGTCGCTACAATTATTTGATTCTTAGTAAATGAATAAGTTCCTTCTTGGTTGAAGTGCAGCATTAATAATTCTAGCTTGTCACCCCGTTCTGGATCGCTACTGACCAATGCCGGCACACCGCTTTCGCCTTATCCACTTGTATGTACCCATTTATGAAGTGTTCAAATGACAGAAGAGGGTCTCCTGGCTCTGGATTCTCCTTGGCAACACTGCTAGCCATGACTGCTGCTAGCTTTTTGTTTCTTTGCTGAATGTCTCGTAAGTTTGTCTGCTTTTAGACACACTACCCAGGCTTGTGGAGGTGCACTGCAACGCCAAATTTACATTTCCTATAACCTTGTGTGAAATTGGTACGCAGCTGTACCAAACCGAACGCTCCGTACATGTACCGTTACACGTGTTATTGTACAATGAAAGTGGGTGAAAACAGCCTCCATTGTTGTGTGAAGACCTGCTACAAGATTGTGTAGCATGTCACTGGGAATTGTGGAAATATGTTGTGGTGGGCTTGAGGTCCGGGTTATCTCTGAACAGGGAAAAAGGTCTTATAGAATTGTCCAAAATGCCTTGCTCAGATGAATAATGAGCATTTTGGAGGAACTAAGGAGTCTCATCCAACTAATTTAGAAGTCTGTAGACATTTTCCAGTGACAGCGTATCATCCCATTGATCCTCCTAGAAGCAGACTCGCATTGGCGTCAGCCTGTATTTAAATGCAACATGTCCCCCCCCCCCTCCGAGTCCGGAGGGATGAAGCATGAGAAAACGCTTTTATGCACATGAATAGATGTGCACAACCTAAACGGCTACATGGAATCATCGGATGTGCTCAAAGTATCACATTTTAGGTCAGGGAAGGGATGATGATGAAGCCAGAGTGAATTGTGAGATGGGGAAGCAGAATGAGAAAGTGGAAGTCAATAAGATGAGTGACAAAGCAAAACAAAAAAGACGTTTGAAGGTATGGAGGCGTTACTGTATCACGTCTGTGTTAGCATGACAGGAGCAATTAGCAACATAGTTGAACCTAGTCTACACTCATTTACATTCAGTTTTACGTCGGATTCAGCGAACTGTGGTAACGTTAAACTATAACAATGTCCCGTAGAACGCACCCAATGTTATCATAAGGGTTTAAGCCCGTATCATTCACGCTTGAGCCTTTATCTAATCATTGCTTTTGACCCACTGCATTTAAGAACAGTCCTCAGTCCTCGTATCATCGAGTCCCATCCCAGAGTAAGCACTCAATCATAGCACATAACTGTGATGCGCGTGACTTCCTCTTAAAGCTGATGAAGTGCAGCAGGGCATTGGATCAGATGCATGCAGCAAAAAGAGCCAGTGCTGCGCTCGACGAGGAGGTCAAGAGGTCGTAACCACTGGCGGTTTAGAGGAGGTGCTGGTTGTGAGGGTGGAGAACTAGCCGCTCTGGATGACATGGTGGATGCTGGAATATTTACAACCAGGTTGGCCCTGCATAGAAATGATGGCTTGAAGACATTCAGAAGGATTATTTTGGAACTCGGCAGCACACATGTTCACGATGGGCCTACGTTTGGTGCCGCCAATCGCGCTCTCCTGCCCTGGAGGTAACAGGCAGCCCAACTCTCCAAATTTCTGCACACGTTAACAGGGCCTTCTACACAAGCTGATGGTGTTCGCTAATCTCCGCCTTAATGCATATGCCTGTAATCCTTACGAAACCGGGACGGCTTTAGGCTTTAGATGCTCTCCGTGCATGAGGCGGATCCTTTAACATCTGCTCAGCAGATATTGACAAAGTGACACAAGATCTCATCGATCAGGCTCTTCCAGGAGAGGAATTGAACACTGGCATTGCAATCACTAGTGATTGGGTCCTCATAGAAGGTATTGATAGGCACACAGATTGGGTGATTTCCTTTTTTTCCTCCAATCATGTGTCCTACTTTGTAGTATTAAATGTCGTCTTTGGGTGCAGTTGAACTCTAACACTACCGAAGGCAGGAGAAGGCTGAAACTAACACTTTATTGATTTTATTGACTTATGGGGTTTGACGTGTGCAGTGGTTCCAGTTCAGTCAGTTTTGTTTGGCATTTCCTTCTATGAATGCAGACTATTTCTAAATGCGATGGAAAACAACACTTTGGGTGAATGTCATCACAATTTCAACTTCTTTTGATTATTCCAACAACTCCCAACAAGCTAGCAGCTCCCAGTCAGTGGGGGGCAGCATATTGCCCTGTTCTTGAGATTTGCATCTCTACTGTAATGAGTCATTTAGCATTAGCACGGTTGCTGTACACGGCATCTTCTTGTCAGATTGTCCTGACCATTGTTTTTCCTCCCGTTTCCCTGCTTCTCATACATCTCTAATACACCAGGTGATATACTGTACGTGTGGTGATAACGAAGCGAGAGAGCAGCCAGGTTATGTGCAGCATCAGTAACCTCCATGCAGGCAGGTGGTGAGTCACTAAATAGGTTTGTCTTTTTCCCGGGGCACCCCCCTTCGGGACGGCCTCTTTCCGCTGACCCCATCTTGGCACTGCTGCATGTGCACACATACCAGCCTACACACTGCTTGGCATGATTTGACATGAGAATCTCTTACAGAGTAGCAGTACAAATACATTTAGTCTGGTTTTGGCCGTTTGGTGAGGAGTGAATTGCTTTTAACTCTTTAACACCCATTGCTGAGGATACTCCTTTTTTTGTAACACAGTTCATTTGTAACCACTTCGTGTAGTGACGGCAGTTTTTCAAGCTACAACGATATCGGGCCTCAGGGGTTTCAATGTTGTTCTGCAACAGAATAAGCATCTTGTGCAGCTACAATCTCCTGGCCCGTGCTCCATTGCGGAGCAGCTACACTCCAAACAATCCTGTGAGTTATGACATCATCACCACCAGGACTGGAATGAGGAAATCCCCCCCAGGCCTCTGCCTTGCCTCTGTAGTTAACCTTTAACCAGCCGCTCTCTTGAAACCACGTCTCACTTACTGAACGCCTGCGATAAGACAAAGTGTAATTTGCCGCATCAGTGTGAGCGAGTGCATCAAGGCTCCTTCTTGACGTTAAATCATTATGAACCCAACCCTGTGTGTTGAACTGGTCCACATGGAATTCCATGTTAAACATTTACTGTAGATCGCTTTAGTTGTCTTAGCGGTGACATCAGTCCATCCTGACCACGTTGTTCGCCACTATGTTGTATGTCTGGACTCCGACAAAGCTGAGCGCCTATTTCCTGCCACAGCGGAACAGGGAGGGACTTCCTGCCTGCCGACTCACGCTCCATATATGTCCTTCACAGATGTGGTGATGGCAAGGCAACGGAATCTTGTTTGCAACGTTACAAAACAGCAGCCAGACACGGTAGTGTTTGTCGGAGAACGGGACATGAACCAATCAGACTATTGGCAACAGCTACCTGGGCCATGTTGGATTGTTTATTATTCACACATGTCTTTTTACACGATGGTAATTTGTAACTTTAAGGGCAAATATATAGACAATTGCAGACAATTTGTAATTGTACAACCTCAAGGGGGTTTGACATTGAACGATTAGACTGGCGTCACATGAGGGCCTAAATGACATCACACCGGCCCTCATGTTCAGTTCAAGAGATGAATGTCGTATCCTTAAAAAAATCAGAGAGCACCTATCCTACCCTGGACCCCTTTATCTGCTGATGCTATTGAGCCAGCACAATAAACCCAAATGACTGACAAACTCATTAAAGACTATTGCCATGTTTGATCCCTGAGCACAGCTTGTGTTTTTGAGTTTGCAAGTTTTATTTCTGCGGCAGCAGCCGAGAGCCTACATCGACCATGTTGTCTGTTGGCAGCGTGGAGCGCTGTCTTTTTAAATGCGATGTGGAGAGGAGTGTGTTGGTAGCAACACACATCCTTTGGGAGCGCCGTGCTCAGAGGACAGAGGCTCCGGTCGCATTCCCAGGACTCCCGAAATGGTCGGCAAAACACGGAAAACATCTGCTTTTGAGGAATGCGAGCCCGAGTGAAGCCGCGCGTTCGTCCTGCAGAGATTCCGCTGCACCATGTTTCATTTATTCATCAGGTCGTAAGTATTGTTTTGTCTGAGGAGCTCATCCTGGGTGTGTTCCACTGGAGGTTATCTTTGCACGGTCCACTGAGGTCTCAGGAAGGAGGCTGTTGTTTAGGCTACATAGTTTCTGTGTGCTTTCTCAATGTAAAGGATTGATCATTGAAAAGAGAAAAAGTGTTGCAGAGTTGTGTAGTTGCTGAGAGAAAAACACACGGGCATGTGCGGACTTGAAGACAAAAAATATTCAGCACTGGAGGCAAACCTTTGCTTGGGAGGGCCAAGAGGGCGCTTGATGCTGACAGCATTCCGCAATTTTGAAGCAATTATGCGCTAAAGTCACCTCACCTGTCCTAATGTAGCAAAAAGTCACGCAAACAGTGAAACTCAGAACAAAGCACCAAAAGTCGAAATTGGGGAGCACTCCGGGCGAGAAGTCGCCCATCTTGCAGAGTGTTGCGTGGGAAGAAATTCTCTCGGCCTCCTTTTCTTTTCTCTCCTTGTGAACTCCTCATGTTTGCCTGCGCCTTTGTCCAGCGCCACGGGGCTGATTGAATATTCAGGTCAAGAAGTGAGAAGCACATTTCCGCTCCTCTTCCAATTGGCTCAACGCGCACTTGGCTGTTATGCAATAGTTTTCTTGTAGCGGCGAGTTAAGTTGGCGCAAGAACAAAAAGACCGATTATGTGCACTTGGTTATGAAGATTTTTTGTCCATCTCTGAGTATTTGTATGCGCAGATGCACTCTCATTTCTGTGACCTTGCATGACAGGGTCTTTCTCCGCCTCTTGGTCTCATCTGAGTCAACACTTGGAAGTGTTGTGTCTGCACTTAAAACATGTAGAACAGTCTTTTATCAGCACGCTAACAGTTTTTTCTCATCCACAGAGTGTTTTTGGGGGGGTTGTCATGTTATTGTAGTGTAGGCATGGGCCAGTATGAGATTGGGCAAAAAGATCACGGATTGAGGATTTCACGGTATTGTATGGACAGCTCTAAAATGAGTCATTTTGAAATATCTTTATTGAACAGCGCGGCCGTAGCAGAGCCGCTCAATGCTAAAGTGGCAGGCCTTTGGCAACACATTGAAGCCCATTTCCGACTGCGAGGAATAACACAGGACGTGACAAAGTATTTCCACGTAGTGGCTGCTTTCATATTGTAGAAACGGTATAACGCACAATTTAATGGTTTTGAAACCGTGACTTTTTTTGTACCGTGGTATACCATGAAACCGGTAACCATCCCACGCCCATTGTAGTGGGATATTCAGGTGTGATATCCGTCCACGTGTACGATTCCCCTTTTCATCTATTGACCAATCATGCCTTTGTCAGAAATGTCTTTCTTCCGGCTTCTAATTGGCTGTTTACATGCGACCTCTATTCACACCGCTGATACAGTGCAGTCCAATTACGTCTAACGAGCTAGTCCGTAGTCTGTGACTCAGGTTAGGCTTGTACAAGACGTTTTGGTTGGCAGCGTTTTGTCGTATCATCGAAACAAATTCCAGTTCAAATGCCGCCGTGGCATCTATCTAGCCTCTGGCGTTGGATGGCAAGGAATGCTGATTGGCCCCAAAATGAATTCACACTCTGTAAATTGGGCAGCTGTTCCAATTAGTTGGAGTTAAGTGTCCCTCGTCTTTGTTTTCTTTCACCAAATCCCCTGGAAGGCCGCACTGTTCTGTGAGTTTTAGAGTTGTGAATCAGAGCTGACAGGTAAAGGTCACTCAGACATTGTCCTCAAACCACTTTTTGCAAATGAGGCTGCAGCACCTTCATTTCATTGCAGTGTGGCATTAAATGAGATCTATTTATTTGATGGCATCTTTATGTTTACAGAAGGGTGTCTGTGGGTGTAATGCAGTCGCAGTACGGTTACCATGACGCCAACCAC
Source organism: Dunckerocampus dactyliophorus (assembly GCF_027744805.1). Taxonomy (NCBI): domain Eukaryota; kingdom Metazoa; phylum Chordata; class Actinopteri; order Syngnathiformes; family Syngnathidae; genus Dunckerocampus; species Dunckerocampus dactyliophorus. The sequence goes on along the minus strand of NC_072835.1, from coordinate 22,706,462 downwards.
CGCCGTGCATTGTTGTCTTTCCCAGAGCTGTGCCAATCATTCATTTGACCTTTAATCTCTCACCTTAGCGACTACTTTTTCATGCGGTCATTAGTGTGACCTTTCAACCCTTTTTAACATCTCTGTTCTGACGTTTGACTATGTGCAGATAGACTTGTGGTCAAAGGCCACAACTGTAGACCATACTTATCTACATCATTACCCAATGATCTTTATACTCTTTGCCCTTAAAAGTTCTGTCACGGCTGCCGCTATTTTTATTATGCTTATTATTGTAGTTGGTGAATAATGACCAAGAATGGCCTCTGGTATTCGTCAATGTTTCATATCGTGAGCGTCCTAGCAGATGTTAGACCAAATGACCTCCCAGGCTCGCCTCGGCCCCGCTGCACACTTGCTCCCTCAACAGCTGATCTCACTTAGCAGTCCACAGATTCCCACCACGTTTGCCAGCGCTCTGAGTCAGGCATCCCTGTAGACTCCCCAAAAACACAGAGGCCTGGAGGAGCTGAGCATTTAGAAAATGCTAACTCAAGAGCAAACGCTAACCCGTCACTCCTTTGCTTTTGCCTTAAAAGCAACCTTCCTAGCAGCAAATGAAAGGCTGTCTTTGTGAGTGTGTGCATCTCATACTTTTGTCTTTTTACAGAGGAGGCGGTCACAGCAAAGCTTTTCTTCCCTGTTGTTTGGTTGCGCCCGCGGTGTATACGCCTTTCTCGTCCTTCGTTTCCTGGTTAATCTCTCTTTTGTCTTGGTGCGTTAGCCCTCTGGCGCTGTTACGAGCCTGAAGAAACAAGAAGTCGCTAGCATGTGGGCTATTCTCGACCCTGCAAGCTGAGCTATGTTCGCTATTTAAAGACGCAGTTTGTAAGCGAATAGCTTGAGTGTTATCAATGTTTCTGCCATACTACATGGCTTTATTTATGACATTTTCATGGTCACATTTTGCGTGTTAAGAATATCAGAGATCTCATTTTGAGCCTGTATAGTCCAAATTTTACAAAGTCCGCCTGTAAAAGTTGCACATAATGTCAGTTTTGAAGCACAACCTTCAGGACCATAATCTAACAGAAGATGCTTTAAATTCTTTTTACACTTGTACGACAGTGACAATTAATACATTTACTGTGGAACATTCAGTGGTACCTCGGTTTTCATTTGTCAGTTGGTTCCAAAAGGTACAAAAAATAAGGCAATTTTTCCAATAAAAATAATGTAAATCCAAAGTATTAACAAAAACACATTTTACAGAGAAAATGTTTTCAATGCAGGAAACAATGGAAAATAAGCAAATGGATGGAATTTATTGTTGAGACGAACTTCCCGTACATTCTGGTGAGATGGAATTAAATAATGTTCCTCACCTTTATGAAATTGCTGGCACTGGTTTGCATTAGAAAATGCGTGGACAGTGAGTCAGTGAAACAAATATTGTTTAAAAAACAAGACTGTGTGTGAAAACCGAAGCAAAATTTTGGTGAAAATATTCACCAAAAACTGAATTGTATGAAAACCGAGCTTTGTTGTACAGTAGAACCTTGGTCGGCGTCATCAGTTCGTTCCAGAAGGTCCGACTCTAACCGAAATGGACGCTAACTGGATCCATTTTCTCCGTAAGAAATAACGTAAATCCAATTAATTAGTTCCAGAAATCCAAAAATGTTACCACAAAACATGATTTTATAGTTTTACAATTTGGGTCTTAGATGCAGTAAACAATTTCAAGTGCATATAAATACAACAAATGATGAACGAAAGGATAAATTACCATTTAAGGTTACTTTTACCTTAATTGAAGACGTGATTGTTGATGGGAGTGGTCCCAAAGACACAATGCTGCAGCGAGACACTACACGGACGCCACCTTCCTGTTTTGCCATGAGTCACTTCTTGTGCTCAATCGTGTTTCTTACCTCAATAACCCAAAAATGAGCCAAAGAAAGTTTCAAGTGTCAGCAGTTTAATACAGAAGGTGAAAAACGCTATTGAATTCAAGAAACAACTCATGACAAAAGAGGAAAGTGGTGTCCGTGTTGTGTCTCGCTGCCACATCGTGTCTTTGGGAACACTGACATCAAGAATCACGTTTTCAGTGAAGGTAAAAGTAACTTTGATTCATTTTTCCATTTCATTGGTCATTTAGAATTCTGTTATGCATGTAAAATTACAAAAACGTCTTTTGTGTTAACATGAGAATAAACCGCTGATGACATCATAGTTGGGCTATGCGGCTGACTTCCGGTTCTGGTTGCCATTTTGTTAGCAAACTAGCTTCTCTGGTAGAAGCTGAGGACGTTTTGTGATAAATATACATTAAGAACACAGTTGGATTCACGCAGTGTATTAATAACACAACAAGACGCGCATAGTCTTGTATGCAAAATTTTGGAGTAAATGTTCGACGCTAATCGGGGCGGATGCTAACCAAGGTTCCACTGTGTGTCTATTCCTATGATTTTCTATGGAAAAATGTTTCAAATCAACCAGGGCCCGAGAACATTGCTTGACTACATCAAACATTCCTCAAGATTATTTCAGCTCTTATTTTGCCCCTGCATGTTGATTTAACTATAATGCGCCAATGTTAATCCACATGTCTAAAAGGGTTACATTGTGGTGGACCACTATTCATAGTCCAGAGGCACTATTTGGAGCCTCTTCTCAGAAGATTTTGGACTTTTGTCTTCCGCTGTCTTGTCCAACCCGACAGATGAGATTGTTAGGCTTGTAGCGACATGTCAGACGTCCAGTCTTCTGCACCAGCAGCGACTGACAATGTTCACCCTCATCTCAAATATTGTCCACATGCTTGTTCGGTGTCGATGGACACCACATGTGCTGGTATCCAATGAGCCATCAAACCCGTGAGGCAGAACACTGCGGCCTGATGGACACTTGGTCGCTTCATTACAGCCTCCGGCCTTTGCTGTTGAGTCAGCATCAGAGCGGTGGAAATAATGGACACTTTCATTGCAGGATAGGTGAATAATGGCATTTTTTTTGTCTGTCCCCGCGGTGCACATCTTTTGCAATGAAACTCGTGACGAGGTTGCATGTGTGCTAGCATGTATTGGCGTCGGGGAGGAGGGATGGGGTGAGCACAGGTGTGTTGATGCAGGTTGGCTAGAGAGAATTAACTGTACAAAACATTCTCAACTGACATACTCAGTACTCGAGATTGGGTCCAAGAGAATGACACAAGAGGTTACCTTTACTTTTCAGAAAAGTACAATGCAAAAAATATAAAAAAACATCAGACAATATATTGCAATCCACTAATATAATTTCTGCACTCTGTGTGTATGCTAGTTGCCCCGTCTCCACCCACTGACACAAAGAGACTGTAAAAGGGCTCACTCCGTTCATGCCGTTGTTCTATGTAACAAACGCACCAAGGTGCTGAAACCAATGCACAGAGTGAGTCCTCTTCCTGCCTGCCCTAAAGCGGGAGACGAGGAAAACAGATGTGCATGCACATGGCATGGAGACTGGCAAAATTATCAAGTCTACGAGACACCTACGGGAGTTTTTTTCTGAACAAGAAATCTTGTCCCGTTTTAATCGTGCAAGATCTCCCTATGACATACGGTAACAATGGTGCTGTCATACACGGCCAGCACATCGGCTGTTTCTTGCCTCGGTGACGTTTGCGTTGAGAGGGTAAACGAGAACTGCTGGAAGTCTCTCCTGAGTAAAGTGCTTATTGTTGTGATTGTTTTGCATGTCGGTAATATGGCCGACACACAAAGGGGGCATTAGCAGCACAGTGAAGATTAGCTTCACATGGGTTGTAACGTGCCGTGTTGCGGCATGCCATTGTGCTGAAACAATGCAGCCATGTTGTAGTAGCGGCGCAGCAGGTTCAAAGCTTTGTTATTGGGATGTGCGGTGCATTAGTTCAGCTCTCGAAAAAAAAAAATATATATATATATATATATATATATTCCCTTGAGGTTCACTTCGTTGCAGGTCTGAGTGCTCAGACGCCCGGATGCTTGCAGACTCTATCAGAGCCTGACAATCACATGAAGTCTTTTTCTTTCCAGGATGCATAAGTAAAGTGCGCAGGTTGTTGTCCAGACACACTCAGAATCCATTACTCTGCTTGACGTCCACCCTAACTGGGTTTCTATCGAACAGCAGAAGGGGAAAGTGTGCCCCACTTTCAGACAGACAGGAAACTGCCTAATGCTACCTTGTAAATTGTAAAATACTGAAGTCTGGATGTAGGATGATATGAATAATGGAGGTCATAGAAACCTCTGAGCTTGTGATCCAGCCAGTCTTTCATGGCGGGGGCTATGCTTCCTCCTGGGATCTCTTAGTCCTCATAGAAGACGTGGACTGTCTCAGGCACCCACACACAAACATACTGTACATGGACTGATGTGGAAGAATTGACGCCTTTGTGGCCACTAGTGCCACGAGGGGAGGGGGCTTATCAGAGTGCTCTCACGGGAATGGACGATGGGCCCGTTCAAAAGCTATATTAAAGGAGTGTGCAAAAGTCTTAGTCCATCATTGGCTTTGCAAAAAAGGGAATAAAGGTGCATCTTTAGTGACCATCATCGCATCAATGGAAGGGATGTGCAGAATCATAACAGCATGAACCGGTAGGTAGTCCGCTAACGAATAAACAAACACAAATATGAAAGGCCATGCATTCTTTTCCTCCCATAGTCTAGCCTTGGCGGAGATCCGCTTGACTGAGTGACATTCTAGTTACACATGGTCATGCTAGCATTGATGAAACGTATTTCTAAGACTTTTACACAGCACCACACATTTACCAGTGGCCCACTTTCCCAACAAGATGAGCGTCTGCTAGCTCACTCTACTAATCCTGAACTGCTGCACACAAAAGGGCGACATTCGTCAAAACATGCACCCCCTACTGTGTTGCCCGTGCTGTAAATTGTTGTGGCAAATACACCACACGGTCATGCTGTTATTAAACCCCAAAGTTTGACCCCACATAAGTCGAAATGACTTGAAATTTCTCCCCCATTGTACTTCTGTGTGTTTGGCCGAATGACCACCAAATTTGATACACACCTGTAGGGGACCGACACTCACTCACGTCAAATATGAGCAAGATGGCTCATGGCTGCCATCATGAGATCTTTCCAGGGATACGGGCAAACTAATTGTCCATAAGTTGTTGAGCATTTGTGTAATGATGATCACATTTTGAGGATATCTGTATTACATGTATGCTAATGTAATCTCACCCTGCACCCGCCGGGGGTTGAACCCTGGTCCACCGATCCTCGCTAAATGAAAGCTGAGGAGTGCAAGCCAATGAGCTAAAAACCCAAGCTGTCAACGAGTCATCCAGGAGTGTTAGGAATGGAATATTTTCCACTCTGTTTTGAATGAGTAGAGCAACATGTTTGTGCCAATCTAACACAGAGATATAATACATTCACAAGACCTTTCACTTTGAACAATAGGCACCCTATTGATTTCATCCGCGCGCACTCACACACACAGTTTCTAAATATGCCTGCTTTTTAATCTCTTTCTGAGGAGCGATCAGCTGCCCAGCCTAACATCCCAACAACTAAAAAAAGTGAAGTTTACACCCATTGCACCTCTCTGACAAAATTCGTACAAGAAATCGGAACTGAGGTTGATTGGACTTTGCCAAACCTTCGTTGGCTGCTAGTAGCTCTCTCCAGCGCTGGTTTGTATCTACTCCTGTTTGAATTAAATCGGAAACTGCCCTTGAGACGCCTTGACTCATTTCACAGTTATTAGAATAAAAGAATCAGGGTGGACTTTTGCCCTGTAAAAGGACCAGTACGGTCCGCTTAGCCACACCAGCATGTCACCTAAAGCATTTTCACCACTACCCATAGGACAAATCCTGTAGCTAGCAAGTATTCAATTTGTCTCCCTTGTCTCAACCTAACCATTATTGACAATCAATGATTGCTTCCATTGATGCAAAAGCAACTTCCAGCTCCCTCATCCAATGCTCATGAGATGGGAAGCATCCATTAGCCGGCGTGCTCAGCTCTCGTGCCAACATGTGCTGATGTCGTCGCAGCGAGGACTCGCTCCAGGCAAAGTCGAGCGTCCTCTTTCTCTCTCTCTCTCCCTCCCTCCCTCTCCTCACACTTTCCTCCCTCGCACTCGCCGTGACACACTGGCTAACGCGCGTGGCGCATATGCTCGCCCTCTTGTCGACTCTTCTTCTTCTTCATGTGTTTCCTTGGGGTGACTCACTCCCCTTCCTCTTCTCCCACTCTTAGATCTCATCTGATGCCAAGGCTGAAGGAGTCTCGCTCCCATGAGTCACTGCTCAGTCCCAGCAGCGCTGTGGAAGCCCTGGACTTAAGCATGGAGGACGAGGTCATCATCAAGCCCGTTCACAGCAGCATCCTTGGGCAGGACTACTGCTTTGAGGTGAGAAAACAGCGAGCTAGCGCTGACTGACTGAAGACTTCATTGAGTTCTGCTGAGGGAGCCGACCAGCATGTGGCTGATGAAAACTGCTGCTGTCATCAGTAAAAATTAAATATTTGCAAGAAACATTCATTATTACCCCGGATGCATTCCTATGATTGTATATATTTATTGCCTCTGCCAATAGTGGAGATTATGTTTGTTTTTTTATGTACACATACGCATAGTTCAAAACTATTTGATCCATTTGTACAAACATTTGTAGAGCGGCAAGGCTAGGGTCAAGGTGGAAACCACTGACTCTAATTATGACACAAAAATGATTCCCACTAAACTTTGTAGAGGGGTGGCAGATGGCCCAGAGATGAAGACACTCATTTTTTTGGTGCGGCTCAAGTAATTTATTTCCACCTTTAGCCGTTAGTCCACTTGCACTGCCACCCACCTGTAGTAATGTGCATCCAACGAGTCATATGGAACATTGGATTGTTCATTTATTATATGAAACATCAATTTAGTCACTTAAGTGTTGCCTACTTAGTGCTACCGTTTTGCTCCATCAATAAAAATACTTTGATAGCAACACACAATCTCCACCTCAAAGTTACATATCCCTCGACGTAACGTATAAAGCTGGGATAAAAACAGGAAGTAAAGTTAAAACAATGCATGCTTCCTATCAGAAAGCTAACATACATGCAGACCGAGCTAAAGCCTAGGTCACAATCGGCAGTACGGGCTCCTACGGCAAGAAAGGCACAAAGGGCTGATGATGTGAAACAAACTCTACAGGCGCTTACGTTTTTTCAGGTTGCAAGACAAACTTACGCACTGCGTACATCTTTGTGTGTCGTCCATACAGCCAACGTTCGTACGTTTTGTTGGTGTCAGGTTTGGGAAAATGGCGGACTCCTGTGCACCCTACATCCGTAATTGCTGTGGCCAACCTATGTTCAGATATGTGTACGTCCTCCATGCGTATTGAGATCTTACTCCTTCATGGTCACCACAACTACATTCTACATGAATTTTTTAAAAAAGCAGCGATTTGAGGAACGCCATAAATTGCAAGGCCAAAAAATGGTACATCTGTTTGTGACCTAGGCTTTAAAGGAGGAATCCCCCCAGCTCTAAGCTGGACCAACTGAGGCTAAAGATTATATAAAGATTATAATACGCAGGGGGGCCCTGAGAACACACTAAGCACCTTAAATCACTTTTTATTTGGATTTTGGATTAAAGGTACGGTGACGTAATGAGTGTAGATGCCAAAGCAATCGGAAATATTCAGTGTCACCGTCTTTTAGAGCTTTTTTTTCACTGCCAAACTCAAACTGACCTTCTCGTCATTGGACATGGCTGGGGGAAATAAATGCAAGCGCGGCGGGTAATCTGTTGTGTCTCTGGCTGTGGGATTTAACCTTACGATAACCTGAGGTAATTTGAAACGCGCTCTGAAAGGCACTGCCTCTGATTATTGCCAGTCACACGCATGTGATGCTACAGTGTGTGTGTGTGGGTGTGTGTGTGTGTGTGTGTGTATGGAGCATCACGGGGAGACGTAATACTTCACATTCTCATCATCTTTTGTACAGGCCTGAAATCTCCTCTAATCTTTGTCATCCGCCTCGTTACATCATTCCTTTGTTACGCCTTCGCCAGATCACTGTGCACTTCAACAACATCCAGTAATAACGACTTCTTCTGGCTTAGAACATCTAGTTTTGCTCCAAAGAGAGTTTAATGCTAGCCTTTTGTCAGCCATTCTGCACTGTAATGTAGTTTTCCCCACAGTAAAGTGAATTGATCGGTTCCCGTGTCTAAAACTGTCACTATCACAAAACCTGCATGAACTGCAGAGGCAATGTTTTAAGTGCAAAAATAAGTTAACCACAGTATGACAAAACATTTCAAACCAATAAATTGTGAACCTAACGCAACACAAATTGGAAAAGTGCGGTTGCATTAAAGCGCTCATCTTTCCTACTCGGCAGGTGACTACCTCCTCGGGAAGCAAGTGCTTTTCCTGCCGCTCATCGGCCGAGAGAGACAAATGGATGGAGAACCTCAGGAGGGCGGTCCAGCCAAACAAGGTAAGGATGGAAGTCTGCTGTACAGCGGGCCGAGGGGAGATGATGCACATCCCAAATTCTGTTATTATGTTGTGATCGAGCTACAGCTCCAAGGGTTACCAGGAAGTCTCTGTGTGTGTCAATACCATCTGTAGTCTCACAGATGTGTCAGGCGGAATCACACGGCATTTTTGCTTATTATTTAGCTTAGTTGCATCATTTCTTTGACTTCTCTGTGCCGGCTTTTGTGTTTTAATCTTAATTTAAATGCAGTGAAATGATATTTGTTTTGTGGCATGTACTGTATGAGATATCTTAGTGAATGCATACAGTTTACTTAAATAAGCAGACATAAATGAAATACAAGCATACTTCAAAATATTTGCCTTGTGTTAACAAAATGAGGTGCTTATTACTTCTACTTCCATAGAAGTCTATTTGTCAGCTTGGACTTTTTATTAATACCACATCAGTGGTACCTCGGTTTTCGTTATTAATTCGTTCCAAACGGTCCAACAAAAAAGAAACGCATGGAGAATAATGATAGTTTTCCATGCAGAAAACAATGCAAAATAATTAGAAATGACGGGCACTCGATTTTGTGTACAGTACGGGGCAAATGGACTAGCAGTATTGTACAAAAATCGAGACAGCGTACAAAACCGGGGCAAAATTTTGGTGACATTTTTAGACAAAAAACTAATCATACAAAAACTGGGGCATACAAAAGCCGAAGTTTGACTGCAGTGACGTCATAAATAGGAGTGGATAAAACCAATGATTGGCAGATGTGTTCCTCAGATACTTCCGACATGACAACACAGTCGACACATTTGGCTCTTTTTGTTGCAATAATTTATTGCAACTACTGTCTATATAACTATGATTTACAGTGAATGGTATTAGTACCAATTTAATTCGTATCTTAGCATTTTCTTCCCGTAAACAAATGACGAGTCGTTCTCCGGGGTAATGGCTCATCAGTTGTCAGGTCTGTCTTTGCTGCCTTGCTTGCCAAAAGTATCTGTGGTTTTATCGTGGAACCCTACTAGGTGATACTGTTGCTCAGTCAACGTCTGCTAGCTCCAAAAGAGGTACATCTAGCTAGATTTTCTCAAGCCCTTCCTGTCCTTGTCTCGTCTGCAGGACAACAGCCGGCGAGTGGAGAACATGCTGCGGCTGTGGATCATCGAGGCAAAGGACCTCCCAGCCAAGAAGAAATACTTTTGCGAGCTGTGCCTGGATGACTCGCTGTACGCCCGTACCACCTGCAAGCTCAAGGCAGACAATGTCTTCTGGGGGGAGCACTTTGACTTCAACAACCTGCCGGCAGTGCGCAGCATCACGGCCCACCTCTACAAGGACACTGACAAGAAGAAGAAGAAGGACAAGAACAATTACATTGGACTCGTCAACATCCCAGTGGCGGCGGTCACCGGCCGGCAGTTTGTGGAGAAGTGGTACCAGGTGAGCATGCCCAATCCCCCCAAGGGCAAGACGTCAGGACCTATGATCCGGATCAAGGCCCGCTATCAGAGCATGAGCATCCTGCCCATGGAGATGTACAAGGAGTTTGCAGAGTACACCACCAACAACTACATGCTCCTGTGCTCCGTGCTTGAGCCTGGGATTAGCGTCAAGAACAAAGAGGAGATGGCGTGCGCGCTGGTGCACATTCTACAGAGCACCGGCAAAGCCAAAGTAAGTCGCATGCATATGTAATGATTGCCTGCTAGTGTGGCTGTGTGCTACACAATGAGTACAGTCAAGGCGGAATACTCCAAAATTTTTGTCACTCATTTAGCCACTTCAGTCCTGCAGGAGGCGGTAATGTGGATTACAAACTTGATGCTTATTTCACTACAGTTCCATCTAGGATTGAATGGGTCACTTGGCCACAATATAAGCAGACTGTAAAGGCAAACTGTAATACAGAAATGTACTCTGTAGAGCGCAGACCTCTGGCAACCCCAAACATCTCTCGCTTGTTTGACTGACAAATTCTGCCACACCAAGCTACACTGTTCCTCCCCTTTCTTTCTGTCTTCTTCTGACACTGGCAATGTGGATTGCAAACCACAACGCCATTGATAGGATCTGGTGGGTTGCTGCCACAATGCAAGGGGACTGCAACAAGCCATGACCGTGTCTGACTCGTTTCCAGTGAGGGTTTGGATCAGCCTGGGCTGCCCTTTGTCACCGATTCTGTTCATTACTTTTATGGACAGACATTCTAGGCAGAGCCAGGGCATTGATGGGATCCGGTTTAGTGGCTACAGGATTGGGTCCCTGCTTTTTGCAGATGATGTGGTCTTGCTGGCTTCATCAGGCTGTGATCTTCAACTCTCAATGGATCGGTTCGCAGCTGAGTGTGAAGCGACTGGAATGAGAATCAGCACCTCCAAGTCTGAGTCCATTGTTCTCGTCTGGAAAAGGGTAGAGTGCCATCGCTGGGTTGGGGATGATGAGACCCTGAGGAGTTTAAGTACCTTGGGGTCTTGTTCACGAGTGAGGGAAGGATTGGAAGGATGCCAGGCGGATTGGTGCAGCGTCTGCAGGGATGCAGATTCTGCATCGGTCTGTTGTGGTGAAGAGGTAGCTGAGCCAAAAGGCAAAGCTCCCAATTCACCGGTCGATGTACGTTCCTACCCTCACCTTTGGTCATGAGCTTTGGGCCGTGTCCAAAAGAACAAGCAGGTACAAGCAGCCGAAATGAGTTTTCTGCGTAGGGTGTCTGGGCTCTCCTTTAGAGATAAAGTGAGAAGCACTGTCATCCAGGAGAAACTCAGAGTAGAACCACTGCTCCTTCTCATTGAGAGGAGCCAGATGAGGTGGCTCAGGCATCTGGTCAGGATGCCTCCCGGACGCCTCCTTGGGTGTTCAGGGCACGTCCGCCCAGTAGGAGGCCTCAGGGAAGACTTGGGACACATTGGAGAGACTATCTCTCTCAACTGGCCTGGGAATGCTTCTGGATCCACTGGGAAAAGCTGGACAAAGTAGCCGGGGAGAGGGAAGTCTGGGGTTCCCTACTTAGACTGTTGCCCCCACGACTCGACTTCAGATGAGCGGAAGAAGACGGGTGGATGGATGTATCAAGCCAACAAGGAGCATATAACTACTGAAGTCATGAAAACAAAAATAAAACTTTTACACCAAATTGCATGCACCAAATTTAGTGACTGCTTCTACAAAGTTTCATGGAAATAGGCGTGCTTTTTACATCCTCATGCTAACTAATAAGCAAACTAAGTAATCGTAGTCGGAGCATAACCTTGCCTTGCGTGATTCGCGCTTGGCTGAGGTACAAAAAACAAAGCAAATTCTATTATATTCCTCAAAGAGCAGACTCAGATGATTCAGCTATTATTTTGCCCCTGCATGTACTCTCTGTGGACAAACACCATGTTTAGCAAACAAGCACATCTGAGTGGTTGTTACCGCCGGGCCCGGTCGAGAGCCTTTGCGACGCAAAGGTTAAATATTCCCGCACCGTCTGCTCTTTGAGAGAACTTTTGACCCCTACAGCTGTAATAGTGCAGGCAGACAGACACCAGACAGGCAGGTAATTTCCTCCTCACTCGCACCAGCCTGTATTACATTTTTAGCTCAGGCTAATCCTGTACATGTATCCCCTGACGTGACAGGCGGCATACCGATGCCAGAGGCAACCAGATGGTGGCGAAATACTGTAAGTCCAACTTAGTGGCATGTTCAGGTCCGTTGCTGGCACGGTCCACAGTATGTTACATTTTCCTTGTGAAGGGCCCCAAAATATCTGGATCGTCCAGCTGTTCAGTATCCCGTCAATGGGGTGCTAGTACGCTTTGGTAAACCTGTGTAGGGTGCAGTTAGAGACCGTCTATTGGAATGAATGGAATGGGACAGTACAGGTACTGTGCACTGCAGTCATTGTCGTTGTTTAATTAACCTGAACTGTACCACAGCCAACGACTCCCATGGCGGCAATTCGCTGAGTGGATCCATTTTGCTCAGAAGCCCTGAAGTTTGGGTTGCAATCATCTGCAGAATGACCACACCCTTCCGACTTAAATAAGCATCAGCAAAGCAGAACAGGAAATTAAGGTGTCATCTTGTTCTTGTTGTTTCAAGACCAAAATAACCGGTGTCAACTTTTACTTGATGCAGCATCATCGTCTTCGTCTTTCGTTGTTTCATCCGTCGTCTTTTTTTTTTTGTTTCTCGACTGGAGTGGCTCACCGGAGCAGCTTTGAAAACTTTACTTTGACTTCATCATGGCTCAGCGGTGTGATGAATGATTAGCGCTTTGAAAAAGCGATGTGTATCCGGGCCCGTACGTCTCGGTAGAAGCGATGGCTGCTGATTGATGGCGGAGAAGAGCTCAGCAGCTCCCCCGGAGAGACGCTTGCATCCTTAATTACTTTCCATTAATTCCCTCCTTCCGTGCGGAGCACTTTCTTTTCCCTGGCCTGTCCCAGCGGTGGGATAATTGTGGGCAGCACAGTCGGGAGTGTGGGGCATTTAGAGTTTGCTTATCAGGACTTTTTGACCTTGAAGTAATGCTCATAACACACCATTCAATGCCAGCCTAACAAGTTTTCCCTGATCCTGTAACGGGCTAAATACAGTGCAGTAGTGTGTAACCTCTGTCAAGGAACTTATGTTGTTATCCAATAACAAAGTTCCAGCACATGCAGTATGTGTGAATCTATGAAGCTTCACAAGTTGGTGCTGATCTAAATCTCCAGGCCGCCTGTAGGCAGGATGTGGTCACACCCTCGTTGTGGAGTGATATTAAGGAGTCGAGCAGCTCCTTGAGCAGAGAAAAGCCTGTTAAGCTAGATGTTATTGTTTTCCTCCCTTTGGTTATTTATCCCCCCACTCCATCCTCCAGCCCTGTAATCCATGCAACTCTCCTGTCAAATGAAGGATGTGTTGTCCAGCAGCAGCAGCAGCAGCCACGTGTGTCGTAGTTTGAATTGTTGCCATGCTCTCTACTTCCTGTTGTCTCTCCTGAAAGCCTCATAGCATCCTGAGGGCCGAAGATCTCAAGAGAGACGCCATTGTTAACGCTGCACTGATGTGCAGATGTGTGCCACGCTGCATCTTTATAATTCGCTTCTTGGGAACTGTGAATGCGAGTTACATTTATAGTCCATAGTATTTGTGTGTCTCTGAGATCTCAACATGGACAAAAAGGTGTATCTGCTGACATTTTTAGTCAAGCATTTAAGAAACTGTTAATGACCTACATCCCCAATTACCTGTCATACATGGTCATAGCTTCTCGTATTGTGGAATAGTCCATTGGCTGAGGAGAGTGTTCAGATTGGCCAGCGGCCTTTTGTCTACTTCCTGGTTTGGTCCACATGTTGGTGACCGTGCAGGCTTAATATGCTGTGACACACGAACATCTCCTCTGGCCTTTTATAAACACACTGTAGCTTTAGTTGACCCAGACAGACAGTACTCAATAACTGTCTCTAACAGCGGGAATTACTGTCGTCCATATTGGATTTGGACGCGGTCCGAATCCTCCGCGGCGGCTCCCAACAAGTGCGCGATTGGTCAAAGTCCAATGGTGGTATAGAAAAGTGAGAACCTGAAGAATTTGGTAGGATGGTAACGTACAAATCTCTGAAGGTAGCTTGGGGTCAAACATCCTGTAGTCAGTATCAGCTCCCATGCCTCAGTGAGTAAAGGTGTGTCAAGCAGAGTTTTCGTGATCCTGTTGTGAACCGGAATCTAATTTTGTACTGTAACTGATTAGTCCTAAAGTCGAAGGGTTCTTGGTTCATCAGCTGGAAGTCTTGGTTGTAGTTGCGACTTTGTAATAATCGCTAATCCCACTGATGATCACTCACCACTGGGAAGGGAATTGTAATCAATCACTAGGGGATGGTTCTACTTGGTATGCTTGTTTCTGCTGTGCTGATTTTAGAAAACTGTCATTTTTTCCTCTTGTATGTTTCCTGCCACAGTGTTCTCCTTTTAAGGTGTTGCATGGCTCCTATTTATGTGCTTCATGTCGCCACAGAGACGAAATCTGTGCAGGTTGAAAGCGTCAACAGAGTTATTTCTGTCAGCGTTTTCCCCTCCCAGATTCCGCAGCTCTCGTCACTTCGACAAGGATCCTGTCTTAGTGCATTGGCGTGTCCCGTCAGTGGCAGCCATTTTTTGTTTTCTACACCAACTATGATGCTGGATTGAGCTGTAAGCGCCACACCAACAGGCACGGTGACAAGTGGTGATTATTTTCTTGTAAAGCAGCCCTGTGTAGCTTTTTTACGGCTTCTTCCTCATCGTCTCGTTCAGCTTTCAGTTCACTCCCCGCTATTCATTAGAACTGATCAGCCATGTCTCTATACCACCCTCAGTCTCTGGCGATGTTTTTGAGACATGCTTGATGGCTGATGAGATGTGGCAGCGATACAAAGCGCGTTCCACTTCTTCTTATTAGCGGCGAAGCACAGGGAGGAGGGAGTGGACAAATGGATAGACGATAAAAGTGAAAAGGAGGCTGCACAGTTTTCTTTTTAATGTTGCTCACTGAGAGAAATAGTCTTATGTAACACTGGTTAGTCCATAACTACAAAGCCTGTCGGCATCCAGTCCAAATAGTCATCCTCAAACCTCCACCAAGGCAACCCTGTTTGCTGTTGTCCTGATCCATTTTGTGTACTGCTCAGGGGTAGGGGGCTGGGTTAAGTCTGTAGCCTATCCCGCTAATTTAAGTATAATAGGCGGAGCGGAAAAGCATCGATGGAGCTAGGACAGGCTGCGTTACCATGGTGTCCCAGGCCAAATACAGATATGAAAGACCTCCCTTTCCATGACCCGAGGGAGGTGGGGATAGTATAAGGACGCTTCTAAGCTGAAAGTGGAAGGGGTCATGAGAAGTTAAGATGTCGCCCTTTTTGGAACGGCCACCTGGAATTGCATCTTTTTGCTTCAATCAGTCACAATGTAAAATAAATCTAAGACGGTGAATCTGAAATTGATAGATGCTTGGTGAGTTTTGTTTTGGTAATGAAAGAGTTCCTCGCTAACACTGCTAAGCTTTAACAGATGACACACACGAGTCCAGAGCATCCAGTTGTAACATTAGCATGGTTGGAGGTGGCTATGCAGCTGGCTTTACTTGACAGTACGCTGTTTTTGAGCAGTAAATCCAGCACCTATTTGTATGGCTACCAACATAAATAAATGTGTTATTATTTTGTCTCTCTTCATCTCGAGTGTTCTCGCTAGTACTCTGCCTGGTTACGCCTCGCAAACTGCCAAGCCATAGAAATAACACAAAACAGTCAGAGGTTGTGTGGAAGATCATAATTAGGTGACATTAAAAAAAAGCCCCAGACCTCAAATGGTCAAATGATGAGATATTTAGAGGAGACTTGAGGCCAAACGGCATCATCAGCACTGCCTACGGTTGGTTAACAGCTAAAGATTCATTCATACTCTTGGCCATCGGTAAAAGCAGTAGATGGTGGAAGTTTCCATGCAGATGAATAAAGTAAAAGGCCTCCTCGCCTGCACCTCAGCGGATGATTAGCCCCCCCGAGGTGTATGTTTGATGAGCTCCTTAGCAGGCTCGGGTGCCGCCTGAGAGCCTCTGACGCTTTTCGTATTCCGCCTCCTCCCACTTTTCATTTTTAAAGAACCACCACTCGGTCTCCTCCTACTGTCTTTCTCGCGTCTGTCACTTCAACCTCTGTTCCCTTGCTGCTGTGCTGCCTCGCCGGGTTTAATGAGATACCGGGGGACTAGACGCTGCCTTTAGAGTACCCCCAAAATACAACCTTTTGAAATGCTGGGTGTGCAGTGGTCCAGTGGTTTGCAATCAGGTCACAACTGTGGGTTTTGGAAGCTTTGAAAACGACTTAATGACGCTAACAAGTATGATAGGTTCATTGAAGACTAATTGTCTTTGACCTTTACAGAAACTCTAAAGGAAGGACTTTTAAGAGCATGTCGTCACCATCTCAATTCTTTCTACATTATGACTGTCCTTCAACTGACCATGTGCGTGTTTGTGTTTGTGAAGGACTTCCTCACGGACCTGATGATGTCGGAAGTGGACCGCTGCGGGGAGAATGAGCATCTGATCTTTAGGGAGAACACGTTAGCCACAAAGGCCATCGAGGAATACCTTAAGCTTGTGGGACAGAAGTACCTGCAAGATGCTCTCGGTGAGTGTGAGTGGATCTGGAGAGGCAAGCAGAAAACAACAGAGCTTGTGTGAGAGCAAATACATTCAGGAGGGTGCCCTCTTGTGTATGCATAAACAATTAGCAAGCAACAGTGTAAACAAGTCTTCCCACCGGTGTTCCATGTCCCACTTGTTTGGACACTGTTGGCGCTCATCGCTCTTTATGTGCTTCAATTCTTGTCTTTGCGACAATGTACCTCTAGCTGACTGTCTGAACAAGTGGTCTTCAGAAAGGTACACGGCGACAGCTTCATTTAACCCTTTCTGGCATTCCAAAAGAATGCTTACATTAATCCTCATGCATGTTTATCCCAAGCTGCCTTTCTCTGCAGCGAAAGCCCGTTTGTTTAAAACGCATCTCAACGGGAATGAATGGGGCAAGAGTATCAGAGGCTCGTAAATTATGCATCACTGCTCTGGTGCAGTTTTGACATCTGGCTAAAAACTATTGAAATCTTTGAAAGTTTGAAGCTTCTGGTTCTGCATTAAAGACAAGGAAAACAACCAGGCAGTTCCCCTTGCGATCACAGACAACATTGCACAGCGTTGTCCTTGTTTCAGTGATTTTTGGTTAAAGCCGTTAGCCATCCATGTGTTCCTGACCTGCTAATATTCTAAGATGTTGCTCTGGATCAAAGCAGTGTTAAAATAGTTTTTGTTTATTTTGTTGTGGATCTTCTCTGTTCAGTGCCTTTCTACTTCCATGTCATTTAGATGGTACAAGATTTGGGTCGGGACTGAAAGGACAAGATCGCGAGTACAAGTGGCCGAAATGAGTTACCTCCGTTGGGTGGCTGGGGTTTCCCTTAGAGATAGGGTAGAAGCACTGTCATCCGGAAGAAACTGAGTTGAGCCGCTGCTCCTCGGTAGTGAGAGGAGCCAGATGAGGTGGCTTGAGCATGTGGTTAGGATGCCCCCCGTACACATCCCTGGGGAGGTGGATAGTGACACGTTGGAGAGACTATGTCTCTCAGCTGAAGCAGGAAGGACCATCCTATGTCTTGATTGTCTTGAAATAAGGAGAATAACATCACTGCCATGGTGTCCACAGATCTTTAGACACAGACATGGCTCCTTTTGTATAAGCCCTAATGCCAGTTTAAAAAGAGAGCTACGAATAGTGCTTGTCCAACCTTTGCTGCACACGGAAATGACCGGCAAAAGTTCCTCTTAAGACATCACACACTAAAATGTAACAAATGTTTTCCTGGTATCTTCGGTAGGTTGCACTGGTTGCACGATTATTCCGTGCAACAACTTTACTTATTCCTCAATTGCTCTTGTGTGTGTGTTCTTTTTTTAGGTGAGTTCATCAAGGCTCTGTACGAGTCAGATGAAAATTGCGAGGTGGACCCTTCCAAATGTTCCTCAGGAGACCTTGCGGAGCACCAGAGCAACCTGAAGATGTGCTGCGAGTTGGCCTTCTGCAAAATCATCAACTCCTACTGGTGAGTTAAAAGGTTCCGACATCCAGATTTCCCATCTTTGCAACCTAAACTGATTTTTGGTCCTGTCTTTTGGTTTCCACCCAGCGTTTTCCCTCGAGAGCTGAAAGAGGTGTTTGCGTCGTGGCGGCAGGAATGCGGCAACCGGGGTCGACCGGACATCAGTGAGCGCTTGATCAGCGCCTCCCTCTTCCTGCGCTTCCTGTGTCCAGCCATCATGTCGCCCTCGCTCTTCAACCTGATGCAGGAGTACCCTGACGACCGCACAGCACGGACACTGACGCTCATCGCCAAGGTCACGCAAAACCTGGCCAACTTCACCAAGTGAGTGTTTGAATCACACAAGCCGAGTTTTAAAAACCTGCATAATGCCAACGCTGTGTGCCCTAATACCTGTTGCTCGACCCCCAGGTTTGGGAACAAGGAAGAGTATATGTCCTTCATGAACCAGTTCCTGGAGCATGAGTGGACCAACATGCAACGCTTCCTGCTGGAGATCTCAAACCCGGAGACCATCTCCAACACGGCAGGCTTTGAGGGCTACATCGATCTGGGCCGGGAACTGTCCACCCTGCACTCCCTCCTCTCGGAGGTGGTGTCCCAAATGGAGCAGGTAATGAATGCAGCCAGGTTATGTACTATATTATGTAACATATGTCAGTATTTAGGTATCATGTGGCACAGTTCTATATTTGGGAAAAAAGCTACATATGTGAGCTACTGAGATATTAGTAGATAATATACTGTGCTTGTCAGTGAGTTGGATGCTTGCATCGTGCTAGGAATACATTTGGATGTTTATCGTGATGCAATCAATAATTTATGATTGCATTACATAAACAGCACGCAATGGGTGAACAGTGTGGAGTCTGAGGAAAGCACAATAATGGATTTTTTAGCATTTGCCCTGCTAGCAGATGGGAAACTGGTAATCATTCGATAAAGTGTTCCATCTGTCTGAAACCTTGTCCTTCAATAATTCAGGAATCATTCAAAGCGGGGGTTGCCATCTTGACTTCATAATAATTCAGTGACATGCGAGTGAACACAAGAGATGAAACCATGAATGATACTTTCTGCTTTAAGAGTGCCACCTCAAAGCTGGGACCTCTGCCAAGGATTCTGCGAGAGGTGACTGCGGCACTGACCAACCCCGCTGGCGTCCAGGTGATGTCAGGGCAATCGTCGCAGCCGGGGGGCTCGCCCCCCGCCGAGGCGAGCTGTAGCATCTCCACCGGGCTGCAGAAGATGGTCATCGACAACGACATCACAGGGTAAAAAAAAAAGCAAAAACTGTTATACATGACATCCTATTTTCTATTCTTTGACTCCATGGTTGAACAGAAGCCATTGGGAATAAGACCTTCTTTGGCATAACAGGAAGGTGAGTCAGAACCAGGAAGCCAGAGAGACAGAAAGCTGATATCATGATTCCATAAAGATGGGCTTGGAACAATAAAGACAATATTGCCGTGGCATGATCTGCATGATCTAATGTCAGAACCATTAAGGTTAGCTTAGCTGTGGCGTGTTCATACCCTTCAAAAAGGTAGGCGGCCATGGCCAATGGTAATTATTTTGTAGTGCAGTACCACCACCTACAGGATTGGAGTAGAACAACCAGAAGGTTTGCTCTAGATAGAGTGGTGTGGTTTATTGCTTGAAGCCGCCTTTGTTTTGTTTCCTTTCCCACCAACAATTAATATTTCTGCACCTTCTTCCTCTCAGATTGGTTGATTTCACCAGGCTGCCGTCCCCCACCCCAGAAAACAAAGACCTTTTTTTTGTGACGAGGAGCTCAGGGATCCAGCCTTCCCCGGCACGCAGTTCAAGCTACTCTGAGACCAATGAGCCGGATCTGGGCATGGCCAATGGAAGCAAAAGTCTGTCTATGGTGGACCTGCAAGACCCCCGCAGTATGGAAGGTGGTCAAGGTCCTGGAACCCCTGACAACCTGGCTGAAGTTCCGGTCTCTGTGGGAGGCTGGTCCGCCAGGGTCCCACAGTGCAACATCCCAGGTGGTCCAACCTTGAGGAGGCCCGGACAGACCCCGACCACGCCAAACACGGACAGTGCTCCGGGTCGACCTGCCCAGCTGCTAGCCCCCCTGTCCTTCCAGAATCCAGTTTACCAGATGGCCACCTGCCTGCCCGTGTCCCCGCGGGGTATGACCGACTCAGGCTCAGAGTGCCACAGTTCAGTCAGTTCCCATAGCAACAATGAGGATGGACCAGCAGGTGGGAAGCACTCCTTCTTGAACCAAGGCGGCGGGAGTAGCAGCGATGAATACACCAGGCGCTCCGGTGAGTTTACCCGCCGACAGCTCTCCCTCACCGAGGCCCAGCACCAGCCCGCTGTCCCCCGACAAAACAGCGCCGGCCCCCAGCGGAGGATAGACCAACCTCCTCCACAGAGTATCACGCGGGGTCGTACGCCTCCTAATCTGCTTAACAGTGGAGCCTATCCCAGGCCCGGCTCTGGCAGCATGATGACATCGTCCCCGGACTGGCCCGTCAGCAGCGCTCGTTTACGGCAACAGTCATCATCATCTAAAGGGGACAGTCCTGAGACCAAGCAAAGGGCCCAGCACAAACAGGTATGGGAGGCATCTTAAGATAAACTTTTGGCAGGGAGAATGTTACCATGTTACAGAACAATTGATCCTGTGGAGAATCTGACCAATCACACGCAGCGCAGCAACAATATTTCCAAGGAGACCATTGACGTTAGACAAGACTTCTGAGAAATTACAGCTAAAGTTGTTTACCAATGTGCCAGGCAAGGAGCCAGTGTGGGCGGGCCCCCTCTGCTCATTGCGCACGTAATTTGCATGCAAGTCCACCGCTGTTTTACTGCTTTAGTGCGCTTTACGCGAGGGTGGCAGAGGCACAGTTAGCATCTTATTAACGACTCATATTCACGCCCGCATGTGCACACAAGGTGACAGGAAACAGACCTCGCCAGGGGGCTAAACAGCTGGCTTGATGGTGTCTTGTCTGTCTGTCTGAGTGTGTAGGGGAATGGCGGCATTTAAAAAAACGTAGTCCTATTAGTGGTTAATGGTCGTCCTTGGTTACCAGATGAAGGAGAGGACGTTTCAGCCATCATACTTTCATGCTCTAGTCTCCGCTGAATCATTCACAGGCTTGTCGTTAAATTAACCGGCTCGCTGGTCACACCAAGCATTCATTCAATTTGCATCAGAGTGAGACTTCACATGTATATTTAACAGCGTCGTGAGTGTGAACCCTGAGTTTTCGTATGTCTGAATTTATTTGGTCTATAACGCTAAGACTTTGGAATGAGGTAAGGTCCAAACCAAATTGTTACAGAGACACGTGACTCGCACAAAGGCGCTGAATGTGTGAGCTTGCAGACGTGCGTCCATTCCACCCGCTTTTGGTCCAGGTGTTCATTTTGAGCTTCTTTCTGTTGTACCTGTGCTTTTGTTTGCCAACCTCTCCAGCCCCTCGCCCTCCCACATCCCTCCCCACACGTGCACTCCGCTCATGTGTGTGTATGTGTGTGTGGTGTGTGTTTGTGTGTGTGTTGGTTCCCACTAGGCCCCTTCCCCAGTGAACCCCAGTGCGCTGGACCGCACAGCAGCCTGGCTATTGAATATGAATATGCAGTATTTAGACCATGAGGGGATGGAGCACGACTCACTGAGACACAGAGAGGAGCTGACACAGGTGCAAAAGGTAACATGACCCCCCCGAAACAGACCTTTTGACGTCCCTCTCACCTCCACCTTTCTCTTTTTCCCTGTGTAAACCACCCCCTCCCTCATAAATCGACCCTACCGAAGACAGACCTGACCTCAAGGATGTTCATATTCATGTTTGGAGTAAATGCACTTACTCTGTTTCCTCAAATAGTGGCCTACTACCTATTTAAGAAATGCCATACCTCAAATAAATTGATCCGTTTCTCAGAAAACTAACAAGTGGTTCCACTAGTTGACTTTTCATTTTAATTTTTACACAATCCTGCAGTTGAGCAAACCACTATTTGAGGAAATACGGTGTAAATGTTTTTAGGCACAGGTGGAGATTAGCGTGTGTGTGCATGTGTATTGTATGTGTTCATGTGCATTGCAGCTTGTTTGTGCGTCTGCGTCTTTGTCAGCAAGAGCAACCCTATTATTCTTCCCTGCTTCCCTCACCAGCCACTTTTGTTGGATATCAGTTCCGCACTGTGGTCTCCCTCGTAAAAAGTAGCATCAAGAGAAGAGTGAGTGACATACGTGCTGCGCCCGAGGGGAAGGAGTGGCGGGGTTGTGGGGGTGTTTTGGGTAGGAGTGCCATGGAGGGCAAAGGTAGTTGTTAGTAATTCTAAGGGGGGTAGAGAAGGGTAGAGCATAAATCAGTTTGAGGTTACTATTCCATATGCCAGAGGTGGTGGGGGGTCTAATGGGAAACGCGTCCCAGTGGGCGGCAGGCAGCAGAGTGATGTGATAAACTAAGAGAAGGTGACAAGTGGAGATAAATCACAGAGGCGGCGTTCCTCACAGCGTGTAATTGAATCATTCTGGGTGCTCCGGTCGGCTGTGTTGGTCCTCCGTCAGTTCGGCGTAATGAAACTAGCGGGAGACGTCAAGGCGTCTTGACATATCGTGCACCTTTCCTCATTCAAAACTCAATTCGAAAATCTAAAATCCTGTTTTTACAAATCAATGATGTCGGTTGCGGTGGAGCAGAGTCCTCAGTGTCCTGTGACAGTGAGGAGACACGACCATAATGTTCCTTAGTTTTTGCCTTTCCTTTCTGAGGGGATTCCATTCTTGATCCCAGATGGGAACCCAGGATTGTCATCAGCTTTACTTGGTGACTCCGACCCTTTACTTCCTTAGTCCCTTGACTCTCGTAGTCCTTTCAGTTGAAACTTTCACTTTATTTCGGAGCTACTTCAGTGAGTTTTTGTGGACAATGTGAGGTCCCACAAGCCGGTGCTCAGTCACAGAAACAAAAGGCTTGATGAAGAGAGTTCTCGCTAGTCCTTACTGGTCCAGCTCAAGAGGAAAGGGGAAACTCCTGACAAGGGAAGTCATGACTGATGATTCTTGATGAAGACTATGGTCTCATCGCCGGGTCTTCTTTGTGAAGTACCAGCAGGAGATCGCCCTGCTGCAGGAGAAGCTGCGGGCGTCTGTGCAGAAGCTGGAGGAGTACGAGGCCCGTCTCAAAGGCCAGGATGAGCAAGCCCAGAAGGTGCTGATGGAGTACCAGGCCAGGCTGGAGGAGTCGGAGGAGCGCTTGCGCCGGCAGCAGGACGACAAGGACCTCCAGATGAAGGGCATCATCAGCAGGTGGGGAACCGTAAGGAGTAAGACGGTAACGTTTGCTTACAGTTTTGCGCTTATCTGACGCTCTTGGTGTTCTTTGCTCAGGTTAATGTCAGTGGAGGAGGAGCTAAAGAAAGATCACTCCGACATGCAGGCCGTGGTGGACTCGAAGCAGAAAATCATCGATGCACAGGTCAGTCAGTTGTAACTACAACATCTCTCTTTGGCTGTGTCACACCCGGAAGACCCGGAACCCTTTCGACAGTCACTCAAGCCGTGGAGGCACAGCAGCGTGAAGAAAGACAGCTATTTTCTGACATCTCAGACTGTTCTTCAGTAATTGAAGACTGTTTTTGAAGTCGAAGAAAATGAGTGTTTGAGGGCGCGTTGGGCATTAGACCATACAGATTTGAGCCATATTTTGACAAGTAAGAGAGCAACATGGGCACAGATCCTGACAAATTTACAGACCAGGCGACCAATAATGATTGTCAAGGCGATGTGGATGTACACCAGCTGACAGTGGGAGACTGTCATCTGATATAACACATAAAAATACATAAATGATAACAAACAGGAATGTTGTTTTGCTGGCAGTGATTGCCATAGAGATACTGTATATGCAGACTATAAATTACAAGACCAGTGAGCAGTGATTGAGAAAAACTGATGACTGTTTGTTTAGCTTTTATGCTAGCATTGAAATTTGACATGAAAACACATATTATTCTAAGATTGGTAGAAAATATCTATCAGAAAAATGTGGATTTACTTACTGTCACCTTGGCAAGCTTTTCCACAGCTGAACATCTTCTGGGTTTCTGACTTTTTGGATTGCCGTCTGCGTCGGTGCTTGTGTTTTTACTCACACCTGGTCTGGGTTGAGGAAAGATAGTCGGGACAGCTGATAGTGGAATCACCCTGCGGCAATACACACTTAGTCCCAAACTTTCCTTTAACTGAGGAAATAGTAAAACAATGGTCCTTGAAGTGCGCCGAGCACAATACCGACGCATCTGACGGTGTCCATTTTGCTTGCGTTCATTGCACTTGCCTGGTCCATTTATCGCGGCGAAAGATGATGAAGCTTACTCCTTCTGCTCGAGTGTTTGAGCAAAAGCCTACCACACAACACTCAGGCATAATATGAAAAAATATGTATAACATCAACGGAAATTCAACCAAAAATGTACCACCACAACACAAAAACAATTGAAACAATGGAGGGGGCGTCCCGGGTGTGATGTCACTTCTGCAATCTGCCCCAGACTCCGACTGTTTTTAGTGACGAAACCTTTACAAAAGATAACATTCGAGCACACATCTAACATAGGAAATACCCTTTCAATGTCATTTTTCACAGCAAAAACAATACGATTAACATGTTTTTTGGTGTCATGAGCACTTTCATTTACCTACTCCAACAATGAGGCAGTGTTGGTTACCAGCCCAATTTAAATAACACAATTTGCACACAAGTAAAGAACATAGGGCGATCAAGGAACAACTATGAAAATGGTGTACATTAGCACCACCTACCGGACACAGGTGGTAGGCCTCGGTGTAGAACTGCTGTCTACCAAGTACCCGACTAATTTATGAGTCATCTCCTATGAAGTTGTCAAATGATCATTTCCACGATTTGGACTGTTGAAAAGTGGATTTGCTTTCTTGCTTGATCTTGTATGTCTAATGTGTGTTTCTGTCCAGGAAAAGCGCATCGCCTCGTTGGACGCCGCCAACGCCCGTCTAATGAGCGCCCTGACCCAGCTGAAAGAGCGCTACAGCACGCAGTCGCGCAACGGCATCTCGCCGACCAACCCCAGCAAACTGCAGATCACTGAGAACGGAGAGTTCCGGAACAGCAGTAACTGCTAGAGACATGGACGCTAAGAAGGCGGGGACAGACCCCAGATTGGAAAACTCAGTGGGCATGTTCTTTTAATGAGGACAGCGCTTGTGGAAGACATTTCCGAATTTTATGCGCAGAACGCGAGTAGCCGTCGTGGGACGCAAGAGGCAAGACTTTACCTCGAGGGACAGAGCACGGGACGCCCCTTCGTTGTGGGGGCGGGGCAGAGCTTGTACATATGAACTATCCACCCAACACGTTTCCATTGGATGTATGCGGCTGCTGGGACAACGGATGGAACCGCCTGGGATGAACCACTACGTGGAGTGCGGACTCGCCGACAACCACTCAGAAACATTGCAGAATCATTGTGGAGGATAAATAACTAGTGCTTTACCTTAAAGTCCATGTTTATAGACAACCAAATAGGAACTAAAAATCCTGATATTTTTAGTCCAAAAACAACTTCTTCGTTCAGCCTTTGGGCGTGTTCTTGAGCGTCCTACGTGACCTCCCCCACCCCCGAACCCCCATGTAGTGCACTTTGTGAAAGCTATTGGTACATGAAACGCCTTAAGCTAGGATCGCAACTTTATTCCACGGCTCGGCTATTTCTTGCAAAGAAAAAAAATACAAAAAGGCACAATTATATACTGTGGATTTGTAAAGGATAGAGCTTGTACAAACGTATATGTATTATGAAAGTAAATCAGATTTATGTGATACTATATTGATGCAATTTACAGTAATATAGATGTATGCGTTTCCTTTTTTGCTTCTAGAGTATACACACACATACCTATATTTGATAACTTCAAATATAAGAGCAGACTTGTATTTAGGAGTTTTATTTTTCTTCTCAAAAGATGAATGACGGGAGACGGGAGGAGAACGCAAGCCGGAAGCACCGGTAGTTGATAAACAGCTTCTAGTGCTTGCCGCAGTTCTGAGAAGCATCTTCAAGGTAGTCTTGACTCTTGGTTCAGGTCATTTTCTTGCGCAAGTAGCTGGAGATGTGCAGACATGTGTTGGACACGCTATACACTGGACTTGGTGAGCCGCAGCTGGAAAGGACGTTTGTTCTGATTTGTTTCCCATGTTGGTTTGGTGAGGACTTTAGGTCCAAAACATGACTTGGTTGAAGCAGAATCCGCTCCATGGGTTGTTTGTCCTTCCCTAAACCTTCTCCTGGACCTTCCCGACAATCCTAACCTACTGTTAAACCTAACCTCAGCATTGGATTCCTACCGCCACACCACTTTACGCCACCCTACCCTTATCGCCACCCTACCCTTAGCTTACTTCCTAACACTAATATCCTTGGAAATCTAACCCAAAGATTTTCTTGATACGGAAACCTTAACCGTATCCCGACACTGATACCCTGAACCGCACCACCCTTACCTTTACCTATCCCCAACACAAAACTCCTGAATCCTACCCTACCCTAAAAGCATAAAGCTTAAGCTGACCCCAACTAATCACCCTTTACCTAAAACCAAATCCTTACCCACATCCTTACCCTACCCTAAAACCCGAAACCCAAAGTTAACCCAACTCTAATCTCTTACACTCCTACCCTTAAACCTTTCCGAAAATCCCTTCCCCCCCACCCTAAAGCCAAGCATTTAACCCTACCACCCTTACCACTACCCGTGATTCTTCTGAATGTGAAGCCACTAGCAAGTCCTGCTATGCTAATCGTGGATCCTATTTGCCTTCCTTACCAGTGCTAGATGTTGTTTTTGTTACCATTCAGAAAGTGATGCTAGAAGACATATGAGTCAATACACGAGTGATTCTGGAGAGTCTGGTAAAGTGTAAATAAAAAGCTGACACTATTTTTTACCTAAAGTTGACAGAGCTTTTTGTAAACGTACCTCACCGCTCGCTCCAACTCTGCTGTATCGTCATGGGTGTTTGTAAATACAAACTAGCTCGGTTGTTTACCTGTCACCCGTTCTGTGTTCTTCCCCCCTCGTTATGGCGATGTTTTGACTGTACGATCGCGAGCCAAACAACAGATTACGCAAACAGGAGGGAGTCTTGGGCGGTCGGGTTCAAGTTCAAGCAGAGTTCAATCTTGACGAGATTGGCAAGCACAATCCTGTATTTCTCATCAGTCAATGCCTATGCACTTTTATGTTAAGTGGCTGTTTGATTAGCTTGTTTTGTTGGGTTGTTGTTGTTTTTTGGTTGTTTTTTTTTACACAGCACCTCTGTCAAATTGTATCTGATGAAATCTGAAAAAAACTACACACAGAATCAGAAAGAAAGATTTTAACACTAAAATGAAGACTATGCAGCTTTGAAGTCCTTTTTTTTTTTTTAAATTTACTTCTCCTAAACAATGCCTCATAATTATGGCTTCCCTCACAATGTTTAGCTAGCTGGGATCCAAGACAGAACAAACTAATTGCATAAAGGCATGCAAGAATAGGTGTGCCATATAAGGCATTAACTACCAGATACTTTCCTGATGTTTCCAGGTAAAGTTTCTTTTTTGTTGTTTTGTTTTATTATTTGAACCTTTGTGGGGCCCTGTACTAAGATTCTGGTACGTTAGCTGCTCCCCCTGTGATGGTAAAACTAGCTCTTAGGCCGACTTTTTAGCTAAGTGGCCAAAAAAAGTTGCACAGTCTCTCTTTGTGACTGATGCGAATGTTACTTGTGCTCCCGTACATAAAAACACTCTTTAACGTTGTCTAGCCCGTTACGCTAACGCCGTAGAATCTTGCCGAGTTTACAGGACGAGCTCAAGCAGAAAATGAATCAGCTATAAATACAGCAAAAAATAAAATAAAAAAAGATGTATGTTTTCTATGGACTTGTAGAAAATACTTTTTGTAAGTATGTTGAAAGTCTATAAAGTATTTGTTGCATTCTTTTAACGACCGCGACAAAACAATAATGTACAGAGGAACTTGTGTTGTCAACATGTGGCCGTGCAATTGATGTACATTTGCAACAAGACCTATTAAAGTTTTATTTAGCTATTTTAAGCCCCCTGCGTCCGCTTCGTTGTTGAAGGGAAGGACATATGCTCAGACTCCAAAAAGGAGGTGCGATGCGAGCTTTGAGAAGCGAGGCTGACCTACATACTGCCTGATTGTTATTCCCTGTAGCGGCTCGCAGAAAGCCTGCGGCCTTCACAGTAACCACAAAGAGGATGCTGTGATAGTCCTGTAGTGAAATTCCAAATATTTACAGGTACGAGATGCTAGCAAAGGCAAGGCCAACCGCATTGTTTACAATGTAGCTACACAATAAAAGTCAACATCACTTAAAATGTTCAGTCCTGTTTTTTATTTTGTAAAACAGCGCTATTGGTAACTTGCCATTCGTGTTGGAATTCCATCATATGCTTGTTGGTAATTGGCATGAAATAAAACGAATACAGCAGAACCTCGGTTAGCGTGTTTTCCGGTTAACCTCGGTTTGTGTACATTTTCCGGTTGGTGTACAATATGCTTCGCGTCTTGCCATGTTATCAACACACTGTGTGAGTCCAACACAAAGCATCCTTGCTAGCACCCTTACCTTGCTAACAAAATGGCAGCCGGAACCGGTAGTCAGCTATGTTGCCCGTTTTGCGGTTGACTCTCAAAGATGTTAAAACAAAACACGTTTTTATAGTTTTACATGCGTAAAACAATGAATGAAAGGGACAGATGAACATTAGAGTTGGGCATCGGGCATCGAGCATCGATGGGAATCTCAACCACGGACAGCGCGCAACGACACTCGATCGGTCGGTGCAGTGCAACATTTGCGACGCCACCGTATGATGGAGAGGAGGGCGCACCGCTAACATGAGTCGTCATCTCGGGATTCAGGGTGTTCAGAGTGCCCAGCCAGCCAGGTAAGTCAAACAATAAATTACGTTGATCTTATGCCAACATTGAAGCAGCAAACAAATTTGACTTTATAGTGCGAATACGGTGGGTAACTCCCATATCCGATGTAAGGCTGTGTGCTTTTTCAGACAAACGACATGACGCTAACGCTAGCTTTAGCCAGGAAGTTGACCAGACCCCGTGAAGCGTTACTCCATTCACTGTATTTGCCTGATAGTCTGCACGCAGCTTCGTAGGATGTCAGTAACATGGCTAACTTACATTTTGTCTATTCTGCATCATGAGACACATAAACGGGATATGTGTCATTGCTTTTTCATGAGCTTTTCAAAAATATGGATGATTTGTGAAGGTGGAGTCCTATGTAAGGACAAAGTTCAATGCTTTGATATTTACAGTATGTACTGGTTGAAAACTCATATCATTTTTGAGAAATCATGGAGACATTCAGACATTTCATTCAAGAACGCTGGTTAGCGCCCTCATTTAAACCATGCAAACCTTTGCGACCCTACCTCTGGAAAGAATCGGAACCGAGAATCGTTAGGAACTGGAATTGAAACGAGGAATCGGAACCGGAATCGCTCACATTCAAATGATGCCCAAGCCTAACAAACATTCAAAGGTTACTTTTACCTTCACTGAAGACAGGAAGATGTGGTGGCGAGATCAACACCTTCCTCTCCAACGACACCTTCCTGTTTTGTCATGAGTTATTTCTTGAATTTAATACTGTTTCTCAACTTCTTTATCAAAATGCCAGCACTTGCACCCTTCTTTGGCTCCATTTTGGGTTATCGAAGTGAGAAACACTTCTTGAATTCAAGAAATAACTCATTGCAAAACAGGAAGGTGCTGATCTCGCCGCCACATCGTGTCTTTGGGAACCGTCACGTCTTCAAGGAAGGTAGAAGGGAACCTAAATGTTGATTTACCCCTTTCATTCAGCATTTACATGCATTTTAAATCGTTTTCTGCATTTTCCAGTTATCATTTTTGGCTTTCTGAAACGGATTACATTCGTCCCTCACTATATCGCGGTGTGAATATCACTCACCCACTGTATCGCAGTTTTTCAAAAAATAATCAATAAATGATCGTTGTTTCGTGGCTGACTATGGCCTAGCATGAGTCAAAAAATATGCACATAAAGTTATATGTACATAAAGTTATGTGTAAATAAAGTTATATGCACATAAAGTTATACGTACATAAAGTTATATGCACATAAAGTTATACGTACATAAAGTTATATGTACATAAAGTTATATGCACATAAAGTTATGTGTAAATAAAGTTATGTGTAAATAGTTATATGTACATAAAGTTATGTGTAAATAAAGTTATATGCACATAAAGTTATATGCACATAAAGTTATATGTACATAAAGTTATGTGTAAATAAAGTTATATGCACATAAAGTTATATGTACATAAAGTTATATGCACATAAAGTTATGTGTAAATAAAGTTATGTGTAAATAGTTATATGCACATAAAGTTATGTGTAAATAAAGTTATGTGTAAATAGTTATATGTACATAAAGTTATATGCAGTATTGTGGTCACTCGGCATCTGTAATGTTATGAGACATGACATTAGATCACATGACCTTTCACACTGCATTGAGGCTGGCTACTGAATCGACATGCCATGGCTGAGATCGAGTGAAGGTTCTCCTCTCATGCCATGTGGAAGTGGTAGGTTTTTGGCTTCTCTGTCCTTCTTCCCTACTCCATTTGAAACACTTTAAGTTTAAAATAAGTAAATTTGAATAGGCTAACTAGTTATCTCGCTAGCTTGCTATGCTAGCGGCGGCCGTCTCTTATGTCGCTGCAGTGATACCGTAGCCTGCGCAATGTGATGTAAGCAAAGAATAGGAGTGTAAAAGCGACTACAGGGGTGTTATTTCATGTCTACGGGGCTCTAATAATGTTAAACTAAAAAACATTCCAGTCTGGAACCAATTAACTGCGACAAACGAGGGATGACTGCAATTGGAGTTACATGATTTTTTATGAGGTAAAAAATGAATTCAGTTAGCATTTCTTTGTTTGACTCGGACCTTCTGGAACGAATTCATGACGCTAACCAAGGTTCCACTGTAGAACTTTTTACCATACATCAGCAGGTTTTCATGGACATACAATAGCTTTGTAAAATGGCGAAGTCAAGTGTCCCCTCGTTAGTTGTGCATGTGTGTGTTCTACCTGCAACATGCTCGTAGTGTTGAATGCGAGTTCGTGTAGCTCGCCAGTGATGGGCTTCAAAAAGAAATGTTCATTGAAACACACGCTGGCTCGCATGCATTTCTGTGCAAAATGTCTCTTAGTGCAAAATCAATCAAGAGGTCAGTAATAATAAGAACAACAATGTACCGTGTGTCCTCGTGTCAGCAGGAGTTGAATGCAGCCACAATATGAGTTGCCAGGCAAAGGTGAAGGCAAGCAAAGAGCTGCCACGTAGGATCTGCAAATAAATTAAAAAGTCCATAGCACATATTTGCTGAAAACGGCGACAGAAGAGCACCAACCTCCTCGCGCCTCCTCACTCCATCACTGCTGACAAACCTTTAGTGTCCATTCTCCCCCTCCCTCGCGCCTCGACTCACACATAAACGCTTGCCAGCGTCATGGCTTGCTGCCTCAGTTCTCCACGTTGGCCCTGAGCGTGCGAGGCTTGAGTCTTGCATTCAGCCGGTAGTCCTGGCTGGATGCCCTACGCAGGGGGGTCGGCGAGACCAGCCTGGGGTTGGCGGGGCTCGGGTTCTTGACGCCCCGCGAGGCCGACCTGCCGCAGCTGACCGAGCGACGCTCCTCCGCACCCGGCTGGGACTCCAGCTGAGCCTCGCAGAGCTCTAGCAGCGACAGCGCCTGCTCCCGCGACGACTGGGATTTGAACCTGCGCGCCGCCAGGTTGAGGAAGGCCTCCACGAAGGCCTGCAGTCCCATACCTGCAGGTGAAAGAACAAAAAAACCTTCTAAAAAAGGCCCACCTTCAATTTATTGGCATTTCTTAACAATTGTTCACATAGAAAATAATGAATAATCATTCATAATAAGAAAAGTATGAGTGGCATTGCATCTTGAGGTCAGTGAGGCCGAATGAAGTGCACTACTTGGTGCAACCACCAGAGGTGCTGTCGAGTCTAGATCAGGGGTGGGCAAACTGCGGCCCGCGGGCCACATTGGGCCCGCCGAGCATGGTAATCTGGCCCGCCGGTCATTTTTAAACCTTTAACATCGAAACTGTGGCCGGCAACTTGACTTTCAGTGCTATTGGGGCACGCTTGAGTCGCCAAAATGCAATCTAAATGTAGCTTGTACAAAAAATTCACCCAAGCAACACAACTCGTAACCAAAGTAACCTGCAAATAAATATCTATGCATAATACCCGTGCCAAAATAAACACCCATATTTTCCTGCCGCAAGGCATGCTGGGTAGCTTGTGGTTTGTCGCATTTTTGCTTGATTGTAAAATATGTTGAGGAGGTCGTCAGAGAAGAAAACAAGTTGGAGTTAACATATTCCTGATATCCAGTGTTGTATTGTTCATAGTTGATATTGTTATTGCAGCTGGACTGCCCAGCATGCCTTGTGGGCTTTTGGAAATAACAGTTTTAAGTTACGTGTTATGTTTAGCCATTAGTTGTTGTCTATCATCCCTTTACAGC
Organism: Dunckerocampus dactyliophorus; assembly: GCF_027744805.1. Classification (NCBI taxonomy): domain Eukaryota; kingdom Metazoa; phylum Chordata; class Actinopteri; order Syngnathiformes; family Syngnathidae; genus Dunckerocampus; species Dunckerocampus dactyliophorus. The sequence goes on along the minus strand of NC_072835.1, from coordinate 22,673,675 downwards.
GGTAGTAGAAGTTGATTTATGTGATGTGTTAACTTGCTGTGGATGTGTTGTGTTTTTGTTTGGTTGCACCGTGAGCAAGTGTGTTGTTCTGTTTGATGACCACCTAAATGTAGGCAGCCCCTCCGCCAAATGTTTTAACCCAACGTGGCCCGCGAGTCAAAAAGTTTGCCCACCCCTGGTCTAGATTCTTCCATCCTGTTCAAAATATATATTTTTTAAGTACATTTTCTCCAAAGTTGACCAAGGAAATGTCTGTGTAACATCCTATTGCAGGTTTGGCCTCTGCTATTTCCGCTCATTAAGGCAAGAATTTGGGCTGTAGAGACGAAATGATGTGATCATTTCATCATTTTTTTAATGAAGGGGAGCGGAATCTTTGGCAATGACTGGAGAAAATGTGCGAAAGTTTTAAAGGCCAGCGAGGACTTTATTTTTAGAAGAATATGAGGTGTTAAAATGGTGAAAAGAGATGCAGACCAGAAATCCAATATTTCGATTCACCCCCTAATGATGCAGAAAGCATCTTGATGATTTTGCTGATTCCAAGCTGTCCTTCCTCTTTAAGTGTTTCCTTACCTGCCTCTCGAGAGTCCGGCAAAGCTCCGGACCAGCGGCGTGCGATGTCGATGTACAGGATGTCCACGGAGGCCATGGTGAAGTTGCTGCTGCTGAGCTTACAGTTCCTGCACGCACACACAATCAAGACGACGGTGATGAATCAAACATCAGCTCAGGCTGGGGCTCCTGACGTCCTTGCAAGGAACGCACCTGATGAACGTTCGGAACGCTGTGGGGCCCAGGCGCATGTTGCCCTTGACGCCCAGGAAGCGGATGAAGAGGGCGGCGATCCGCTCCACCAGTCGCAGGTAGTTGAACTGCCGGTTGTACTTTGGATAGACCTGCTTGAGACACGGCGAGGGCATGGTGCCACCTTCCTGCTGATTCCTGTCCCGGGCCTCAACGGGCGCCTCCTCCCCACCGGCCTTCACTTGGGAACTTTGAAAGAATAAATAAGATAGTTATACTACTTTTGACAGCCAATATGGTGGAATTTCAACGTCTCCACTGTATGAGGTATTTTTTACATTGTAGCAATATGAACCTCAGCAGAGCCACCCCTCCCTACTGGCAAAATGTGGGCCTATCATGAAACCCACTCGCCTGTCCCTCCCTGGTGGTGTAATGCTACAGCTGCTGCCTTTTTGATATAACATATACATAATTCATTAAACAACTTCTTTCCCATGTACAGTCATCCCTCACGGTTAATTGCTTCCCCAGCCTACCGTAATGAGTGAATTTATGTGAAATAGGATTCCTTATTTATAGATCAAATATTTTTGCAGTTACAGCATTGAAAACCTGTGTACGACTTTCTAAATACGTTTTTCTTTTTAACATTAGATCTACACGTGAAATAACACCCCTATAGTCACCTTTACACTCCTGCTACCTAATACTGTAGACAGAATAAGAGAAAATAAGCCATTTAAGATATAAAAAGACTTGTGCTCGTGTCGGATGCTGTAAACTAGGGGAGCTGAGTGTGGGGAGGGTTGCCTCCAATGACCAAGTCTGGTGCTTGTGTGTCTCACCGAACATTACAGTAACATTACTGGCACCTAGTGACCAGGGTAGAATACTACATATCATCACGTCTTTGAATGTGTCTTCTGAATGCCTTATATTTTATATTTTCATTTATTTAGCCATTTTATGCTTGAAAGTGCTTAATTTTGACAAGAAATCCTTGCTTAAATATGACATTTTTTTTTTATGAAACCACAATCCAACATGATTTATTCGCGTATCCATTTTTGAAAAACCGGGATAGAGTGAAGCTGGGAAATTCAAAGCGAGGGATTACTCTGTTTGTTTTACTCCAAAATATGCATGCAACTAAATTCAGGTTCGAGTCAACTAGTATAAAAATACTTCTAAATTTGATCGGCTGTTGGTCTTCGGCGCTGGTGTTTCAGGTGGCTCATTTGGCTTTTTTGTGTGCATTTGATACAACTAGCACGTGAAATGTCTTCCTCCGAAAGTGAACCTGCACCTGCACAGTACAGGTCATCTTACCTCATTTAAGCCTTTTTTTTAAATTATCAGTTATCTGAGCTATTTTTAATATTAACAGATTTATTTATAGGTATGACATCATAACCACGGTGGTTAGCATGTTGGCCACACAATCAGGAGCTCGGGAAGATTTGGGTTCGAATCTCCGCTTGGGCATCTCTGTGTGGAGTTTGCACGGTCTCCCCGTGCGTGCGTGGGTTTCCTCCCACATCCAAAAACATGCATGTTAGCTTCATTGGAGACTCTAAATTGTCCATAGGTATGAATGTGAGTGTGAATGGTTGTTTGTCAATGTGCCCTGCCATTGGCTGGCCACCAGGCCAGCATAGGCTCCAGCATGCCCCGACGACCCTAATGAGGATAAGCGGCATAGAAAGAGGACGGATGGACATCATAATTGCCTCACACCAGCCCCACCCTACTTAAAATGCTAGTGTTCACAAACATTATAAAATAAAACATTTGTACAATTACAGGAATAAAGTGTAATTTTAACTTTCAAGAAAAAAAAGTTAATACATTTTTATTCTTGGAAAATACTATAGTTTATTTATTCTATAGCTCAACTTTTTCTCCTAATTCTGTGAGCATTTTCTTCCATTGTCAGTGCAGCTTTTATATTTCTAAGTAGCACTTAAACTGTGTCATATTGAGATAAATGCTGGAGATTTACAGTATGTTCAAAATAAATATGTTCAAGGGCAAGTGAAGAATGCCGATTCCTGCGAGATGAAGATGTGTAGAAACAGGAGAAAGGCGATTAAACAGAGGGATTACAGCAATATGTCACGAGTATTCATGAATGTAACAGCGCAGAGAGTATTATCTCTGAGGAGATACCCCAATCACTCCGTCGAGCAAAAATAAGATTTAGTAGATGATCTGAAGGCAGTAGAGCTGGTGGTAAAATAGAAAGAGTAAATCCTCTTTGTCAAGGAATAAAAACAGACAAGAGGCGGGGGGTGCTTGTAAGATGAATTGCCACACATGGGAGGCAGTCAGCCAGACTCCAACAACAACAACAATGTGGACTTCCTGCTTAATCCTCCCACTAAACATGCAGGGGGAAGTTTGGGTTCCAAGGGACGGAACAAAGCGAGATATCACATCCTGAGTTTTTTATTTTTTCAAATGCATAGTGTACATACGTGGAGGTTTTCTTGAGGCCGGGGTCCACCAGGCGCAGAGTGTCCCTGATCACGCCCACTTTGACCTCCTCATCGACTGGACTGTTGACGCATTCAAAGACTCCTGGCGCCACCTGGAAGACAAGCTGTGGACTTCAGCACTGCTGCTGCATGAGTACTGTAGCGTAGCGTAGCAAGCAACCCTTACCTCCTGCTCGTGCTCTATTCTCATGCTGGGGTTGGAGTTGACTTCCAGCAGAACAGGTTTCAGGTTCTTCATCAGGAGGATGTCAAAACCCAAGATCTAATGCGAAAACGCGCATGAGAGCTTGAGGGGGGTTGATTTTTAAGGACAAACGTTGCATCTTGACGCCACCTACCTGGAAGCATGTGGGTCCAGGCTTCCCAGGCGGGATGTCAGCCTGATAGTAAACTTTCAGTTCAGGCACCACGGCGATGATGGTCTTGATGACCAGAGCGATGATGTCCGACCACACACGCTTGATGTCCACGCCCTTGGCAGCCAGCCGGTGAAGCACGCTGGAGAGCGTGCGCTTGCTGCCTGTGCTCTGACTGTCCGAGTGGACAAAGTTGCCGCTGTGGACGTTGAGGGAGTAGTTGGTCAGGTGCATGAAGACCTGGCCCAGGTTCTTCTGGCTCGGCTCCTAAAGCGGGACAGATTGGAGAGGCAATGTACGCGACCTTAGCCAGCCTGCGCCACCTCACGCCATCACTTTTTGTGCTGCAAGCATACAGTATGTAGTATTGCAGTATTTTGAACTGCAGGAGGCATTTATGTTTTGTTTGGGTTTAGTTTATCTGGTTTGTTGTGGGGTTTATTGTAGCGTACTATGACCACTGGGGGCAGTATGGAGGTGTTGTGAAGGTGCCGAAGTGAGGGTGTTAGAGTGACGGGAGGTCACATGGTTTTGACTGCTCATATGAAAACTCATGCACGAAATGGTCACATGTGCGACCAGATAAAAGTACACGTCCCGTATTGAGTGACAAGGGAGGCTCTTTGTCCCTTACTATCGTGAGAATGAAAAATATTGTGCAAAATGTGGAGGCAACTGATGACAGCTTGTCAGAGTCTAAGCCTATCGATGCCAGCGTTCACGTTTCAATCTGTCTGCAGTTCGACTTTTCTGCCATCTTGGTTTACACATTCTGCGTGGCGGCAGCTACCTGGCGGCCATCAGAGAGCCCTTCCAGAAGCTAGGGACAGAAACAGGGTGGTTCGAGATGACGGTTGCCATTTATTGTTCAAGTATTTATCAGTAATACAGTGAAAATGAGAGGAAATGTGAATATTTACATTGCAAGTCGATTTTGTTCCTAGTAAAAAAAAAAAAAAAAAGTTGCACACCCTCCATAATGTGCCATTATGGACATCAAACTATTTTTTTTCATCCTAATACAATAAATACAGTCAAACCTGTCTATAGCGGCCATTAAAGGGAAACGGCAAAAGTGGCCGCTATAGGCAGGTGGCCGTTATAGACAGGTTGGCGGCCATTTTGAATTTGTGCGCTCACATATTAACATGTCTGTGATTAGAAGCTTGCTGTGTTTGCAGATACATATAATTATACTGTTACATGTTGACCAGTAGAGGGCACTGTGGGACTGCTGATAAAAGTTGTAAAGAACTACTAGGTTAATAAACCGCTGTTAATAAAGCCATTAAAGTGCATCGGCGACGTGAGTCTCTCCTTCCCCACAACAAGCGGCATTACAGTATTGACCAGTGCACATTGTCTCACACCAGGAAATAAACGGTGTCACTGTCTGCAACAAGCTCCAAAGCAGACGGCTTTTTCTAATGTGGAACAACTGACAGTTTGTGTGGATCTTGTGAATGATTGTGACTGAGCTAGGACTCAGTAATTAAAGTCTACACACGACGGCTTATTTGATTGAAAAAGAAAACTTTTTCGTGCATGAAGCTTCTACTTGAGGCGGTAATTTGGCCGCTATATGCGGTCAGATATTGACCAAGGGAGACAAAATGGGTGGCCGCTGGCCGCGTTAGACAGGTGACTGCTATACACAGGGCCTATAACACGTACATTTTCCGCGGGGGATTTGTCAGTGGCTGCTATAGGCAGGTGGCCGTTCTATAAAGGTGGCCACTAAAACAGGTTTGACTGTACAGCCTTAACTCCATCATGATCATCTGTCTGGACATTGCATTATTACCTGGATTCCCCGCACCCAGAAGCGTCTACAAATGAGACTTGGCAGTCACTATATCAGCAAAACAACTTTCTGCCTGCATTTAGCTTTACTTGTTGGAGAAACCTCAATTAAACCTCCCCTTTTCCCTTTCTTCTGCATCCCCTTTAGGCAGCAAATCAGCTTGGCCAACAGTATTTGCACCCCCTGCTGGCTGATGCCACATAGCGCAAACACTACTTCAATGAGGGCTCGGCAACTAGACGTTAACGTTAACTAGACTTGGGATACCACTATTTCAATGCCACATGAGCCACAAAAATGTTGAAGACTAAAAAGCTTTACAACGGAACCCCGCAATTCAGCACTCCCAGCCTTGCAAATCTGCTGATTTAAAAAAATATAGCAATCTTTGATAAAAATGTGATAATACAGGTAAAATGTACAGCACACAAAAATTAAAAAAAAGCCCATAATTTTTAAATGTTTGTCTTTAAACTTCACTTTTTGTCAAGCACTGAGATTTCACACTTTGTTCGCACCACTTGAACGCACCATAGTTGCTTGGAGACACAAGCTTATATATAACTTCTATACCATGACTCCGATTCCACCTGATAATGCATCATCATACGTTATCATACATTAGAGGTGAGAGACCTTTTATGAATTAAAATGTGTTTAATAGGTGTGTGAGGCATACTGAAGAGATACGGGGAGGGTTCTGGAGCTGAATCTAATCTAATAATTGCAAAAGTCACGCCCGAAGTCAGCTGGGATAGGCTCCAGCCTACCCCCGCGACCCTCATGAGGACAAGCAGCAAAGAAAATGAATGAAGGAATGACTGAACGTTTAACAAAGCAGAACGTAACTCCCGTGAAAATCGGGGATCAACTGGACACTGATCACAAGCAAAGCACTGTGTCGCCATGGCTACCTGGTAGGGCTCGGTGCAAAAGCGTGTGAGGCCCTCCTTGGCGATGTAGATCTCCAGCGGCTCCAGCGACTTGAGCAGCACGTAGAGACGGATGTCGAACTTGAGCTTGTCGACGAGCAGCGGCTTCTGGATGTACTCCTGCACCACCGCCTGCTTGGCCTGGGCGCCCTCCGACAGCCGCAGCTCAGCGGGGTCACGGATGAGGTAGATGCCGTCGCCCTGAGAGCCGCTGTCGGGCTTGACGATGAAGGTGGGGTTGAGCGTGGCGTCATTCTCCTTCACCATGCGGATCTGACAGAAGAGAAATGAGAAGGAGCGTCACATGCGGCCCATTTGATGTTGTATTTATTGCATCACATGCTTTATTGCAGAAATTAAAGTTAAAGTTAAACTTCAACCGTCTAATAGGCAGCAGTCACAAAAATGAGATAGATGCAATATTGCTGGAGGTGAAACATAAGTTCTCATGGAATATTATGTAACTGCCTGATGGTGAGGCAGCCTTACGGTGCTTAAATAAGATACGCTGGTGCTCCCTGCTGGACATACTGTGGAAATGCATTTTCATTTTAGGGTTTGCTGGGTTGACGAGCACAAATAATTTTATTGAACATTTTTTGCTACTAACAGGGCCATAACAATATGACTAACACACTGAATGGTAATAACCTGTGTGGAGAACTGCTGGTACTCCTCGGGCAGGATCCAGGACTGCGGGTAGAAGTCGTACTCTTCTGGGAACAGCTCTTGCATAGTCCGCACCGATCGGCTCAGGTTGATCTTGCGCGACATTTCCACCATTCCTAAACACAGGACGAGATGCCTTTAAAGGCACGTGTGTCACATTGTCATGAGAAAATAATCAAGGAAGCGACGGAATACCTGGGAACTTGTTCACCTGGCCCGACACGATGTTGTCATTGTCGTGGAAGGAGACGCCGTGCCAGTAGATGTCGCACGGCGCTCGTCGTCCCGACGGAAACTGCTCGGTACAAATGTATCAAAAGACGTACGGTTAGAAAAGCAAAACACTTGAATCGTTGGGAACAATCTGATGTGTGACCGCAACAGGTGTTGGCTGCTAAAGCTAGACGCCGACTTTTTTTTTTTTTTTTAAGATTTGCCGCTATCTGCTCGCAAACACATTATAATGCGAGTGTTTGTGTAGCTTGTCGTTACAACTCTGGACAGTAGATGGCATCATAACTCTTAACGCTTAATAAAGGTTTTATGATCACAACAGTTTGACCCTGGAAATGATTATCCCCATTATTTTCTACAGAAAAAGTGTTATTTTTTTTTAAAACAACAAATCGTACTCATCTTTGCGGGATCTGCTGCCGTGTGTGTCACGTGTTGTTCTGTTGGTGCTGGAGTGGAAGGATAATCTTGATTACCTGTAGCTTAGGCAAGTTGTGATGAGAATGTGCGACTCTAAAAGGATTTTAAAGCGTGAGGACATCTAGGACCACAAAGCGCATTACAACATGATGCCTTCCCAAATATGCTTCCTTGCTCGATAGAAGGCTAAAAAGATGGCATCATTCTTTGAGCTATCGCTCTTGGCAGCGCAGTCCATCTTGACACAAACCCACCTCGACTTTGGGATGAGGATGATCCCTGAAGGAAGTGCATCCCATTAGTGGGTCGGCATGCGAGCGCGTGAAAGCCCCCATGGCGGCCGAGCGAGGGCCACCACACGGAAATCAAGAGTGGGAAGAGTCGTTGTGATGACGTTGAACTTTAACGTGCCAAACTTTGTTGAGGCCTTGACCACAAGCCCCCGGACGTTGTGTGGGACACCTCGTGGCTCTTTCGGAACGTTTCAAACTACCGCTGATTCACTCTCATCTTCCGCTGCCGTCAATTTGGCTCGCCGTATTCTCTTTGCCTGAAAGAGGACTTAGCCACTATTGGATTAGGCCAGCTTAAGGCTAACCATTTCCACTGTTCAAGTGAATGCCATATGCTTAAAATCAGCCAACACCTGGCTCTGCAGATGCATGGAAGCCCGACTCTAAATGCAAGCTACAACACGCCAATGGTCAAATTCAATTAAAGGATAACGTAGAAGGAGTTCAAACTCCTCCAGCGGGCTGGCAGCTAGAAATTGACAATGTTGACTGCAGGGGGGGTCCATGCCATGACGACAAAGCAGCTACTGTTTCACGTAATTGGGTTTACGGGCGAGCAGCTGCCTACCTGCCAAAGCCGTCTTTTTACTCCTCATGCATAATGGAAGCCGTGGTCATAACGGACCAGAAGAACTGGATCGATTAGTCAACCTGTGAATATTTAACGACAACCTGCGGGTCACCAATGGACTTGTTTATCTAGAAGTTATCAACACTTCAGTGGGACACCAGTAATACAGCTGATTGCCGGCAAGATCTGAAGAATAAACGCTGGCGCCCCCCAAGGCTCAGTGGTCAGGGTGCTGCTCCTTGCTCTCCACACCGAATCACGTTGTCTGATGATCATCAAAACTAAAAATATGAACCCCACAAAGACCATAAAATCCGCAAAACCACGTTAAAAACTCAAAATAACTTTGATAGCTACGATAGCAAAGTGAAGGAACGGTGACATTCAGCACTAACGTTAGCTAACATATGCTAATGTTTTACTTGCATATAAGGTTAACTTCTTCTTACACTTGTGATACCGTAAAATGTCAACAACAACAAAAAATGACGCTCAGTACCACTGTGCATGTTTTAATGCAAACAAATCAAGAACATGAAAACAATTCTACAAACCTCTTTCCACTTCAACTGTTTGATGCTCATCTTCACTGCCTCCAGAGAGGTTTTGGCTTTGGATGTGTCCACACTGACCGGTCTTCTCTTCTTTGCAAGTTTGCCTCCCTCCTCGCTGTGGATATTACTGGAAGGATGATGGATAGTCGCATAGTTGCCATTAGTCTCCCACTTGCCGTGCAGCACCTTCGCGGCTCCTTTTACGAGGAGCTGCTTCTCAACTTTGCTGAGATGTTTTCCAACTTGAGCACAGTCCTTCCCAGTTGTACTGCGGCATTCTGTGGTGTGTTTACAAGCGAGGGCGGATGCTCGGGGTGGGATGCCGGAAGCATCCTCATCCAGCAACACCGGGGATGGAAGCAAACAAGGAGGCACCTGCTCCTCGGCTTCCACGCCCTGCTTCTTCTGCACACCCTCGACACAAGCTTGCATCTGCAGATCAGGCTGAGCCTTGCCATAATAATCAGTCATTATGCGCAGTGCTCAGACCGGCGCTGCTAGGCTGGGTGGAGATGTAGCAAACAGTCCGCTCTCGCTACCTGCATTGCTGTTGGAAACTGCTTGCGAGCTGGTTACCACTATTCCAACAACGTCGTGCTATTGGAAAGGAAAAGTGAGGCTACATAACAAAGCTAGCTAGCATAAAAAAACAGTGACACTTGTCAACAGCTGAGCTAGCCACCTGATGTTAGCCTAACCTGATGCTAGCCGGCATGCTAGCTGATGCGACGATTCTGTGATGTTAACCTCCCAAGTACAGGCGGCTCCCAGGTTACATACAAGCAGTCACCGGCGACGCCATACTCCACACTCCCTGGTCCCTACTCGGAGGCTGCTTCTGCTGACACCAAGCAGCTGGTCGCTGAGCAGCCGCTAGCCCAGCCTCCATCTGTGGAGCGCTGTGTTGCATTCGAGGATCCTCGTTAACACCGTTAGTTCATGGTCCGTTTAGGTTTGGGACAGTTTATCCCGTCACGTTACGCTGACACAGAGCTCTAATTGTTTTAGGATATCATATCAATAGAAATGCTATTATTTTATACTGTTTGTGTTCCTTTCAGTTCAACTGTTATTCATTCGAGATGTTTCCAACAACGTGTTCATGTTATTTCCGACCGTATTTAAAGGCAATACGTGGTTGCCAGATTCTGTTGGCCTCGTCCACCCTTTAAGTAACCGAACAATCTTCAGTTAAAACGAATAAAATGAATAAATAAATGTTATGAACACCAATACCCTAAAAGTAGAACAGTTTAAAGTACATTTTATAGAGTCTATTATAACAATATAACTACTGCTCCATAGGGGAGCAAGCCAATAGCCTGATAACTAAAAATAACAAAAATCAACTATTAAAACATGCTTCAGTAGCTTATGACCGTGTGTGTGTTTTTTGTAGCATGTGGATAACTTAAAGTTGATATCTTCTTAGATTACCACATAAAACCATGGGAGTAAGCAGTTTAAACATTCACATGTAATACACCTCTCTGAATTAATGTAAAATTGTCACTTTTGATTTTGGTGTCCCTCGTGGCTCAGGGCTAGAGCCACAAGCCAAACTCATGTTGTATTTTCCAAAATCTGTGACTTTTTCCCCTCACTGCATGAGCGCAAAGTGGATGAACAGGATGCTAAAAGAGAAGCATATTGCTTTATTGTTAGCATTATTTTTAGCATTTGCATTCTGGCTGTCCGCATACAGCAACTATATTGTACATACACTTTGTGCAAGGAAGGCTGCTGAGTGCATCTATTCGGTTTTATTTAATTAATATTATAATTTACCTCCTGCATTTTGCATCCAAGTTTCCTCAAATGATCATTAAAGTGTGATTGTCATCTCACACTGAACAAAGATTCTGACTGAAAGCACCATAATTAACCCCATGCTTGAGAAATAAAACTTTTCCATCTCATGTTTAATTGTCTACTTGTCTTGCACATGGAACGTATGATTCAAAAACGACCGTAGCCATATTTGAATGTGTGCACTCGGCTGTAGCCAGGCAGCAGCCGCCTTTAAGGAAGCTTGTCCACCCGCCAGTTGGAGGAGGACTCAACGCCGACAGACTTGGCCGGTGGGTGAGCTGAAAGACGGCCACTGAAATCTAACAACCGCGGCGTTCCGCACCGGAGCAGCTGGCTTCTTACTTTTCTTCATTTGCACGGTGAGTTTTGTCTTCGTTGTCCCGTGTTTTGTCGTTGTAAGCACGGCGTGGAGAGCGAGGTCGAGGGTGTGCATCGTGGCTCAGTACAAAGGCTTTCTTAGCCGGAGAAAATGCCGGGGCTGCGGCAGCCGGGAGGCCCGCTCTCTCCTTTCAAGTCGCCGCCTTCCCCCCGCCAACCTTCCGCTGTTCCACGCCACAAGACACGCTTCTCACACAGCAAAGCGAATTAGTTTGTCTTTTCAACCAAGTCGGCCAGTGTTGACTAGGATTTAGACGCCTATAGCCGTCGTTTGTGGACAACCGCGGTCCGTACCGATAAACATGGTCGCTCTGCGGCGTCTCGTAGCACCGCACGCCGAGCAGCCTAGCACACTGTGCCGCTAGAGGGTGACAGGGGGATCGGGGGTTGCTCCGTGGCAGTCCAGAAAACGACCAGGTGGGACATCCACGCATAAAACCGCGTTTCATTCACATAATTGTTGTCTGTGGAAACTTCCTCTCAACGTGAAGCAAAAGTTGTACGATTTCTGCTTGGTTTTTATTCGCCTTTCCACGGGGCGCCTTGGGTAGAGCAAAGCCGCTTGGTGCAGTTAGTTTCCGGCCATTTCTGATGGCTGTAGCCGGTCATGAATGTGTCATAAAGGGGGGCTCAGTTTTCGCCTGTTGTCCGGCTTTAATCAAACCTTCTGTGTAAGGTGGAATAGAGAATTTAAATTATGAGACTTGTGGCTTCCAGACGGTGTTAATGTGCTTTGGAGAATGGAGAAACCTGCTTGAAGAGCCTCCTCGCCGGCTATGGCCGGCTGGTTGGGAGGGTGGACCTCTCAGTCCCACATTAGCATCCAATGCAAATGCATTCAGTCACATAATGGAGGAAAATGTAGTTTTGTTCTGTTTTTCAATTTTAAGTCCTAGTTAAAATGTACTTTACCCATTTTCACAAGGTGGATAAAAACATGCTTTTACATGAATTGTGGCTATAACTAACAATTTCCATTGGGCCTAGAATGTTGTAACCGAACACGTTCAGTGTAAATAAACACCGCCTAACTCCCAAAACGAACATACACACAAAAAAAATTACCACCTTGATTGAACTAAACAAATATGTAAGAGCCTTAATTACTGTGATAATTAGCATGTTTAATTGACAACAAGGTATTGAGGGCAAACAAATGCATTTAATAGCTTATCATCTTATCTACTTTTAGTAACAGAAACAAACATGTGGACCTTTAGTGTTTTAAAATGTTGAAGCGGACTTGTCCATGTCTGTAATATATATTTACTGTGATTGTTAATCATCGGGGCTCTCTGAACGTTCAAATTGTCACTAGACTTACGACGTTGCCACGGGACCACATGCTTACCGAAACAATGCTATACGTAACGCACGTGGTCATCAGTAAAAACATATTTGTGTTTTCTTCTTAGGTTGAACAATGTGACCGCAGAAGGAGTCAGCTCTCCGATGGTCCACCACCTCACCTTACTTCACTAGAATGTACTTGATGAACGCACCGACTGTCGCAGCGCCTCGCACAGAATGGAGAGCATGCGGTCCACCCGGGGGCTTTAGCCTTCCCGTCTGCTTCAATGACTCGGACGCTGAGTTGTCCAGCAGGGGTTCTATCTCAAACAAGGTCCAGATGATCATTGAAAGCCTGAGGAGCACTCAGTCCTCACTGGAGATGGGCGACGAGACAGAGGAAAATCAGGACGCGCCTCCCCAGGCCTGTAAGGCTGCCGTGGGTTCTTTTGCGCCAGCCAATTCCAAAAGTCATACGACTGGTGTTCCATCCCCGATCCAGGACAGTGACAAGAGCAGCGACGCTGAAAGTGATGATTCTGTGGACAAAGGAATAGAGGAGGCAATATTGGAATACCTGAAGGAAAAGGATGGCCACAAACGTAAGATGGAACTGTGCAGCGCTCTTGCTCAGTCGTCCAAACAGACACAAACTATTCCCCAGGTTGTCAAAATAAAGTCTGAAAGCGACACCTTTTCCATCATGACCAGCAACTTTTCCAAAAGCGCCACCCAAGCCGCCCCAGCAGGCGTCCCCTTGAAGAAGTACATCAAACACAAGGTCATCCTTCGAGATCGGGCAACCAGTCCGGTCAACCCAAACAGTCTTGCATGCAAAGTGAAGGCGGAGAACCTTTCTGACGACACCAGCAGCAGCGACGACGGCATCGAGGAGGCCATTCAGAGGTACCAGCTGGAGAGAATGGAGCAGCAGTTGAGGGGAGAGGCCTTCAAACCGCTTGTGGAAGATTCGGATTCTTCAAGCGATGACGGCATTGAGGAGGCGATTCGCAGCTACCAGCTGGAGCAGCTCAAAGAAAAGATGTCCTTACCCGAGAAGGAGACTACAACAAACGCTAGCACTGAAAATGCAAACAAGCACAAACTTCAAAAGAGAAAAAAGCGAGCGGAGAAGGTGATGAAGTCCGTGGAACTGCCATCTTCGACTCTCTTCAAAAGCTCGCTTGATGTCAGCCAGAGAACCAAAGGCAACGGTTTGCTGTCATTTGGACTTGATGGCTTTAAAGACCAGCCTACACAAGCGCCCCCTAAAGCCAATACCACCGCCGAGCTCATGTGCGCCGAAGCCATCCTGGACATCTCCAAAACGGTCATGCCTGCAGCCTTCGTGTCCCATCACAGCGTCGCCCCGAGCGCCTGTGTTCCCGCTGGATCCTCGCGTGCAACTCCAGCAGATGAAAGCAACGACAGCTCCATCGACAGTGAAGACGGCATCGAGCAGGAAATAATGAAATTTCTTGAGCAGAAGGCGCAGTTGGTCAAACAGACACCAGGGTGCGCTGCGCCTCGAGACGAACCGGAGACGGTGACTGAAAAACACAAGGTAGTGCAAAAGAAACCTCCCGGACTGTCTTTAACGCAGAGGCGGAAACACCAGGAAGAAAACAACCGGCTTGCCATCATGACGGCGGTGGATAAAAACGCAGATAAAGATGCGTCTGCTAAACCTTCGAAAGTCCATAGGGGGGAGTTAAGCCCGCTGCTTTTCTCCCAGAGAAGTCAATCACAACCATTGGACAAGCAAACTGGAGACAAGAGCAGTTCACTGGACAGCGACGAAGATCTCGACACAGCCATTAAAGACCTCCTCAAGACGAAGAAGACCAAGAGGAAGACCAAGTCGGAGCGTAATGCACTGAAGCGCCCAAAGGAAGAGGAGCCACCGCGAGGCCCACTTATGAAAAAGGCCAAATGCGATCCTCCATCCAAGGCTGGTATTTTGAAAAAGGCCCACAAGAGGAAGAGCAACTCGAAGGACAAGCATGGATTGGTGAAAAAGACGAAAGCAAACCACACCAGCAAGAGGCCAGCGGACACTGCAAGGGAGAAAGACACTCGTCAGATCAAGGAGGACAGCAGCTCAGTGGACAGTGATGACAGCATCGAACAGGAGATCAGAAAGTTCCTCGCCGAGAGGGCGGAGAAGGTCTCAGAGAGGACAAAAGATGAGGAGATGCCGAGGAATGGTGCTGCCTCACTTCGACTTGACAACATTAAACAGGAAAATCAGCTGGCTGAAATTCCTCAACAAAGAATCAGTGTTTTGGGTCAACCTCTTCTGGGTGGCCCTTTGACCAAAGCACATCAAGACAAACCTGTGCCTCAGATGCCGGACAACTGTGCTGTTGGTCCACAATCACGAACTCTGGAGGCGGCGGACGGGGCAGGGTCGGCTCGGACCGAGCCGAGCCCGCCGATCGACCAGGTGTCCACCCAACAAACGGAGAGAGTCGAGAGTCTTTCTGGAGCGAGCGTGGATCGGTCTTATGCAGAGTCAGTCAAGTGGCGCCAGAGCTTTGGACTCCCCATCATTGACCCCAAGAATTTCAATCAAACTCCGTTTTATATCAGCCTGCCCAAACAGAGAGAGAGTCCATCCGCGCCTTCTTCTCATCAAGGGAAAGGCACTGACTTCCAACCTTCCACCCAAGCCCCTCTTTGGTCCCCTGCAAGAACCAGCAGACCCCCTTTGTCCTGGTCTACGGACACAACCGCCAAGACACCCACTGCGAGCCCCGTCTTGAGCTTCTTCTCCACCACCAGGCAGAACCAAGGCGCCTTCACGTCGAGTGGCCGGCCGCACCGGCCGACGGTAGAGGCGGCGGCGAGCACAGTGCACGTTCCCCGAGACAAGAGCGTCTTCGTGGAGCTGGAGTCCGGTAGGACCAACCACGTCCAGGTCCAAAGCAGGCAGAGCAGTGAGGGAAAGGCCAGAGCAGACGGGCAGAGTGAGAATAAGAGCGGGAAGATAGACGAGAAAGAAGCAGCTGAGGAGGAGTTTATAGATGAGTCAGAGAGTGAAAGTCCAGAGAAGAAGCAGAGCACTTTGTAAGTATTCCTTTAGCCACTCTGTCCCATGGCGTCATCGTGTTCCTTATCATGGTTTAGCTTGCCTCCTATTTATACACATCTTCTTCCTGTGTTTGTACCTTCATGCCAGTACAGCAGCACTCGTGTGTGTGTGTGTATGTTTGTGCGAATGTGCCAAGAGGTTATTGAAAAGCAATACTGCAACATTTTGGCTTGAGAGAAGTCAACATCATTCGGAAAAAGGGCAGAGAGGGACAACATTTCTAAATGTGACAGCCAAGTAAAACATGAAAAGAATTCAAATGAAGATCTAATTATTGTGCTTAAGCTGAAATATGTTCTTGTGTCGTCCTATTGAGAGCTTTACGACGAGCAACGACGTGATCAATAATCAAAAGTGGACGTGATCGCGCAAAAACTTTATGTTCAGCCATGATGTAACAGGAAGTGGTAGCGCAATCTTTGTGGGACATCATTTCAGAATGAGAATGACAGCATTTTACAATGATATCATCATATCAGCTTCCCAGCTGAGTAGATCTTAAATATTCCATGACAGCGAGAGTGCAAAAGCCTTAGTCCGCCACTAGCTTTGTTGTTTGAACGACCGTTATTTAGCTAAATAGTGGGACACAGACAGATTTCACAGACCAGATATAGAGTGCTGGTGCGAGCTGAAACATCTGAGCCACTGTTGCGGCCTTAAAGACTTCTGGGAAAGAGGAAATATCCCGCTTGGAACGTCCCAGGTTCGACTTCAAGTCAAACGTAAGCAAAAAAACACATGACAACCTCGATGAGGATGTCGATTAGCATACGCGCTACAATACCCTCATCGATTCATACAATGTTTTTTTTCTACAGTTTAGCACAGTGGTGTCCAAAGTGCGTCACGGGGGCCATTTACAACTGTTTTGTTTTTTTTAATTGGCGTTCGTCACATTCAAGAAAACTACTGCAAAAATGGGGGGGAACAATTACTTTATGAGAATAAAATTAAATATTAGGAGAATAAAGTCATAATATTGAGTGGAAAAAATAGCGAAAATTTTAAATATATAAATTTAAAAAGGCGTGTAATTGTGACTCACAAACAAAACAAAGAAAAAGTTTCAATTTTAGGAAATTTAGGTTGGGTAAAAGTTATAATATTCTTATAATAAACTCAAAATATAATTATAAAGACATAATTACAAGATAAAAGGTACAAGAAGAAAGTTGAAATATTTGTTTAAAAAAAAAAGGAAAAAATGAGCAAAAAAAAGTGTAATGTAGTGTAAAAACGTCAGACTAATCATGCAGTCGTCCCTCGTTTATACCAGATAATTGATTCCAGACCAGAGCGCGATAAATGAATTTCCGTGATATAGGATTCAATGTTAATACATTTGAATATTTTCATAGTTAGAGCACAGAAAACCTCTTTATGGCTTTCTGAGACTAGCGAGCTAACCAGTTAGCCTCGAATAGATTTCTTCTCAGCTTAAGAAGCCAAAAGCTTACCATTGGCTGACTTCATGACTTCATGCAGTGTTAAGGTAATGTCATGTAAGCTAATGTCTCAATGTTTTGTGTCATTACTGCCACCTAGTGACCACAATGCTACATATCACTTGCATTTCAATATGTTTTAACTGATAATAGGCCGCAGTCTAGCACCAAACAGCCATCATTCATTCATTCATTCATTGCAGTTCCACGGACTTCATTCATTTATAAAAAACTGCGATATAGCGAGGGAGCGATCATCAAACTGCGATATTGCGAGGGACGACCGCATGCTTTGTATTTGAAATGCAAAGTTGGCCCCAGCTAACTAACACGCAATGTTTGTCAGCAGCTACGGTACCAAAACAACACGTCTAACGGTGGACTAAGACTTTTGCACGGCTGCATCACTCGTTTCGTATGTAAAGCAAATTCATCTTACTGACCACAAACTCTGACTTTTTAAAAAGTTCTTCATGGAAACAAAGAGAACCTTCTAGAACCGAACCCGGCAGCCCGGACCGGACAAAGATGTTGACATGCTACGACCTGCCAGTGTTTTTGTTTTTTTTACGACCTGCTTTGAATGAATGATCTTTTGGGTAAAAACACAAACACTGACGCATACTTTATGGTGTCCAGTATTTACTGCCTTCCTTTCGGCCCTCCGCCCCTCCGCCTGGCTCCTGTGTAAAGAAGAAAAGAAAAATGAGGCTTATTTATTTTTGTTTATCAGAGGAGAAAAAAAGAAGTTACTGAACATGCTGTGCATTGCCAGTTGTGTAAATATTTTGTATGAACTGCCCCCCCCCCCCCCCCCCCCCATTTCCCTATATACTTTTTTTGCTGTGTCTTTTAAGTGCATCTGTGTAATAAAGAGTGGAATCCAAGCAACGTTTGTTTTTTTGTTTGTACACGTATGGAAAAATGTTGGTATTTTGATTGTATTTCTTTCTATATAATTTTAAATGTATTAATTTTTTTATTAATGTTAGTTTATTAGTACGCAAATGAGTCACAGGTCTTTTTATTCCCTAATCAGAGTCAAATGCATTTATTAGCATTCATTTATCTACAATATATGTTCATTTTATGCCAATACATGATGTAGTTTATGCATAGCATTTGTATTTAGGTCTTGAACTGATAGCGTTTGGTCAAAGAGCGATTATTCCTAACCTCATGCAGGCAAGTGACATGTGCCCTGCTCTGCCTCTTCCTGCAGGTCCTTGTCCAGCACCATCGACCCCGGCATTGTCTTCAGGCCTTGCATTGCTCTTTCCACAGAGGAGCGCCGCTTGATGTTCAGGTGGAGACACCAGGGTGAAACGAGGAGCACGGAGGTACAGTTTTACCATGCAGGACCACATGATTGACAGGCCATGGTTGAATGTTTTTTAGCGGCCACAATTATATGCAATGTCAAAACATGTCATATTAAATATGACATCCAATGCAAAGATAAAGCTCAGCTTTTTAGTCGGGGTAGGAAATCCACATGGCACTATAGTGTACAAAAGACCCATCATTATGTAGCTGAAGGTCTTTTTGCACATCAGGCAAACACAGAAGTTGAATATTTGAATGCAAAAATAGACTTTACACTCATAATTGTATCAAACTATAGTCCATAGCCAATACTTGACATTATTTGTATTCTGGGGTGAGATATGTAATGCGGGGGGGGGGACAATCTAGTACATTTTTAAAAAAATAATCAGGTGCAAACCTGCACAAAGTTGGTTTGTATATTTATTATTTATGATATTATGGACCGTATCCCTTCTGTATCTCCACACATAGACATACAACACATGGATATTTGAGAAAAATGAGCACAAACTGTTTGATGAAAACAGTGCAGGGGTGCCTAATATTACGGATGCTTGCATGTGACTTGCTTGCAGGCGACAGCGCCCGCCGACAAGACGAAGCACCACGTGAAAAGGAAGCTTGAGTTTGTTCCTGTGCGCAGGTATTAGGCGTGTATTTGAGGGCTGCGCCTTCATCGTGCACGTTTTGCACTGAAACGACTGTTGGATGTTGCAGAAGCAGAGTTTGCTGTTCTGGTTTGAATTACATATCATTCCGATGTGACGGCTCCTGTTGGATTTAAGCGAAAGAAAAATGTGTTGTTCATCATTTGTTCACATAATTCATCAACAGAGCAGGCAGCGTTTGTTTACGTTCGGAGAATAGAGCCTTATTTTGTCTTCGTTTTCTTAGCCTTCAATGATAAAGTGGCCTTTGCGTCTGTGAAGCTGCCTCAGAGTGTCACCATTTGTCTTCACTTTGTTTGTCAGCGCCCAATGTCTGTGTTTGTTTTGTTGATATGACCTTCAGCTGTTCAAGTCTTGGACATAAAAAAACAACACAAAGTGGCTCCTTTATCTTGAATGAGTTACTCCCCCCCCCCAAAAAAAACATTTTTTACCTATTCATCCAGTGAATTAGCATAAATGTGTATTTAATCATAGTGCTATATACTGCAATTCTTACAAACATCCATCCATCCGTTTTCTATGCCGCTCCTCTTTAGGGTCGCGGGGGCATGCTGGAGCCTATCCCAGCTGACTTCGGCGACATGCGGGGTCCACCCTGGACCGGTGGCCAGCCAATGGCATGGCACAAACAACCACACTTCACCACTCTTCACACTCACATTCATACCTATGGACCATTTAGAGTCTCCAATGAAGCTAACATGCATGGTTTTGGAATGTGGGAGGAAACCGGAGTACCCGGAGAAAACCCCCACACACACGGGGAGAAAATGCAAACTCCACATGGACATTCAAACCAACTGAGATTTGAACGCAGATCTTCCCGATTTCCTGACCGTGTGCTATGCTAAACACTAGGCCACCGTGTGGCATTATAATTATATTTTATGTCATATATAATAGCACCATCTTATAAGTTATTTATTTAAACAGTTATTTGGAGAAAAATATTTTCTTTAGTATTTAAAAGTATTGTCTAAAAAAAAAATCACAATATTTCTTTTGTACAGATAGATGCCTGGTACTCTCTGCAGTTGTGGAAATAGTAGAAAATAATAATAGAAAATATGGTATTTTATTTATTATTCTTTATGGTATTATTTGTCAAATAGAGAGACACTATCCCACGAAATGTCACGTCTATGGCAACAGTACACTTTTTAATGAGGGCATTAAATGTAAATACAGTACGTGTGTGTGTGTGTGTTGGGGGGAGAGGGGGTGTTACACACATCTTAGTCTAATTTAAAGACAGGATGAGACGTTTGAAAGACCTGAAAGCAAGCGTACAGTATAGGGTGTAGTGATAGACTAAAGCCTGAGGGTGGCAGTAGTGAGCGGCCAACAGTAACAACACTCCCATAGACAACGAGGAAGACGAAGGGACGCATGCGCACCGTGCTGACCTTCCTTACAGCAAGCATGGCTGCACGGGCTTTAACAAGAGGTATTTTTCCTGGAAATTATTACTGTTTTTGTACCAAATGCTACTGAATAATTCATTTGAATTAATAAAATATGGTTGTATTTTGTGTATATATCGTAAGATAAGTCTTAAGTGTATGTGTAATGGCTCGCAAGGTGGGAGGCGACCCATATACAGTAGCTTGTTATTTCTGGTACAATTGTTTATTTTTAAATTAATTTTTTTCCCAGGTTTGTTGGGATTGAGACATGCTGTTGTGAAGGTTGACGGATGTGGAGGACATTTCTGTTATTCCACGGCAGCATCCTTGCAGTCTCCCCCACCACAAACAGAGCAAGTCTCCGGTAATCGAGCAATGACGACATGGCTTATTTTAGCGCTTATTTTGGTCTTCAGGTAACTCTTTTTTTCCACGTGCAGACCAGTTTCTCAGCCTGACCCTTGAGAAGCCAGACTTCTTCAGGGTGTCTGAGCTCTTCTCCCTAAAGGACTTGTTTGACGCCAGAGTGCATCTTGGCCACAAGAAAGGATGCAGACACAGGTTGGCTCTAGCATCACATCATATAGAATCTTAATAATGCTGGACATTTTACATGGAGTAATACATTAGTGTAATAAAGTCACGTCAACATAAATGTGTTTGTGTGCTAGGCTAATGGTGCCCTACCTGTACGGCTGCCGTT
Source organism: Dunckerocampus dactyliophorus (assembly GCF_027744805.1). Taxonomy (NCBI): domain Eukaryota; kingdom Metazoa; phylum Chordata; class Actinopteri; order Syngnathiformes; family Syngnathidae; genus Dunckerocampus; species Dunckerocampus dactyliophorus. Next base: position 22,652,463 of record NC_072835.1, on the reverse strand, counting down.
TGGACCAGGACATCATCGACTTGGACCAGACCATGGAGCATCTCCAGCTTGCCCTCAACTTCACGGCCCACGTGGCCTTCCGCGGCGGCGTCATCCTTTTCGTCAGCCGCCGCCGCCAGTTCTCCCACCTGGTGGAGACCATGGCGAGGGAGTGCGGCGAGTACGCTCACACGCGCTACTGGCAGGGCGGTCTCTTCACCAACGCCCACATCCAGTACGGCCCCGGCGTCCGCCTGCCGGACCTGGTGGTCTTCCTGTCCACGCTCAACAATGTCTTCCAGCAGCACGTGGGCGTCCGTGACGCCGCCAAGATGAACATTCCCACAGTGGGCGTGGTGGACTCCAACTGCAACCCCAGCCTGCTGACGTACCCCGTGCCTGGGAATGACGACACCCCCGTGGCCATGGAGCTGTACTGTCGCCTCTTCAAGATGACCATCAACAGAGCCAAGGACAAGAGGAGGCAGATGGAGCTGGTGCACGGCCTCATGGCGCCCTCGTCACCCAGCCAATGACCTCATTCACATCCTCAATAAAAGACACTCCTCCCTCTTCATCGCATCTCTTTTTGGGATTTTTTTTGTTTTGTTTCAGTGGCTGAAAACATCCACTGTGTGTATACTGTTGATTAATAAATTCACCCAGCAATTTCATATTGCATATCATCGTCCATGTGAGGGGAAGTAAACCCATAAACAAAAACTACTATTATATTATATTATAACACAATTTTATGGGTGAAGCACAAAAGTAGACCACTTTAAAAAAAACACCCTCGTCACCCCTCGTCATAACATTTTTCGCCACTAGAGGGAGACAGAAGACACCAACACTGAACTCTGCCGTTTACAAAACAAGGCAGCGATCATATTTACGAAATACCGCAGCTACTAACAATAACGTCATGAACAAATGTACTTTATAGTTGTATATAATTCATAGTAGTGGAGTATTTACTGTTATATGAAAATGCATTAGTACAACTACAGCACGGGTGTCAAACTCGTGCCATGGAGGGCCGAGACACTGCAAGTTTTCTTTCCAGCCAGTTACTAAAGAAGGAGATTTTAATGATCAACCCCTTCAATTTGAGGGAAGGAGCTCATCAATTAAACCACCTGCTGAAGAAACTGGTTGGAGAAAACCTGCAGCGTCCTCAGCCCTCCAGGGCACGAGTTTGACACATGTGGACTACAGGATTTGTCTCCATCGTTGAATAAATACACGCCCCCGAACATTATATTACAAAATAAACGATTTCTGATTTGTTCCAATGTTATACTAGTCACTGACTCTTAATGGAGATCAGATGGTTGAATATTTTAAAATAGTTTAAAGAATGTCCGGTAAAGCGAACTCCATTATGTTTTGGTTATTCTCATTTACCGTAGTTCAAACCGGTCTGTCTTCTTCTACTCGCTAAAACTGGTTTGTCATTTCTTCTTCTACGCTCTCAACGGAAGGACGTGACCGAGGCGACTGGTGGGTTGGTGATTTATGTATTTATTTTTTCCTATAATTTATTTAAGCTAATTAGGTTAAAATTTAATGTTATGCGTATATATGTTGATTTAAAAAACATCGGTCGAAAAGCTTGACTTTTAATGTCTGCCAGACGAGCTCCTCCAAAAATGAATTACCGGAATAAAACAATATCAATTTAAGTTAATGTACATGTTTTGACAGAATGCTGCCACATGTTCACTACATGCAATAAGTGGACCACCGCAATTATTTTGATTTTGATTTCATTTTACTTAACTTTTTACGACTTCCACAAAGAGTTTCCAGTTTGACTCGTTTAACAGGTCATTCTGGTATTGTTGCAAAGTGGTTTAATTACTGCTGTATGTGTTCGTTAAAAAGAGAATTACAATTTTCTTTGTCTAACTTTAAATGGTAGGATGATTGTTTATTTTTTAAAATGAGCTCACATTGTGATATTTAACAATGCTATTGTCATATATTATTATTGTACAAGCACAATATTATTGTAAAATGTATTTAATAAATAGCATTTTTTCCTAATTATATTGTAATATAATTATTTTGATGATATTATTTGTATATAAAAAGTAAATGATTTTTTTTTTATGTTTGGGAGGCACATTAAGTAGGATTTTGACTTTGACCTTGCCCGCTGAGACGCGCGTTGGCTCCTGTGCCATCGTTGTGCAGCAAGCGGGCAAAAAGCAAAAGTGGCTCACGATGGCTCAGCGTCCACCCTCAGTGGACTTTGGGTTTGGAACCGAGCCGCACATTGACACCTTTAAAACTGACAAGCTTCCGAGTGGAACACCAATGGAAACATTAACAAGACCACAACTTGCCTTCACAGATGCTGCGAGGCGAGCGGACAGACGTGCTTGGCGAGTTATTTTGTTGACTTATTTTGTTGAATTAAAAAATAAATAAAAAAATAAAAAATCTTAACTGAAGCTGTCTCATCATTGTCTGAAAAAAAGAGAATGTTCTGAACTGACGTGTTCCAACAAGTTTTTAATCACTACTGATTGTCCACATCAGCCCCTTGGACTTTTATACAGCGGAACCTCGAAAGCCCAACATTCCGAGACACTCGTTGACCTTGGCTGTGTTTGCATCGAGAAATAATAATGTGACAAGAAAATGAGTCATCTGTTCTTGACCGTCATGTAAGTGTAAAAAGATATTAACTTTGGGGTGCGGTCGCACTGCAGGGCTTGGCCACGCTTCACTTGTAAAGACCAGTTGCTTAAACGAGCAATCCTCCCACCAGTTATGGACGATAACTACCACCTTGCGTACTGGAAAGAACCAGAATGACTCAAAATGATCCACAAAGTCAAAGGTATGCTTGTTCACGCATGAGCACATGCACAAACGCCCAACCAGGACGTGTCATATAGTTAATTCCGTTGCTTCGCTCGCCAGTCAGCAAGAATAATAGAACGGAAACAACTTGAAATAATCCACAAAGGCATGCTTGCTTGCAGTCGAGCACACACGCAGTTCCTCCCACCAGTTATGACTGACAAGTGGCACCTTGCTGAACAGAAAACAAAAACCCCAAATAACTCAAAATAATCCACAAAGTACAAGATTTGCTCAGGCATAAGCGCAAGCACGAATGTCCAACCTAGACGTGTGATATAACCAACGCCGTCGTTCCGCCCACCAGTTAGTCATGATAGCCGCCGCCTCGCGTGACAGAAAGAAAGAAAACGCAAATTCTTTGATGCTGGCGGAGTTGTGAGGTACATTTTTACCTCAAAATGTAAACGAAGTATTGGACTTTAGAGGTTCCAGCGTATAAAATCAGGTCGACAGTCGTTTCACTTTCACAGTGGAAATATTTACAGTTGCACCTCATCGCAATTTGCTTGTCTTTTACTTCCTCATTGGTCAGCTGGTATAGGCTCCACCCCCTCCGTGATCCTGCACAGGTTAAACGGGAGGGAAAATTTGTCGCCACCGTGTGTCATTCAGGAGTACTGCGTGTTGGAGATCTTCTTCCACAGCAGCGTCTTCAGGTTGTTGAGGACCAGCGAGTGGTGCACCTCCATCTGGCTAGCCAGCCCGCTCAGCGTCACGCAGGTGCGCAGCTGCCTCTCCAGGTCGCCCCTTAGGTCCGCCGGCGCCCCGAAGAGCAGGAAGTCCTGCAGCAGCGCGCACACCTTGGCCAGGTTGGGTTGCACCACGTCCGTGTTGCACTGCTTGACCAGGCGGTCGCAGGTGGCCGTGCAGTCGCGGCCGTACGTGCAGTCGGCGTTGGTCTTGCAGTGCCGCCCCTTCAGGTACGCCCGCACCGCCGCCTCCGAGGCCACATTGCGCAGGTCGGCCATCTTGCAGTCGTACTTGGCGTTGTAGCCCACGTGGCGGGGGCTGGCGTCGCAGATGAGGAAGCTGCCGTAGGGCCCGTGGAAGACCTCCTCCACGAACTCCAGCAGGCCGATGGTAATGCGCGCCCGACGGGGCCACGCGGGGGCCAGCCACCGGTTCAAACCAGTGATGAGGGCCTCCGGGACCAGGTGGCGCAGGTAAGGGGGCGCCTCCAGCCCGTAGAGGGCGGTGTGGCCCAGAGGCTCCGTCACGTACAAGTCTCCGCAGAAACCCAGCAGCTTGGGGGTGTGCTCCTTCTCCTGCAGCGCCACCATCAGGAGGAACTCATTGATGTGGAGGAGGGCCCAGATGGACTTGGCCTCTGCCAGAGACAGCTTCGCATCCTGGTTGATGTCCGCCAGGGAAATAATCCTGTCCACCAAAGCACTCAAAGATGGCTGCTCCCCAAAATTAGCCTGCACAGGAAGGAGATGATTATTACCTCAGCCAAGCACAGGATTTCATCACCTGATGAATCTAAAACAATAACACAGATGAATTCCCAAAAAAGGAGATGCTTATAAACATGTAAAAATATAATTAAATGTTTGCACGTCATAATAATATCTAAGTAGTGGTTTTTTTATAATTACATGTGGAAAAATACAATATTTCAACAAAAATCTCCAATAGAAATAAATAAGTTAATACTGAAAAAAATATTTAGAAATATTTACTTCATTTTTTTTCATATCTTCATTGTAGGCTGTTATTTTATTATTATTCAATTAAATTCAGAAAAACACCAAGGTTTTTTATTTATTTCTATCATTATTATTGCATCATTACATCTAACAGTGTTTTATTGCTTTGTTTTTTTAACCACTGTACGAGGTAAGAATGTCACTTCAAATATTGCCCGTACACTTAAAAGGTTTCATGATGGCCACAGTTTGACCCTGGAACAGATTACGAGTATTTTCTGTAACCTTGAGGAAGCCGAGCATCATCTCTTTAAACTCGTCCATTGAGGTTCCACGCGTTGGTTTGTCGAACAAGCTCCCCTCCCGCCCGGGCGACGAATCCGGAGCGCCGTCGACCTTGTGGCGGTCCTCGATCCCACACTTGATCACGACGGGCCGCTCCTTCCACAGGCCGGCGTACACCTGCAAGCGTAAAGACCAAAACCCAAAACGAGCAGCGTTAACCTTCTTCAGCTTCAAAATGAGAGTGTGTCTGGTGAGGCGCCGGGTACCTGATGTTGGGAGGAAGTGGACATGCAACGCTGCAGCGTCAGCGTCCTCTGCTCGCACAGCGCCTTGCAGGACGAGCCGGCGATGACACCGCGCCTGTAGTGATCGCACTGCGGGAGGAAAGAGGAAGCGACAGGAAGCGGACCGGATGACCTCCAGAATGTTTAGGCTGTCTGGTGGAGCTGTGCAATGTAAATAACGGCATATTTGAACCACATTTTACGTGTTTTTTAGAATTTCCTGGCTTCTCATGGTTGTCTTACATGAAAGAGGCTCTCCTGTGATGTTTGTTTGGCTACAATGATATTTATCAGGCATCAAAGCTTGGAAAAGAGGCGCAGACGGAAGCGACGATAATTGTCATTTGTTAAAATAAGACCCCCACTAGTATGAAGATGGGCAACTTTGATATTTTGATGTATATTTTTTATTTTGTGTCTATTTTAGCCTTTTCTCTTTATGTGCCTTTTATCTTATTTTATTAATTTTATTTCTACAATATGCCCCGGGCCTATAATAAACAAGTCGCAGACCGCAAATGGCCCCCAGGCCGCACTTTGGACACCCATGCTGGCAGCACAAGGCTTAACTGCAAAAAGCACACCACATTGAACGGATCAATTGCACTGAGACATGTTGATGTTGGATATTATTACACCTGAGGATTCAGTCTATTACCTCAGTGCACTTTCAGTGAAATAGCTCCTCAGAAAAGGCCTTCTTGACGCACACTCGCATAGCACAATCAGAGTTACGCTACACTTGAGACATGTTGATGTTAACACATTATTATTACACTTATAATTTCAATCTATTAGCTCAGTGCACTTTCAGTCAAATATCTCCTCAGAGGAGGCCTTTGTGACACACTTACATAGCACAATCATAGCTGCACAACTCTTCAGACATGCTGATGTTAGATATTATGATTATACCTGTGGATTAAGTCTGTTAGCTCAGTGTCCTTTCAGTCAAATAGCTCGTCAGAGAAGGCCTTCTTAACACACATTCGCATAGCACAATCAGAGTTGCGCAACACTTGAGACATGCTAATGTTAGATATTATTATTACACCTGTAGATTCAGTCTATTAGCTCAGTGCACTTTCAGTCAAATCAGAGAAGACCTTTTTGACACGCTCACATAGCACAATCAGAGTTGCACAACACTTGGAACAAATACTGGGACAAGAAGCAAGGACACAACAGGTGCATTGTTCTCTCTCTCTCTTTCACACACACAAGCTTAACTTTCATTTTCAGAGAATTCCCTGTAATCATAGTGCGGTTTACAGTATATGGTGTCCACTCGGCACACTAGGAACCACAAGTGATCCTGGTACGACAAAAATGACCTGCAAGTACTTGTGCCAGTGGAAAAGGGTCACTAGTAAGGAGAGGGGACCAGGTACCATGGTGTAGAAAGGCAGTAATAGGCTGACTTGAGCCATTTTTTGCTGAAACACAACTGATCCTGTTTATCCTAGCATGCTTTCATGAGATGGCTGATAGAGGCAGGAAGCAGCTGGACACAGCATGAAAGGACATGAAGCAGCAGCATGAAAGCCCCCCGCCTTTTCAGTTCTTCACTTTTCACACATACTGTCTGATATTATTTCTGACGACGCGCTGTCAGCCATTGTGGACTTACGATGGCCGCCTGGCAGACGTGTCCGCGGCAGAGCTCGGCGTAGGAGGCGTACTGCATGTAGAGCACCCAGCTGGCCACCAGGGCGCCCAACCACGCCAGCAGGAGGTACTTGACCTTGATGCCCGGGAGGCGACTCTTCGAGGAAGGAAGGAAGGAAGGATAGGATGTAAGGTGCAACTTTCATGATGCCTACATGCTATTTATGTTAGCCTTTCCTTGGTAAAAAAATAATTTCAACTAAATTGAACTAAAATTTGCTTTGAAGAAGTACATAAACACCATTTGGAAGCTTTTCTGGTCATTTATATCATGCTAGTTCTTAGCCATTATGCTTTCAGCTAAGTGTTATTTGTTAGCATCTGCTAGGTACAAATGTACTCAACTAAATTAAACTACAACAAAGCAAAAATACGCACTCTTTGCAGTAGTACAAATGTGCCGTTTCTTGGCAAACTTTGCTTCTCTGGTCATTTAAATCATGCTAGTTGTTAGCTGTTATGCTTTCAGCTATGGGTTGTTTGTTAGCATCTGCTCAATAACGTATCATGTATTTTACTTCATTAAAATACAATAAAACAAAAGTACTCATTCTATGAAGTTACAAACACACTGTTTGTGGGCAAGCTTCTCTGGCCGTTTAAACCATGCTGCTCGTTAGCCGTTATGCTTTAAGCAATGTTATTTGCTAGCATCAATTTGGTAAAAATGTATTTGACTGAATTAAACTACAATAAAGCAACATTACTCACTCTTTGAAGAGGTACAAATACGCCATTTGTTGGCAAACATTGATTCTCTGGTCATTTCAATCATGCTAGTAGTTAGCCGTTATGCTTTCACCTAAATGTTACTTGCTAGCATCTACTTCATAGTTACGGACTCCAAATTGTACCTTTTTTTTTTACACTCACATTCACACCTATGGACAATTTAGAGTCGCCAATTAACCAAGCATGCATGTTTTTGGCCCGTTGTTGCACTCATACATTGCTATTGATATAATATACATTTATATTAGATTTCAGCCTTATGGACAACAGCATAAAAGTAGCTTGTTATGATTATTATTACAGTAATATTCAAACACTACAGGCCCAAATGGAAAGACGATATTGAAATACTGAGGCCTGCCCTTGTGCTGTTCTGGTTCTCGTGCACGACTGTACCATCAGGGTGCATGCATGCTCAGGTGAGTACCTGCAGGCCTTTGGATAGAGGACAGAAGAGCACCAAGTGGACCAGTCTCCGGAAAGCCCTGGACATGGTGACGATCTACGCATGGAAGCAGGTCGTCGTCGCCCCCTTTCCTCTTCTGGATCCGATGATCACGTCCTCGCTTCTAACCCTGAATCCACCTCGTCGAATTCGGCTGGGCAGTGCATGTCTCCCCGTGCAGCTCCCTCACAATAACATTGGCTAATATTATTATTAGTAGTATCTGAAAATAACCTTGACCGGCTCAGAAAGATTGAGGATGCACGAAGATGATGTTCCGTCAGTGACGTCATGCAATTCTCTCTCCTGACGATAAAAAAGAAATCATGAGAAAGACGATCATAAGATAATAAAAAATGCCGGTGCTTCACTGCCCCCCTCCTCCTCCTGGTGGGATAAACCCCGCCCCCACGAGCCCGCCTCGTAAAGGGGACGTAGCCCCAAATCAGCAGGGCTCAATATGGCTGCCAAAAATATCACAGTGCAGACTGTAATATCCCTCGCAACATCGGGGTGGCAACAGGACCCTTCCATCACCCCAATTCCAGATTTTTGGCCTCAAATATGTAAAAACACATACACACACACACACACATACATAATGAAGGGGGGGTAAATAAATACAAATGTGAAAAATATCACAGTGCAGAGTACAGCGAAGACGGTTTCCGCCACAGAAAAAAAAATCCCAGTGGTAAGTCATAATTATGAGATAAGAAGTGTTCATTATGAGATAAAAAGTTGGAATTATGAGACACAAACTGCATATCCCAATAAAAAGTCTTCATTATGAGATAAAAAGGCTTCATTATGAGATGAGAAAGTCCAAATTATGAGATACAAATTGTGCCCATCCCAGTGGTAAATCAAAATTCTGGGCCTCATTAAAAAAAACAAACGCATTTGGCCCCCAGTGGGGCCCAATTGTCACCTCTTTCTCCCCCTATACAGCACCCCTGATCAGGGGTCCCACAGCCTAACCGTGCTGGGCTGAACGGGCAGGTAGCTCAAGGCCTTGTGGCTCACTGAGGGGGGGGGGCTGTATGACAAAGCGATGATGTCACACAACAGGAAGTCAACGCAAGGGCATGACGTCACAAAGTGGGAGTACCCCATGCCGACATTGCCGTATTTTGTAACGGGGGTTCTCGAGGGACGGGGGGGATCGTGGTGCCTTTTCTGCAGCAATATGCCTTTTCTCTTCGTGGGCTTTGCTCTGGGCGCCGTGGCCACCAACATGCTGAGGACCTTCATCAACAGAGGGAGCGGTCCAGCGGCGCCTACTGGTTGGTACCATCACCACATCCCTAAAACGTTGGCTGTTTTCAACCCGTTGCTGTTTTTCCGACCCCAACAGTTCGAGCAGGGAACGTAAGCGCCGACGAACTGTGGGAAGGCGTGCGGACGCAGAGCCTCTACGATAAGATGAACCCCCTGAAGAAGATCTGCCGCTTTGCAAACTACTCCAACAACTGCTGGATGAACGCCACCCTGCAGGCCACGCTCAATTTGGCCGTGGTGCAGCAGAAGCTTCCGCAGCAGGTGCAAAGGTTTGTAACTCTGCTTCCAGAGATGCCGTCCTTCGTGTGCCTCTACTTGTCCGCCCTGGAAAACCCGGGGAAGTGCTTCACGTCGGCAGAGCTTTGCATGGGGCTGGAGGAGCTCTGCCACTATGTGCCTTCGCTGATCTTGTACGAGAGCAACGACACCGTGGACTTCCTGATGCCTCTGCTGTCCTGGTTCGACCGCTGCGGCATCCACACCACCGTTCGGGTGCGGGACGTCAGCAAGTGCCCTCATTGCAACTTCACCACCTCGTCCACCACCGACTTGGGAAGCATCATCAGTCTGCCCAAACCGCTCAACGGCGAGACGTTGAACTCTCTGATCAAACGCGGCACAGGTGGGCGGCGAGGACGCTGCAAGGTGTGTGGTCGCAAAATGGACAAGAGGCAGTTCTGGACACACCCGGACATCCTGACATTCTTCGTCAACCGAATCTCCAGCGACGGCTTAGTCAGCCACGACCGCGTATACTCGCCTGAGCAGCTGGAGATGGACGTGGACGAAAACACCAAGCAGACGTACAGGCTGTCCTCCGTCATTTGCCACGCCGGCATGGACCGACACACAGGACACTTCTGGACCTACCTGTTTGCGGACGACATCACCATCGAGGCCAGCGACACCTACCTGTCCTTCACAAGACAAGGTCCACCTGATAAGGTGTACAACAACGGCACCACGTATCTCTACGAAATTTAGCTACCTCACATTGCCTGTCGTCAAGTTTGACATAAACAGGTCTGGACGTAAAACGGTTCGGTTCAGGGTCCAGACCGGTAACACGAATGCTAGCAACAGAAAGTGTCGAGCTAACATGACTCCAAAGCAAGAGCAGTGGATGACCAGCACCTTTGATTAAGGAACTAGCCGCTAGCTCGCTCACCTTCCTTGTACGGGTTTGGAATTCTTTCCAGCCACTACTTTTATGTAAAAAATGTTTTTTTTAATCAGATGTATTTTATTTTTAACAACACATTTTTTTCATGTTCTCAAAAAAAAGACCAGTTTTTCTCTTCAGAAGTCATAATTCTCAAAAGATCAAAGAGTTTATTGTGCTTCATAAAAGCAATGTGAATAAACAACCATCATTATACACAACAAAGTTGAAGCACTAGTACTAGTCCTAGTAGAAAGTGTCAAGCTAACCTGATTCCTAAACAAGAGCAGTGGATGACCACAGGGGGGCACCTTTGATTTAGGAGCTAGCGGCTAGCTCGCCCACTTTCCTTGCACTTAGAGAAATCTTGTTCCTTTTTCAACTACACATTCTTTTCACATCAAATCATGGGGTAAAAAAACGGCCAAAGTGTTTTTCTCTACAAAAGTCACTAGTATTGCTACTTATTACTACTACTGCTTCTGTACTTGTACTACAAAAATGTCGAGCTAACCTGATTTCGGAACAAGAGCAGTGGATGTCCACAAGGAGGCGCCTGGCTCGGCCACGGTGTTTTTCTCTTCAAAAGTCACAATTTTCATGGAATGCAGATTGAGTCTGACTGAAACAAAGTTGACGGTCGATAAAAACGACCCAATGACGTCAGTTTGATGTTATACCGCGAGGCGCCACCAGATGGCAGCGTCCATCTTTGTATGAATGACACGACAGGAACTGCTGATGTAAAACTAGAATTAGGCATATAAAATACCTCCAATTGGCACACATACTACGAATATTTCAAAATACACGAAGCATTTGTTGATCATGACATATAGCTAGGAGATTAACCACTGTAATTCACATCAAGACCACATTAAAAAGAAAAATGGGTGCACTATTATTTTTCGCCTCAGGAGGGCCGCAGAGCATCTATGGAGCTTTTTTTGTGCGTGTGAGTTTTTGCTCGTATTTATTATTTATGCTATTCATTCAGAGACACGCCAATGCAGCAGAAATGTGCTTAATTACAGCACCAAAAATAAAACAAATTGAATAGAATTCCTCAATTTGGCCACGCTCTGTAGAGGAGTCTTGATAGTTTGTAAGTATAATGTCAAACAAGGCTCGTGGTTCAAAGAATATATTTATTTACTGTAGACTTTGACAATACTTTTTTAGTAATTTAGTATAAAAAAATCACCTTTAGCCTCTTGGTAGTTGTAAGGAAATGTATCAACTTTTGCCTTTTACACAGAACCCATCCAGCAGAGGTGGGATGTTGCCGCAAATGTGTGCGTTTTCACAGAGCGACACCCGTGTACTGCCATTTTTACACAAAGTTCCGTGTTGGTGCCATTTATACAGACAGCAAATCTAAAAAAAGGCTGAAATATGTCAGGTTTTAAAAGTTTGAAAGGGGGTTTTGTGACAGCAAATGACTGAATGACTGAAATGAATGAATTTTGAATGTGAAATACTGTCACCCACAGCACTGGAGCGGAACCTAACATCATTTTCTTGACTGAGTAGAGAAGCGTCAACATGTGACAAACACGCGTGTTGCTTCAGGACGAGCGTCCCCAAGAGTCCTGTTTGTTTTCCCGTTCGCTCGATGACATCATCTCCCTGAAGACCTGCCGTGCGGCTTCATTATGCTGCAACAACAACCCAGATGTCGCTTCAGTCGCCGTTGTTCATTACTTCCACACAGGAAACTAAATAGCTAGTCGAGAGCTGTGGTTTGCTCACTCTCAGGAAAAGTCCCCCTAGCGTTCCAGCAGAGAATTTCAAGTCTACATCTAACTGCAGTACAGCAGGATGAAGCGCAGCGGCTACGCTGTCGCACAATTCAGCCTTTAGGTTGATAAACACATCACGTTCAGGTGCCTGCATGGAGCAGATGTAGCGTTTAAGTACAAATGCATAGATTATTCAAGAGTGCGCTGACGTTTTTAAACACATCTGTTGAGTTGTTGGCAGGCTGAAGGTTTAGTTTGTCTGCTGCTCGTGACTCTTGACCAGGATGCCCCCTGCAGACTGCTGAGCGCAACTGGAGTGAAAGGTTGTCTATAAAATATGCATGCAACAGCAGGCGCTGCTGGCAATGTGTGTGTGTGCGTGTGTGCGTGTGTGTGTGCGTGTGTGTGTGTGTGTGTGGCGCTGAGGGAATATTCGAGAGCTCTAAACTAAAAACACACTGAGAGGAGATTTATGCCTCGGAATGATAAAGCAGCTATAATTCAAATGAATATGCAAAAACATGTAATTGCAATTTGTTTTTTTTCTTGCAACCCCCCCAAAACAGCTCATTCTGCAAGTTCATGTTCCTTTTGAAAAAATTGCACACTGTACTGTGATATTAAAATGCAAATGTAAAGCCAATTTTCCCTCATGTATTCTCATTTGCAGGAGGAAAACCTCAGTCATAATTTATGCTTTAGTACACACACTGCACACGCACACACACACACGCACACACACACACACACATGCTCCTTTGTGGGTGCAGCCACACACATGAACATCCATGCTATTCAAATATCAATGCAGGGGAGGAAGGAAGACACTAATGTCATCTAAATGTCTTATTTAGATGAGTTTTATTATTATGCTTATGAAAAAAGTCGGATGACCACAAATTGGAAGCATGCGTGTAAAAGTGGTGATGACAAAAAACAGAAAAACACACGGGAAATGCTGCTGTTGAATCCAGTCATTTGAAAAGGAAGGAAGTTTTCCATAAAATAAGCGCAGTGCTTTGACCGGTGGATGGAAAAAAAGTCCCAATGGTCCCAAAAGTCACAAACACAAGAAGACAAATGTCCTCTGTTGTTGTTCACGGCGCGTCCTTCCTCATCTTTGCTCAACTGACTGGTGCCTCGTCAGGATTGACTTTTCTAAACCACTTTGTGCTCAACTGAACCGAACTGGACTTCTTTTCACGCTTGCTTTCAGAGAGACTACATGTACAGCGGCATTGACGTGCGGTGGGTGAGGTTCATGGCTGGTGAGGCACTCTTGGGTTTTTTTCACTTTAAATTCTTGTGATTGAATCTGACACCCAACTCACGAGACAAGGAGATGCACGAGAACGAGACGAGATGAAACGTACACTGAAACAATACGACTGCACAAACTAACTTTTTTATTTAACCTCATCACAAAACAAGGCAGGTGCGTTTTGAAATGTTTATTCATTTGACACAAAACGATGTAGTCAACATTTTTGGAGACCGAACAAGCCGCTAAAGTTCTGATAATAAATAATGATAAATAACAATAATGCGATATTTACTTTAATACGTCATCTTTCATTCCGTAAAGTTGTGGAATTGGCGCTTGTCACATGGACTTTGTCATATGTATTTTCTCACAGGCAAGCTGCCCTGTCTGTCAAACGTTTGCAGCATTTCTTCAAACGCTGGCTTTTGAACGGTATTAAAGGGAAGCATTTCTTTGGCGATGACTTTCTGAGAATGCACACCATTTTGCGCTGTTCCGTTTGCATCTACTTTGCCGACCAAACGTCTCAGTGAGTGTTTACTGTCACAATGACGGCTCTGCATCTCGCTGTGTAGTTTGAGGTGGGCTAGTTAGTTTTGTGGCCTTTTATGTTGCTACCACTTTCGAACTAATTGGGCACACTGGCTGGTTCATGTCGATGGGCTCACCTTGCTCATGATTAATATTCCCACCCAGGACCTGTGTGGCATTTGGCTTTGCAAGCGTCTCTTTCCCTCCTAACTTCCACTATGTTACCTTGCATTGCTCCTAACGACGCTCCACTCTTTTGCTGTGTGCGTATGCTAGTGGCCCCGCCTCTACCCACAGAGACAAAGCGACTGTGTGACTGACAGTTTCACTTTGTTCACCATTGTTCTGTAAAGCAGACAGACACACATGCATGCACATAGCAATATGTGGAGGCCAGCAACGTTCATTTTCATTTATTGCACGATTAATGAATTTATTACGACGAGACACTTACTGTATTTCCTGAATGAGAAACCTCGTCAGGTTTGAGTCTAGTGGCACCCCTACTAATCAATGCTCATGAAGAGGATAACAAGAAAAAAGAAGATAATGATGCACTTTAGGTCCGATTAGCAAGAATAATGATGACATACTTCCATGAAAAGCATTAGACGGCCTGGAGAAAGGCCTCATCTCAGGTTCCTGCTTTGTACTCGTTCAAGGAATGTGCAAATTCAGCGATCTCTACTTGAGAAAATGTTAAAAACAATTGGAGTCATACAGAAAAAAATATGATTTTTCATGAAGAGCCTCACCTGCCTCCCCTGACCGCACGTCACTGATATCTAGAAGAGGTCAACCTGAATGGTGGACCTCATTTGTGGACCAGGATTCCCAGATCCCTTTGGCAGGGGCAGCTGGCAGGTGCAGTCATAAACCCAGATGAGACCCCGTCCACATTCCCCAAGCATTACCTCCTCATCCATCCTGCTGCACCACAATAGCCTCCAGCCAACACAATCCTTCTTCACAACAACATAAAGGACCCATCTTTTCCTTTGTTGGGGAAACATAAATATCCTGTGAAAAGTCCTCCTGTTGCCCCCCAGCGCTGCAACTGCCTAAAAAAACCCATAAGATTTAAATATACAACTGGTCAAAGTGTTTGCTGCTTGAGGTGACATTCTAGAGGATTTATCTGCTTTTGTGTGAGTTCAAGGGTAAAACTAAAATCACTAAGTGTGTGCACGCTTGCCGTTTTGGGCCTAGAGTCCGTTTGCTCTGCTAATGCAGTTCGTTTGGTCAAGTTTGAATGCAGTCCAGGACCAAACCAAACAAGGGGACAGCCTGGGATTTGGGTCTCGGTTTAACTGCCAGTCAACTCTAGTCTTGAGTGAGTTTAAGGGCAAACCCAAAAACACTTAAGAGTGAGTTCACACTTGTCATTTTTGGCCTAGAATCCATTTGCTCTGCTAGAACAGTTATTTTGGTCAAGTGTGAACGCAGTACAGGACCAAACCAAGCAAGGGGACCAAGACTACCAGAGAGATAGGTCTCGGTTCAACTGCCAGCGGACTCCAGTCCTGAGTGAGTTTAAGGGCAAAGAAGTTCACACTTCTCCTTTTTGGCGTAGAATCCATTTTCTCTGCTAAAACAGTTCGATTGGTCAAGTGTGAACGCAGTCCAGGATCGAACCAAACAGGGGGACCAAGACCGCCTGAGCAATGGGTCCCAGTTCAACTGCCAGCGACTCTAGTCTTGAGTGAGGCGCACCAACAGAGCAAAAGACCGGATATGATGTCACCAAAAGCGCAACCAGGAGATGGTTAGCAGCACACAACAGAAATTTGAGTGAATAATCATCAAAAAATAAGAAGTAAATGTAAGGCCAGAAGCTCAAATACAACCTACATCATTTTAGACACTTTTTTGGACCGGAGTACTCGGAGCTTCGATTAGTGTTTGTACGGTTGTTTTCGGCAACAAATAAAAAAATAATCTCCACTCTGGTTAATACTTTGTTCAATAAAAGATGGTCAAACGGAATTATTAAAAAGTGCTAGAGCAGAATGTCAGCTCTTTCTGCACTCATGCCTACCATGTTTTTTTGTCTTCCTTGCTGGTTGCTAGGAGACAACAGTGTAGTGCCTAAAGGTTTTCAGAGATGTGCCAGACAGAGCTCCACTATTCTTTCTTTTTTTTTTTAAAGCTGGAATGTGGAAAGAAAAACATGAACAATGTAACCTGTGATTCCACGCAAACACAAAATGTTTAGCGTGTGAGCGTCAAACCTTGTTGCTATGGAAACATAACATTGATATGTCACTTTAATATCGCTCAGGAGCACCGTTCACCAATATGGATCAACAAATGCGCACTGAATGGACCTTCCACTCATTAGCAATGACTTGTTTCACCAGCGGGGGACACTGAAGGTCCGCATCAGATTGAGGCTCGCTTCCGTTTTTCTGTTCTTTTCCACCCTGGACACACATGAAAGAAAAACAGGTTGTTCTTGGGGAATGTGGAAAAAAGTCAGCAGGTTGCTGACAAAGACCCACTGCGAACACCTCGACCTCGATTACATTCTCCCAGGAAGCCCCCAGCCTCCTGATGTTAACATGCAGGACGACTTGGAAGAGAGCAGCGCTTCAGAATGTTAAGAAGTGTCAAGCATCTCTTTTTGCAAGTAGACCAGAAGAGAAAACCTACCCACTAATTTAGCAGTGGTGACCAATGGACTGTGACATCAAGCAAGCAGGAACATTCTCCTTGGAGAACGTGGTTGGTGCCTGCTGGGATTTTGGAATTGCCTTGTAAGAGACTTTGAACAGATGGAGGTAGAAAATCTCCCGAAACTAGCGGCCCTTTTCAATCCTGTTGACAAGATGAATTCAGACTTTGGGGAGAAGCTGAGGTGTTGTGTAGACATCCACTGCCATTTGTAGGATAAGGAAAGCCACTCCCACATATGTTTTGGCTTTGATGTAAGTTTAGAACTCAGCACAGAGGGTGTAATATCTCTGTTTCGCCACAAGAGGGAGTATCCCACCAAATGCGCACCACGTCTGTTTTGGAGTAGAAGAAGAGTGACACTTTTTCGTATTTTTCAGCCATAACGCAAATAAACAATGATCTGTATTACGATGATCATATATTATCATAACGTGGTTTATTTGGCTTCAAAACAAGTTGACAATAATACCTTTGAGCGGAATTTGTGGGACCATAAACATTTCAAACCACACCTGCATTGTTGTTTGACTCCGTTAAACAAAAAAGTTTGTGTGTCCCGTCATATTTTTTCATTGTAATTTTATTCAAATTAATGTTAAAATCTCATCTCGTCTCGTTCTCTCGGACCCAGTCTCGTGCACCGTCTCGTCACGTGAGTTCTCCAACAAACCTGGCTTGCTTGCCTGTTTTTTAAAGAACGAAGAAGACAGTTTTGAGTTTGCAGTGTAGCCAACTTGGGTGTTCTTGATCATTTCGCTTCCAGTGAACCTGGCTTGTTGTTACGGGGTGCTAACAGATAATCGCTAATGTTACAGGAGATGAACAAAGGCTAGCTCGTGTTGTATCAACAGAATCTTCCATTCTCTGGGAAGCAGTGGACGCTAGACAGGTGAGAAGCAAGACATGCGCTAGCAAGAGCATGTTTAGCATCTACAACAACGCCACGGGCTGAATTATGGATGCTGTCTGCTAGCATGTCATCCAGGCTTTCCCCGACAAGCACATTTCCAAGTTCATGTGGAGTTTGCGTACGCGTCATTGCCACACATTTGAACGTCACGACTGATGAGGACAGTCAGGCGGCGGCTGCGCTGTCAAACACAGGAACGTTTAACTGGGGCTTATCTGCCGCGGCAGGTGTAGGGGAAGCGATGGCAACGCGACACAGTTTGGCACAGTCCGCCGAGTTGGCTCAGCTGGAACGTGGCTGCTTTTTGACAAAGATCTATTCTGCTGGTATTAATGGAACACAAGCGAGTGTGCACTTAATAGAAGTCATGAATAAGTTAAGGAGAAGCCGGGGTTTCCAAGACTTTGTCCAACAGGTTCTTCATCTCGGTGAGTCTAATATAGTGTATGTTCCCATTCGGTGTCTCCACCTGGAGGCAGTGTGAAGAATTACTACGGCAAACCACGTCGCACTTCAAATTCACGTTTATTCAAAATCATGCAGTTTTGTGTCTGAATACAATTTAAAAAATGCAATTTAAGCACATTTGACGTACAGTATATCCCGCACGACACAAGGAAGGTCTCCATGGGCGTGTTGCAAAGAAACCTGAAGAAACAACATCTCAAGGCTCGTTTGCAGGATGCTACCACACATCAGAAAGACACTCCAGCGATGTGGGAAAGAGCGATCTGGTCAGATGAAACGTGGAACATGGAGGTGGGTGAGCCGGTCCCGGTGATCCCGTGTACAAGGGACTACGAATAGTGCGAAATACACTGACATCCTGGAGAAGAACCTCTTCAAGTCTGCAAAAGGCCTGTACCTTGGGAGGAGGTTGATCTTTCAGCAGGATAATGATCCAAAACATCCAGCTAGTGACACAAGGATGGCTCAGGAAGACGAAAGTGACGCTTCTAGACTGGCCAAGTCAGAGCCCGGATCCCAACCCAAGAGAAAACCTGTGGCGGGGTCTGAAGATTGCCGTCCACCGAAGATCACCAAGGAACCTGACTCAGCTGGAGCGGTATAGCAAAGAGGAGTGGGCGAAACTGCCCAAACAACATTGCGCAAAACTCATTGCTGGCTATCCGAAGCAGTTGGAAGCTGTTATGGCTGCCAAAGGAGCTGCAAGCAAGTACTGACTATGACTTGATGACTTGATGACTTGGTGTGAATACTTTTGCAGTAATGAAATACAGATGTATGGAATCTATCTATAGAAAAGAGTGGTCATAAGCTCCAAGATCACGGCAAAAGGCAAGAGGAACCTGCTCAGGGAAGGAGGAGCGAACCCCTCCATAACTCCTGAAGACCTGAAGCAGTCTTTCCAGGTTACTGGGAAAAAGTCTAATACTCTATATTTTTGCCGAAATCAAGCATTTTCAAGCATAAAAATGGCTAAATGAAGTAAAATACAAACACAAGGCATTCAGAAGACACATTCAAAGACGCTGTGATGATTCTACACTGGCCACTAGGTGTCAGTAATGTTACTGTAATGTTCGGTGAAACACGCAAGCCTACCAGACTGGAGGGGCCGTAACCCACGCCAAGTTAAAACCCTCCTCTTATTTTCTCTTATTATGTCCACTATATTGGGCAGCATGGGTGTAAAGGTGACTATAGGGGTGCTATATCATGTCTAGCAGGCTCCAATAATGTTCAAAACTGCTGTGTGAAAATATTCCATTTATAATGATGAATCCTACCTTGCAGAAATTCACTTATCGCGGTCGGCTCTGGAACCAATTGACCCATGATAAACGAGGGATTAGTGTATTATAAGCTGCTCTTTGTATGATCCAAGGCAAACTGCAAGCACGATCATGAACATACAGTGGAACCTTGCTTAGCAACCACCCCAGTTAGCATGTTTTTCAAAAATGTATGACATTTTGCCTCGGTTTATGTACACTTCCCGGTTAGCGTACAATATGTTGTGTTATTAATACAGTCCAACTGTGCTCTTAATGTAGTCTCATCACAAAATGTCCTCCGCTTCTAAGAAAGCAGCTAGCTTGCTCAACAAAACAGCAACCGGAACCCAAAGTCAGCTATGTAGCCCGTCTATGATGTTAACACAAAACACGTTTTTACAGTTTTACACGCATTTCTTGAATTCTATTAAATTCAGTAGTGTTTTTCACCTTCTTTGTCAAAATGCTGCCACTTGAAACTTTCTGTGGATCCATTTTGGGTTATTGAGGTGAGAAACACTATTGAGTTCAAGAAACAACTCACGGCAAAACAGGAAGGTGGTGGCGCTTGATCTTGCTGCTGCATTGTGTCTTTGGGAACAATCACATCAAGAATCACGACTTCAGTGGAGGCAGAGGTGACCTTAAATGTTCATTTATACATTTCAGTCATCATTTATAGATATTTGGAATTGTTTTCTGCGTGTAAAGCTCTAAAAATGTGTTTTTGGCTTTCTGGAAGGGATTGGAATTGGAATTGGATGCACGCTATTTCTTATGGGGAAAGATTGATTTGGTTAGCGTTCGTTTTGGTTAGCGTTGGGCCTTCTGGAAGGAATGAATGATGCGAGCCGAGGTTCCACTGTGTCTGTAAGTGTATAGCGCTGTGATGGTGCAGGGATACTTAATGTGGTGACCAATAAATGACGGTCCTTTGCATTCGATGGTAACCTTGCAACCTTACAAACATTCCCTGGCGTGACGACATCGTTAACTTCCAACTGTCTTCCTCTTGTTGTTTCTTACATTCCTCTGGCGATTTATATAACACTCTGTCATTGTTGGCGCTTCAACGCATGAAGTCTCTTCCTCTGCAAGTCTCACATCAACATCTCCTCTTAATCCTCCCACATGTTCCTTATTTATTACCTTGTCTTTTCTTCACTTTTGCTGCGCTCTGTTTTCTTTTCTTTCGTACAGAAGTACACGTGTAACCAGGCTGTAGACGTGTCCAAATTAAAGATGGAAGAAAGAGGAGGAGGGACGGTTAGGAACCGTGTCAGTCCCCCAGCAGGTTACACGGCTCATTAGTGGTTCAAAGCAGGGCTCAGTGGCTTGCCACAGAACATCTCTCAAGCCATTTATCTGCAGGTGACCACTGTGTGTTAGTGTGTGCGTGTCATTAGGCCCTTTTGCTTGTATCACACACAGCAGGCTTGCAATGGAACTGCTAGAAATCAGGCCCGACTATGAAGGGATGAGGTACAGCTAGGGGTGTCACCAGATCTCATGTCAGAAGGGCTTGTGACATTAAAACGTAAGGTTTCTCATTCCAAAAAAAAAAAAAGTCTTGTGAGAACTGGGCCTGGGACGATAACAAATAAATAAATGAAGCACACAATAAATGAAAATGAATTTGATCATTTTGCCGGCCTCAATACATTGCCATGTGCATGCGTGTCTCTTTTCCTCGTCTCTCTCCTCCGAACAGGCAGGAAGAGGGTTCACTCTGTGCACATCTTTCAGCACCTTGGCCCGAATGGAGTGAGCCCTGTTGTCAGCCATGCAGTCTCTTTGTCTCGGTGGGGGGAGGCGGGGCCGCCAGCATACACACAGAGTGCAGAAGAGTGTAACGCAGTAAAAATTGAATAAGTAGATTGCAATATATTGTCATACATTTTTGATATTCTTTCATTGTACTTTTCTAAAAAGTACTGTTTAAATCTTGTGTGGCCTTGCTCTCGTAGACCAGGTCTCGTGTGTCGTCCCCTCTTGTGAACTGAGTGTCTCGTGACGCCCCTGCTAACAACACAGCCAATAGAGCCAATGCAGTGACGTTCCAGTTTTAATTATGTTAATTTAGCTATGCAGTTTTTAATGATGTTGTTGTAGTTCTGATTTAATTCATTTCGATATTTTTTCAAAATAATTATTTATTTTCCTGATTATTGATTAAAACAAATCTGTGCTAAAATGAACATGTAATTTCTGCTCTTTTCTTTCCTTTAAACATACCAGGCCATGTTTTTGTATTATTATTATTATTATCATTAGGGCCGCTGACTGAGAGGCGGGGTGCACCCTGGGCTGGTCGCCAGCCAATATTATGATTATTATTTTATTATTATTTATTTTTTCATACTTACATTTTACACAATTCTATTTTTATTAGCACAGTTGTAGTAATAGTAGTTTTTCTTATGCTATTGTAGTTTAAATTGAATGTCATTTATTTATTAAATAAATAAACGGGTTGTAAATGAGCCCGATTCTAGCATAGTTGCTAATTTTGCTAATTTGCTAATTAGTCTCGAGGCAGGACAACAAAACACAGAATGAGGAAATAAAAACATACAATATCAAGTAAAAGCACGAGCACAGACATGACAACAACGGCATTAATCAAAGGGAGGACATGACTGCCCCAGGTGCTTTTTCAATGTGCAATAAGTGGGGGTGCAATAACTAGCAAGAATGAACAGCACAGTGAAATGGGTGCTGCGACTCAATGACCTCTCAACAACTAAACAGTCATTTCGTGCACACAAATACTTCCGTATCGGCTTTAAAGAGAGGTTTGATTAAAGGAAATAACTAACAGACATTCTGGGCCCCCCCTGCAGGAGCATCAGAACAAATGCTCAAAGTTGTATTTCCGTGATAAAAGCTTGATGCATTATTGAGGGTTTATGCAAATAGCAGCCACGGCTTTGCACACATTCACAAAACCGCTGCAGTTTATTGATAAAAAGAAGAGTGGAGAAACTGCCAGCTTCTTACAGCCGCACATGCGCTTTTATTAGCTCAACTGGAAATCTTGAAGCTCAAGAAAACCATTTTTTAAGAGACATTTGTTGCTTTCAGCAGAAATCTGCTAAATACGGCCTTATTAGCGTGACGCCCATCCATCGAGAAAGTCCTGTAACGAGACAACGAGCTCAATGGGAACGGTAATGCATCAAGTTAGCAACCAGCGAGTCCGTGCGTGGCGCCAAGCTAAAAATAAGCCTGGACGCTCATTAGAACTGCGCCTTTGCCAAGAAAGGAGCACACGAGCTCTTTGGCCGCCGGCCGCAAGGTAAAACTTTTAACAGGACCGCATTCATAATGCAGGACAACATGAAAAATACAATCATGCAGCCTATTGGTTCTTCGTGGCAGCTACAAAGTTCCCCATAGGAAACAATGGAAAGTCCAAAAAAGTCTGTTCCAGGGTCAAACTGTGGCCATTCTAATACATTTAGAAACTGAACAGGCAATGTTATGAGCAACATTTCAACGTTATTGTACGTCATACAAGTGTAAAAAGAAGTTAGCCACTGTATATTATAGGGGTGCACTATGGGGCCGACATGAGGGAATGATGACGTCATACGGATAAGTCAGATAACATTAAAAATAGCTCCGATAACCGATAATTTTTAAAAAAGCTCCAATGAGGGGAGATTACCCGTACTGTGCGGGTGAGCAAATCAAGCACTCCTTTTTTTTCTCCAGCCTGTGACGTTAACGGCCTGTCATAACTTCCGCTGAGCTCACTTGTAAACAAACATTTACTTTCTGAGGAAAACATTTTGCATGTTAGTTGTAGGTTTGCCAGAGACCTCCGTTACGTCACACCGGCTGCTCGGAGCGTGTGTCCGAATACGGTGCACCTTGCCGGGCCTCCCGCTCTATACTGCAGTTCTCCACAAAACAACATCCCAAGGCAAATATCTTGGTCACTTTCATGTCGTAGCATGAATCTTCTCAGCTAACTTCCACCCAACTAAAGAAGCACGTGGATAATAACAACACAAATGAAAAAAAGCACTTTTACCTTCTAATGAGTTTTCTGCGAATATAAATGTGTGTGATATTGCTGCGGTTCCACCTCGGGGCTCCTGATAACCTCCTGTTTGGCTGGCCGGTCAGGAGGGTTCAATTAGTGTGCAATTACGCTGGCTGGCTCTCGGTCGTGTGCGGAAAAAGTACATTTTCCTGACGGTCAAACAGAACCCAAATAAGCCGCGCATTCTGCAAACACAAACACTTGGAGACCCGAGGCTCGCAGGGGGAGGCTGGAAAACTCCATCAAGGCAATTTTTAAGTGCGATTTTGAACTTAATGGTTTCCGGGTGTCCAAACTCTTTTCCAGCGAGGGCCACATCATGAAAAATGAAAGGGTGCAACTTTGCCACTTATATGTATGTTTTGTAAAGCAACACATGTACATATGCTGAGAAGAGACTACATTGACAACAAACTGCATGTCAGCTTTGTCATACTGTACAGGTGAAAAACCTATTATTAATATCAACTTCCGTCTTTGCGCATTTTTCCCCCCAAATATTTCAACTTCCTTCAAGTTGTTCTTAAATAATGTTTGTAACTTTTCTTTTCGTAAGATTATGACTTTATTCCCATGATATTATGACTTTATTCCCATGATATTATGACTTTATTCCCATGATATTATGACTTTATTCCCATAATATTATGACTTTATTCCCATGATATTATGACTTTATTCCCATGATATTATGACTTTATTCCCATAATATTATGACTTTATTCCCATGATATTATGACTTTATTCCCATAATATTATGACTTTATTCCCATAATATTATGACTTTATTCCCATAATATTATGACTTTATTCCCATGATATTATGACTTTATTCCCATAATATTATGACTTTATTCCCATGATATTATGACTTTATTCCCATGATATTATGACTTTATTCCCATGATATTATGAATTTATTCCCATAATATTATGACTTTATTCCCATCATATTATGACTTTATTCCCATAATATTATGACTTTATTCCCATAATATTATGACTTTATTCCCATAATATTATGACTTTATTCCCATGATATTATGACTTTATTCCCATAATATTATGACTTTATTCCCATGATATTATGACTTTATTCCCATAATATTATGACTTTATTCCCATGATATTATGACTTTATTCCCATGATATTATGACTTTATTCCCATGATATTATTACTTTATTCCCATCATATTATGACTTTATTCCCATCATATTATGACTTTATTCCCATGATATTATGACTTTATTCCCATCATATTATGACTTTATTCCCATGATATTATGACTTTATTCCCATAATATTATGACTTTATTCCCATGATATTATGACTTTATTCCCATGATATTATGACTTTATTCCCATAATATTATGACTTTATTCCCATAATATTATGACTTTATTCCCATGATATTATGACTTTATTCCCATGATATTATGACTTTATTCCCATAATATTATGACTTTATTCCCATGATATTATGACTTTATTCCCATAATATTATGACTTTATTCCCATGATATTATGACTTTATTCCCATAATATTATGACTTTATTCCCATAATATTATGACTTTATTTCCATGATATTATGACTTTATTCACATACTTTTCCAAAAAGTTACAACTTATACTTACATATATACTTACTATACATACTATTTCAACTCCATGCTACTAAAATGACATTTTTCCTCATATGACACGTTTATTCTCGTAAAATTGCAACTTTTTACTTCTTGTAAAAGTTTTCCATTTCTGTTGTTATTTTAAATGTTTCAACAATTTCCATTTATTTCTTGTAAAGTTTCTTCTTGAAATTTTGACTTTATTCCAATAATATTTGGACTTTATTCTCGTAACAATATAAACTTTTTCTGCAACCTAATTTTCCAAGAAATTACAACTTTATTCACTGTTTTGTTAGTTTCTCATAATACTATGACGTTATATTTGAACTTTATGCTACTAAAATGAAGTCATTTTTCCCCATATTACGACGTTATTCTTGCAAATTATGACTTTTTCCTCATTAGATTATAACTTCTTCTTCTCAATATTTTGAATTTATTCTTGTAAAATTACAGCAGATTTTTTTTTTTTACATTTCTGCTATTGTTTTATTTGGAATTTTAATGATGACTCTATTCCCATAATATTTTGCCTTTATTAACCTTTTCCACATCTTTCCCAAAAATTACATCTTGATTCATTGGTTTGTTTGTTTCGCATAACCTCACAACTTTTTAAAAAAATCACATCTTTTTTCTTTAATATTTGAACTTTATGCTACTAAAATGAAGTATTTTTTCCTCATCGTATTATGACGTTATTTGGACAAAATGATAAATATTCTGAGTTTCACGCTGAACTTTTTTCCTCTTAATACTTTCACCCTATTTTTGTAAACTTACTGCTGATTTTTCCATTTTTGCCGTTGTTGTTGTTTTTTAAAATAGTTTTCTTGTTGAATT
Source organism: Dunckerocampus dactyliophorus (assembly GCF_027744805.1). Taxonomy (NCBI): domain Eukaryota; kingdom Metazoa; phylum Chordata; class Actinopteri; order Syngnathiformes; family Syngnathidae; genus Dunckerocampus; species Dunckerocampus dactyliophorus. The sequence continues at coordinate 22,626,712 of NC_072835.1, read as the reverse complement.
ATATTTTTAGAATGTGCCGTGGGCCAATAAAAAAAGAGCCGCAAGCCAAAAACGGCCCCCAGGCCGCAGTGTGGACACCCGTTATTGTAATTGTTATTGAGAATGACAAAAAGCCCCACCCTGATAAGAGCAAATTGCAAGCTTTCTGCGTTGAGCTGTTCGCTGTGCAGAATGAACCAGTTTAAAACAGCTGATGATGAATTTTCCTTGTCAAGTGAGTGTAATTCTGTCTTTGGTCATTAGAAGTGTTTTCACAGATAAGGTCAGCCATTAAGACTCACACACACATTCACACACACTTTAAGCTCATTATCTCCTCGGAGTTGCCCCATTTTCACGTCTCCGGCAGCAGCGAGAGAAGCTTTGTCAAGTCTCTCCTGGAATTCTGACCCAGATTTATTTCCTCATTGTTTGGAGGAGGCGTTAATTTTGCTTCTGGCGCCGACGCTATCATCCATCTAAATCGTTTCCTGCAGTCACGACTACGGCAATAACCGAAGAATACCTTCATCATTTTTTTTATTGTTGCTGTCTGCTGACAAGCGTGTATGTCACATTTTTCAGGAGCAATAAAAAACGCTTTAAAGCATGAAGGATTTCATGAAAACACAAACCAAATGGCAGCTTTAGCACCTGAAACGTTCAGCGATCTTTTCACAGCCTTCACTGATGTGCTGTCATCGATGGTTTCCGGGTGTCCAAACGGACTCCAGCGAGGGTGCGAGTTTGCCACTTTGATATTTTGTAAAGCAACACATGTGGATATGCTCAGAAGTTAGAGATATTTGAAGAACACTGCGTCTCAGCTTCGTGATATCGGTGAAAAAGCCAATTATTAATATAAACTTCAGTCTTTGCTTTTGTCCCATTTTTGCTGTTTTTTCCTCCAAAGATTTAAACTTTCTTCCAAGCTGTTCTTAAATAATGTTTGTAACGCTTCTTTTCATAATATTATGACTTTATTCCCATAATCTTTTTACTTTATTCACATCATATAACTTTTCCCCAAACCTAATTTTCCAAAAAATAAATGACAACAAAATGACAATATTTTTCCTGCTAATATTATGAGTTTACTCTCATAAAAAATAGAATAGAATTTTTTCCCTTAATATTTGGACTTTATTCTTGTGCTTTTTCCATTCCTGCTCTCGTTTTATTCAACACTTTTCAACAATTTCAATTTTTTTCTTGTGAAGTTTCTTCTCAGAATTATGACTTCATTCCCATCAATATTTTGATTTTGTTCATTTTTTACACAAACAAATTTTCCAAAAATCACAACTTTATTGTTTTTGTTTCTCATAATATTACGACTCTAAAAGACCCTCTTTTTTTTTATTTGAACTTTATGCCACTAATACGAGATATTTTTCTTCATAACAAGACAAGGTTATTCTTGTAAAATTAGGACTTTTGCACATTAGATTACAACTTTTTTCTCTCAATATTTTGACTTTATTATTGTAAAATTGCAGCTGCGTTTTTTTGAACATTTCTGCTGTTGTTTTATTTTAAATTCTTCAACAATTATGACTTCATTCACATACTACTTTGGCTTTACTTTTTTCCACAACCTAATTTTCCGTAAATAGTTGGAAGCAGGTGATGATTAGTCAGTAAAACTCATTACATATATCACAAATTAATTTGAACTTGAATACTAATTTGTAGTGCATGAGAAAGTGTAAAGGAACATTTCTGTGTAGGTTCATCCAGGTGATGCTATTCCAGTTCCATTCATGTCAAACTGGGGTGGAAGCTCTGCTCCACCACGTATCCTCTGCTTACAATGTCCTAACATCTCTCCCCCAAAGATTGTCTCATTCCATGGGAAGAGTGGCCACAATTTGCCACCAGGCAGGCGAATAACTGATTGTTATGCAGAGCGGAAGTTCAGCAGCCACGCCCGGAAACAACCACAACAACAACAAGGAGCGTCCCGACCCGATATTGATATCGGTTATCGAGCCGATAGCAGCAAAAAAACGAGGTTAAAGCCACACTGCCGTGAACGCAAGTCACCTGACGTCGTTGTGAAGAGTTTTCCTTTACAGTCCCAGTGAGTAAAAACAGGTTATATAACAGCAATAAAGGAAGCAGCAGAATCTCCGTCGTGGAGATAAACGAGTCAGAAGCAGCAGCAGCAATGCAAACACCACAAATAAAAGTGAGACTGAATCACAGCAAGACCCTCAAGTGTTGGGTTTTCCTTTCTCATCAACACAAAGCTGGCGAAACGGCGGGGGCGGACGCGAGCAGGTGCCATCGTAGGTAAGGAAGAGAAAAGGATGGTGAAAACAACCAGCAAAGTATTGCAGTCTACTAAAGCAACACAGGAACGGAGCAGTAAAGATGCTGGGTGTAAAGCTGGGAGAAGCAACGCATGGGACAGATCTATCAAAAAATGATGCTTTTTTGCTAGCCTTGTTGCTATCATTAGCACGCCGAGTCCAGACATGGCTGAATGGGGTGGAACAGTGGAATAGCAACGACCTGAGCAAAGAATAGTACAACAATACCTCGTTTAACGCGGTTGATTGGTTCCAGACCCGACTGTGATAAGTGAATTTCCACAAAGTAGGATTCATTATTCATAAATGGAATGTTTGCAGTTTGCGCATACAAAACCTGTTGACAACCTTCTAAATAGAGTTTTTAACATTAGAGCCCGCTAGACATCAAATAACACCCCTATATTCACCTTTATACCTGTGTCACCCAATGTCGTAGACACAATTAGAGAAAGAAGACATAAATTAAAGGCATGCTCGTGTGTGTTGCTGTAAATGTGTTCCGCTGATTGGGGAACTGATTGGGGGGGTGGACAGGAAGTGACGTCGGGTCTTCAGAGTTCAGTTTTCGCCTCAGCTGTAGCTCGTGTTAGAGATTATTGTGACTTGTGAGATAATTCAAACCTGCAATAAAAGCCTGTCGTTCTGGCGATCATGTCTGGAGCTTGTGTGTTACTGACACCTAGTGGCCAGTGTAGAATGCTACACATCATCACTACATCTTTGAATGCGTCTTCTCAATGCCTTATACTTGTATTTTACATCATTTAGGCATTTTTATGCTCAAAAATGCTTAATTTAAGCAAAATATATGTAAAATTTATGGAAATATCCATATTTTTGACTAATAATAGGCTGCATTCAACCACAAAACAGCATGACTTCTTAATATTTTGTAGGCGCACCATCAGGAGATCTGGAAGATCTGTTTTCGAATCTCCGTTTGGGCATCTCTGTGTGGGGTCTGCATGTTCCCCCCGTGCGGGCGTGGGGTTTCTCCGTGTATTACGGTTACCTCGCACATTCCAAAAATATGCATATTAGAGAGTCTAAATTGTCCATACGAATGACGGGGGGTGTGAGTGGTTGTTTGTCTATATGTGCCCTGTGATTGGCTGACGACCAGTCCAGGGTGTACCCCGCCTCTCACGCAAAAATCAGCTGGGATAGGCTCCCGCATTCTGCCCGACCCTACTGAGGACAAGCAACATAGAAAATGGAGAGATGGAAGCTGCCACGTGCATGCCAAGGCACAAGGTGGCACTATAACCCCTGAAGTCCATTCTAGCCTGTTGGGAGTCTGAAGAAAGTCATTTCCTGGAAAAGGCATGATAATAAGGAAAATAAATCAAAGGAAAAGCGAAGCCTAGTCGTCCCTCGCTATATCGCGGTTCGAATATCGCTCCCGCACTATATTGCCTTTTTTCCCCAAAATAATGAATGAATAAATGACCGTATTTTGGGGTTGACTACGGCCTCTTTTCACTCCAAAAATACTGAAAGACAAGTTATGTTAAGAGACATGACGTTAGATTCCATGACCTTTCACACTGCACAGACACTCGCTACTGAGCCGACATGCAGTGGCTGAGGTCGAGTGGTCATTTTTGGTAAGTTTTTGGATCTTCCTTGTCCTTCTTCCTCACTCCGTTTGAAACACTTTCCTAAGTTTAGAATAAGTAAAAGTGAGAGGCTAACTAGATACCTCTCTAACTTGCTATGCTAGCGGCAGCCGTCTGCTATGTCCCTGCAGTGATCCCGTAGCCAGAGCAATGTGATGTCAACAAAGAAGAATAGCAGTGTAAAGGTGTTACTTCATGTCTACAAGGCTCCAATACACTCTAATAAGTCCCCAACTGACAAACACAATTGGTTCCAGACGACCGCAAGTCGATTTGTTTGTAAGTCCAACAAAAGGTAATATTAGCAATGATATAGGTACTACATGTACGTGTATACATATACAGTATATGTGTATGTATGTAAATATGAGTTTGGATGCAGTAGTAATATTAAACCAGGATAATGAATGAAATAAAACAATAATAAAAGTGATATAATAATACGTAATGATAAATGTTATTTACCTTTGAAGAGGAGTGGTCGAGCATACGTCGCTGTGGAGGAGGAGGAGGAGTTATTGAAAAAAAGGACAAATGGTGGTGGTGGTTAGACTCCTCTAAAAGAGGTAGTGTTCTGTGGGTGGTGTAGAATTAAGCAGGCCTATTAACTCTTCATAAACTTTAATCACACGCTCTGTCTGGGTTGCATCGTACAACTACAACGTAGCTTTTCTTCACTTCTCCTCCCCCCAGTCTTCCGCTACCTGTTGCTCCCATTCGTAGTGTCACAGTGCCCTCTGCTGGTCAAGCATGTAGCAGCATCAATATGGATACAAGGCAAAATACTTGAAAAAATAGACCAGTCAGCTTGTGTTCGTATCTCCAAATGTCCGCAAGTCAGATGTTCGTAAGTTGGGGACTTAGTGAAATGTTAAAAAACGTATTTAGAAAGTCATAAACAGGTTTTCTCTGCTCAAACTACAAAAACATTCCATTTATTATTATTGAATCCTAGATTGCTGAAATTCACTTAATGCTGTTGCGGCTGGAATCAATGAACCGTGAAAATAAAATAATACAGTTTTCAAGCAATTAATAACCTAAAGAACAAAATGATAAAATGTATAGGAAAAATTACTTTTATTTTATTTTTTTTCTCTCTTTTTTTGATCATGAAAAAGAATTTGAAAAAACCCATTGGCATTAAAGTTGGTTTGATATTCTTAAATGGCGTTTAATCCTTACATTTGTCTGCTCTTTGTGCTTTAAAGTGATGGCTTTCATATTTGTGATGGATTTTTGTGGGAAGCAGATGGTGGTATGGGACCAAAAACCAATTCCCGCCTCTTAAGGGGTTAGGAAAAAACTAAAAAGACAAGATACAATATTTCGGAGTATAGTGAGGTGTGTGCGGCCACAAAGACTTTTTCACAGCTTTGTTTTCTCCGCGGATCATCCATAAGTCGCACGGCTTACGAAGAGATGCTGCGTGGTGGTATTAAAAAGTGGGCCCATGAACAGAACATCTTGTCAGCCGGGAGAGCGAGAGAGAAAGAGAGAGGAGCTCTCAGGACGATTTGGAGCGCTTTCCGAAAATACCAGCACCACCTCCCAGAACTGCGCGGGGGAAAGCATTACCTTGAGGCGCTGCTAAATGGAGCGCCGCTTTTATGTCCCGCACGAGCTCGTCACGCTGCGTCATCTGCAGCACAACTTTTATTATTAGCCTCTGCTTTGGAAAATAGGTCTCCTTTGACACAAGAACTAGATTCAGGAAAACATTATTTATATATTTTTGTCTTACAGACCTCAGCACCGCATGTAATTAGCAGGTTGTCAGCCACGGGCATGCTGTCACTTCACAAGTCAGCACCTGACACTCAACACCAAAGATATCTCTTAGGCTTTTTAGTAGTTCATAAATTACAGACGACACCATTTTGTAGTGTTGGTTCAGGTAAAAAAAAAAACCCTAAAATAGAAATAAAATGTTGTTAAAAGGAGTCAGTACTGAGTAGTTGCACCATTTTTGTTAATCATCTAAAAATGGGTTTGTTCATGCTTGATGCCAGTGTTTCCAGGAGGCTAGTGGGAATGTTGCTCCAGGTGGTGAAGATGGCTTCACGGAGGGCATCCACTGTCTGGAACTGATGTCCATTGTTGTAAGCTTCCCTTGCCATCCATCACCAAATGTTCTCCATTGGATGTAGATGAGGGGAACACGCAGGATGGTCCAAAAGAGTGAGCTTATTCCTCTGGAAGAAGTCCTTTGTGAAGTGCAGCGTTGTCCTGTTGAAAAAGCCAGTCATGACCACACAGACGAGGGCCTTCAGTCATGAGGGACGTCCCCTGCAACATCTCCACGTAGCCTGCACAACCTCAAGCTTCATTGTTCCATTAAAGGATCATGATAGCGCCCCCTCCACTGTGCCGTGTGGAAAACATCTCAGGTGGGATCTCCTTGTCATGCCAGTAACGTTGGAAGCCATCAGGACCGTAAAGTTTACATTTTTTCTCATCAGAGAATAAAACTTTAAACTCTGTCTGTGTCTAGTTGTGAGCATGCTGGTCACACGGTCAGGAGATCTGGAAGATCTGGGTTCGTATCTTCGTTGGGCATCTCTGTGTGGTGTTTGCATGTTCTCCCGGTGCGTGCGTGGGTTTTCTCCGTGTACTCTGGCTTCCTCCCACATTCCAAAAATAATTGGTTAATTGGAGACTCTGCGATTGGCAGACTAGCGACTGGCGACCAGTCCAGGGTGTACCACGCCTCTCATCCGAAGTCAGCTGGATAGGCTCCAGCATACCCCTGCAACCCGAGTGAGGACAAGCGGGATAGAAATGAATGAATGAGCTCACCAGATGAAGTCACAAAAACAAAGTGAGGGAAGAAATACTGGAACAGAGTAACCCAACCCAAAGAAATACCGGGAGGAAGTAACAATTCAATGATAAAACACTGAATCAATGCGCTTTTGTTCCTCCCGTTTCGACAATCGTTAGATTTTTTTAGCTGTGCCAATAATGTTATGTTCCTAGTGACTCTTTACTTGCGTATCTTGCTTGCTGCTGTAACAAGTTAATTTCCCCGCTGTGGGATAAATAAAGTACATACATACATAGACACTGATTTTATCAGAGCTATTGAAATCATATCTCAGTGAAAGTCTTTGAAGGACCACACCAAAGCAACAAATGCCAGTGGCAGTCATGCTAAAATGTTCCCGTTTTAGTAAATGTCTCCACAAGTCCAACATTAGCAGCTGTATCATTTGCTAAATTGTTTCCTTTCCATCCATCCACCCCTTGTCAGTGCAAGGAAATCATATTCAACTGAGCCCGCTCACCTTCTGTAGCAGCATACTCTGAAAAGTTTGCTGTATTACGTAACCCAGAATGAAGTTCTGCCTTATTATTCTCTTCAGAATAAAAGAAAGTAGGGGTGGAGAGAAAGCAAGTAACTATGTGGATCAGAAACAGCATAATTCTACTGATGTAACCATTTCCTTGATCATTAAAAATGTATTAGATAAGAAATATTGAATACATAATCACATGGCATCCATACAGTATAGTGTTTATTGGCCCAACTTCCTCTTCCTCTCTTTCACACATCTCTTCTCGCTCGCTCATGTTTATTTCATCGAGCCCTCCAGCATCCCTGAATAAATAAATTATACATTTCATTATAGACCTATTGCATAGCTCCTTGAAGATTATTTGTCCCCGAGCTTCCGCGTATGCTAAACGACAGCATCAGACATGATCAGGTCTGGCAGCCATGAGTGCTCATTTGTCAGGCGCCAAGGTCGGATTTTACATACAATCCACAACTTATGTGGAGAAATATCGACATCGGTTACATTTGGGTGCTAGCGTCGAAATTGGAAGGTAGTTTGGTGTGGTTCGTTTAATCTGAAATAATCAAGCTCAAGCATAAACGGCTCCAAACAAACTCTGGCGGTGAGAAAGCAGTCAAATGAAGCACTCAGGTTTAATGCTAAATGGCACAGTGGTGATGTTAAGACAGGTAGACGTTGTTGGTTTGACTGGAGGATACAAACGTTAGCAGTATTAGCATAGCTATGTGAGGTGCAGTGCTAACCATGCAGTCACTTGCTAATCTTACACCTCCTCCGTCAGTACACGGCTGAAGGCAATGCCGTGAGTGAAGACATGTAGCAAAGCCTTTTTAAGTATATGGATAGCTGGCAGGGCATTATTTTCAGATGTGTAGCGAAGCATGTTTGTTTTTTCTACAAAGTGGTGGGCCTACACAGGGTAGGCTCATCCAGCTAGGGGAGGGTCAGAGACGGCATCATGTCCAGGAGGGTGGAGGTTTTTCCTTCATGAAGTTATGAAAAATCCACAACTTCAAAGCAGATCATCTTCTCCCAAAAGTAAAGCAAACAAGTGAGGGAGATGATTGATTTTTCTTAGGTTTGATGCTCATAAACAAGCATCCTGCACCCTAATTTCCGTGAGAGATCACTCTGTTGAGGACGTGTGCGGTGTCGTGCCGACGACTGACCGATTGACGTTCATGACTTCATGTCCTGAGGCTTCCTGCAGGAAGGCCAGTTTGACCTGCGGTGAAGCGGGGGCCGGTGACATGGGACAAAAAATAACCACATGGCAGAGTGGGCTTTGGTGCTAAACTGTACGCATTCAGGCAGACACACAGAATGCCAGTGGAGAGAACTCGAACACTCGCCTCGTCCCATATGGACCCTCGCGGCCATCTGTCCCGTGCGCCATGTGCCAGGCGCTGCTCAACAAATCACACTCTCTCTTTCTCCTTTGGGTCACAGCACTAGCCTAATGCTCCCCAAACCCCTCCTCACACAAACCGTTGGGAATACTACGTGCACTGTGATGAACGAATGGATGGGGCGATTCCCTTGGGTTTTTCCGCAACAGTGAAGTGTGAGTCAAATAGTGCACTTCTAGTACACGTCAAATAGTTCAACATTTTTGATGAGGCGGTGCTGAGCTACGTTTGCATTCTCAATACAAGTGGAATAGCACTAAAAGGTCAGCGAGGCTGAACTGACGTGTGGTGTTTGTTTGCCAATATGTTAGTTTGCATTCTTCTTCCTGGTTCATGGACGACGACGGAAAACATCACGGACGTTGCCCTTTTCATTCTGAATTGGACTGCATAAAAGTAAAAATTAATGATTTTTCAATCCAAACTTTTGCCCCGATCTCCATGTCAGAAAAGTTCCAAGACAGTTGATCGCATTCTTGGATGTGAGGGGCCATCGTCCACTGCGAGTTCTTGCCACAAAGCCAGATGACAAACCAGCAGGTCGAGAAGACTGCGTCACCACGACAATGCGCCTGTGTAACCCGGTTGTCTCAGCCAGCCCTACGCCGGGCTTGAACACAAGACCTAGGGAATAGTCAGTCGATAGTGCTGACAGCTGGGCCAAAAGCCCGGACAAGCAACCCAGCGTCCAGCACGGGCCTTAAGGGTAAGGGACTGAGGTTTTACCAACATACACTTGCGCAGCCACACCAGCTGGCATCAGCTACACCTGCGACAATGCGCTGACTTTGCCATGCTGGATTTACCCGACTGACCTGGATACGTGTGTTTTCCTTTTCCCAAGCTCAAGGCATGCTTGTAGCATGTTTTGTTTTTGCACTAAAGAGATTGTTGATCGACTACCTCCTCATCGTCCTTACCAACGTCCGGGTAGACGTTACAATACAATCTTTGTCTGTAATGATGCTCGCAAGTGCTGAGATCAAAAGTGCGGCCAATATTGGTGGGCGCTTCTCCTCTCTCTGAGCTTTTTATGATGTTTATTTTCACTTCAATTTCACTTCTTGAGCGAGTCTTGGAGTTATGGACCAAAATTAAGTTAATTCAAAGGACCACCTGGACTGCTGAGAATGGGAATTGGTGAAAATCAATGCTTTCTAACTGAGGTAAGATTGCATATCAGTTCGGACAGGTATATGGGTTATGGCAGTGTCAAGAGAAAAACAAAAAGACATAGAATCAAATATCCTTAGATCGGAATCAGGCCTCTTTCAAATGTGGATCAAAACCGGATTGATCTGCCAATGTTACTGCAGTGTAAACGGATCGAGTATAATACCCTGTGAATGGCAGAGTTCATTGCAATACATAGATCGATGACATCTTTGGACAAACACTAATACTCCAAAATAAGCTGTATCTAAGAATACATCCGTGGTAAATAAAAGCTACAATGAAAGCACAAACCCTTAAATAAGGAAAACAACGCCTCAGGTTTACTGCGTTCAAATCAGTCCATTCTCAGTACACGCTATGCAGTGTTATATTTGTATTTTGTATGCCTCCCAGTCGGGACGTCAAGCGTTCACCTCTCCTTTTGGGCATCTCTGTGTGGAGTTTGCATGGTCTGTGCGTGGATTTTCTGCGAGTGCTTCCGCCCACATCCCAAAAACATGCATGTTAGGCGAACTGGATACTCTACATCAGGGGTGTCAAACTCGTGCCATGGAGGGCCGAGACACTGCAGGTTTTCTTTCCAGCCGGTCACTAAAGCAGGTGATTTTAATGACCAACACCTTCAGTTTGAGGGAAGGAGCTCATCAATTAAACCGGGCACGAGTTTAACACATGTGATCTCCATTGTCCATAAGTGTGAAGGTGAGTGCGTGTCCTGTGACTGACTGGCCATCAGTCCAGAGTGTACCCCATCTCTCACAGTTAAGTCCACACTGAAGGCCCAGGTACCAAATACACCGCCTTGAATAAAGAATGTGATGTTGGCCACATCATTCTAGTCGTCAGCTTTCATGGAACATTCCAGATTTCATTTTGACATCTCGTCTTGTGCGGTGAGATCTCATCTCGTATGAATCACACTTCCCAGCTCCAATTCCCAAAGGAATGTGTTGAGAGGCTGCGACACGAAGCCACTGAGCTCACCTGAAACAAGGTGCGAGGCTATCTTCAGACCCAAATGACGCCAGCTCCAGTGCATTTTCACTTTGGGCCGAGTGTTGACGTGGTGTTATTTTGGAAGTCTTCTTTTGCTGCACACCTCCCCCGGTGATCACGTGTCTTCACGCATGAAAATGACAATCTAAAGAAAAAAAAAGTCCTTAAGGAATATAAGACTGGTGGTGATACGTGAGAGATGTGACAGCCTCTGCTTACGTCATAAACATGGATTTCTGCCCAATGGGGGAAGGTGGATTTACAGTGCGACAAAATGGGTACAATTTGGACTTCAAGCAAAATTATACGGAAAAAATATGCCTCAAACGTCAAACAAATTAGCATTTTTTTGCACTTTTTGGAGCGTTTTGGTGTGAAGCCATGACAGAAAGAGGAAAAGTGTGATGATAACCAAAGAACAGGAAATTAACCTACTACATCGGAAATCATCTGGTTGCTCAGTACAATAAAGTACAAAAAAAGCAATACAAATGTATACGATCTGAGTGAAGTTGCTGTTTTGTGGAATTAAAATGAACATTTGTGCTGCTTTTGTTTTTGAGTTATTAAAAATTGTTTTATAGGTCAAAGTTCACCCAGCCCCCACTTTGTGCCAAATTGAACCAAAATAGTCCCACTTGTTTGTGCTGCATTTGTGCTGTTTTGTGCAAGTAAAATGAATATTTTTTATATTTTAAATATTACAATTTTTGATTGACAAAAAAATGTGTAATAATCACAAAAACAAAAGCAGCACAATTTTATTTGCACAAAACAGAACAAGCGCAGCACAAGCAAATAGGACTATTTTGGTTTAATTTGGAGCAAATGGGGGACTGGGTGAACGCACGTCGACCTTTCTAATAACTCTAATAACAAAAAAAAATGACATAGCACAATCAATAATTGTTATTGCACAAAACAGCACAAACAAAGAGGGAAAAAAATCGTCTATTTTGGTTTCTTTCTGAGCATGTCGGGGGGGTGATTATGTAACAGCCCAAAACGCAAATATTTAATAACTCAAAAAGTATGACAGCACAAATGCACAAACGCAGCACAAACAAATGGGACTATTTTGGTTTAATTCGGAGCAAATGGGGGGCTGGGTGAACTTCGATTGACCTTGAAAATAAATGTAATAACTCAAAAACAAAAGCAACACAAACGTTCATTTTAATTTCACAAAACAGCACAAACGCAGCACAAATAAAGGAAACTGTTTGACCAAAGTTTTGTGTGGCTTGGGGGCCAATTTCACTCAGGTATAGATATGGTGCTCTTCATACAAGTACGTTCATATCTTGGGATTCTTTGGAAATAACTTGAATTATGTTGAAGAAAAATGTTGAAGTTGGATGTATTGTCCTCACAAAGCATGCCCATAAAGAGCCCTGCTTAGCTATTCTCTTTTCCTTTTTGACAGGCAGAGCTCATCACACAGCTTTTGGTCTCATTTCTTCCTTTTGGGCCCACAAATCTCATTCCAAACCTCTCTCTGCGAGGAAATCAATCAAACATTAGACAAAAAGGACAAAAAAAGAGCCTGCGGTAATGAGCCCAGAGTCAAAAAATGTGAGTTGTACCGTTAAAAAATGATTGTTTTTAACAATGCACATTAATCAGGTTAACCTTGTCAGTAATTCAGGTTTCATTCATGATTAATTAAGCAGCCACTATGAATATATTACAGTAATTATGTCGTTAATTGAAGCGCATGACTCTGTCGTCGAGGTGTGATATAAGAAGCAACATTTCTCACGGCGCACGATATCAGTTACATTTGATCAGCTGCCACAGCAGGACGGTCGGGGTGTAGAACACTTTCAGGGAGATGGAATTGAAATTCCGACCCTCTTAAATCGACGTGTGCGCTTTCCCCTACTATGATATTCCTGAGCTGATGAATGGGACGTTATTCCTGTGAAGTCGCGTTCAGACGAGGTTCTCTGCTTTGATGGCTGGTAGCTGCTCAAATCACAGCCAGAAAGAGGGAGGGGCTTCAGTGAGCAAACCTGGGTGACTTTTTTTTTTTCTTCCCATCCATCAAAGCCGACGGGAAGCTCCTCAGGAATTCCAGTAATCGGCGGGCGACGTCAGTCTTTATGAAGCGCCGCCACGCAGCCAGCTGATTTATTTAACCATCTTGTGAGGAGAATTTGAGTTCATCAGGAAGTGACTTTTTAATAATGCTCTAACAGTAAAATGTGTCACTTTGAGACACAAACGTGAGAAAAATCTAGCATCTCCCTCACTTGTTTGAGCCACTCCAACAGTATTCCAGTATTTTGGTCATTTTAAGAATTAAAATTGAAAGACGCGCACATTTAGCATCATAATGGTCATAAGAATTGTCACGCGACGCTCATTTTTAACAAATGAGCCAAATTCGACCGAACAATAAGCGCTCGGCATTGATCTTTTGCATGTAAAAACACACTCGACAGCAAGGAGGAAGTGGAAGAGCATGGAGGAGTGTAGCACGCAGAAGGTTACGTATTGTTGGGAAGTTTTAAAGGCATGGGCGCGAACGCAGTCCCCAATGTGAAAATTGCACATAGTTCATAGTGTCATATTTGTAAATACATTTTTATTTTGATGTAAAACAAACTCCTTTTTTGTGTTGTTTATGTTGTGGTGTAGTTGTTTAGATATTTGAGCTGCCACAAAAGCAAAAAATATTTGTGTCAAAGTGAAAGTTATGCTTGAAATGTATCTTTTCACAAAAAGCAGTTTTTCTCCCTTTTCTTGTCAGGAACTGATATTTCCCTGAAACCTACTGATGTTCTACTGCTGATTACTAAACAACGGAAAAAGGTAGAAACTAGCTGATGAAAGATGGGAGTCTAGTCTTTCTTTTGGAAGGTTCCGTGTTTATGTAGCCATAGAACACAATATTCTGCGTGCCTTGAAAGATGAGTCAAAATCGTCTAAAATGGCCGCTCCTGACGTGGTCGTCTTTTGACAAACGGCTGGGGTTGAATGAGTTAACATGCAGGTCACATGATATGTAAATGGGGCGTTATTGCTGCTTTCTGGAGGTTTTTTCAGAAGGCTTTACAGGCGGAATAGGTGCGTCCCATTACGTGCACTCTTAGCTGCCTCTTTTTAGCTTGTTTTTATATCTTTAGAACGCACAGAAAAGAGAAAGACGTGTGTTCATGGCTCATAAAAATTGTGGATGATAAGCAGAAGGTCCACTTTTCCTTTAAACTCCAGCATGAAGGCTAACACCCTTCCGCTGTGGCACCTCTGACACGTGTTTACATTTGCTGAAAAATACTAGAACATGAGACTTTTAGGGAAACGTAAACATCTCACTTTGGTTGTCTTTTACTCCTCCTTTTCTTGTTCACAGTTAGTCATCGTTACGTGAACATTGTTCACCGTTTGGGGTGAAACTCACACCCCAGCAGTCGAGGTGTCGACATACATTTTTTTTTTTTTCCATCTCTTCCACTCTTTGGTACGTGGGAGTTTAGTTGCTCCAGCTCCTGTATTGTCTTCAAGGCAGATGTTGGAGAGCAGCTGCATGCGCATCAATAACATATTCTTGACTTCCCTCAGCTTTATGAGCTAACGTTTTCGATGCATTCATATTTTACAAAGTTAAAAAAAAAGCGTGAGATTAGAAGGCTTGCTTGCTGATAGTCACAAAACAAGTTTGCTGCTCAGGCTCAAGCGCTATAGATTTTAATTAAAAAGAGACAAAAATCTATGAGGACAAAAGCCCCACAACATTTGATGCGGTGATGGTTTTCTTCCACTCAAAATGTCAATTTCAGCTCCAAAATGCCAAAAGAGATGATGAGCGACGGTAATCAATAAAAGCCTTTTATAAAAGTGAATATTTATTTTGCAATGTTTAGCCATTTGTCCACATGCAAATGACATACCGCAATATACAGTATATCCCATTAACATCGCCCGTACATCACTTTATTCACGTCCATTGATATCATTGTGTATTTTAGATGTCACCCCCCCACTTCCACAATTCATCACTGTATCGCAAAGTTGTTCTTACAATTGGCAAGATATTGCGATAACATCGCATTGTGGGTTAAAATTGTGATTCTCAGACTTTGTTTTCGGCCGTTTAAGTAGAATTTTTGTGATCCCAGAGTGAGAAAAAAAGAAGTGTTTTTTTAAAGTAGCTTGAGTGGATACACACCGGGTTCACGGCTGGATTTGTGTTGAAGGGCATGGGGAGATACAAAAAACATATTTTTTTGTGGTGTTTACCAGGAGTACTCTGTCTCTTTTCAGTCACCTTCAAACGACTTTCCGCTGGTCCTTCCACTCTCTAGCTGGAGTCCATAGGGATGAATACTCTTGGAATGTAAAAAAAACAAAACAAATCCCTGCGGGGATCCCTCGGTTTTCATCATAAAGTCAGTCCAAACTGAAACTTACAAAAAACGAGGCAATTTTCCCCCTAAGAAACCCAATTAGTCAATTCCAGATCCTCCAAAGTGTGGAACTAGAGACTGAATTCAATAGTGTGTCTCACCTTCTTAATCAAATTGATGGCACTCGCAACTTTCCTTGGCCCCGTGGCAGGTTATTTAGCAGTCGCACAAAATCTTGGCGGAAATTTTTGCCGAAAACTGAATCAGACAAAAACTGAGGCGACTGAAAACCGGGGTTTTCCACCGAGGGCCACATACTGAAAAATGAAAGGATGCTAGGGCCACTTTGACACTTTGTATACGTATGCTATGAAGGTACGTACATATTGTATTTTTGAAGAAAAAACTGCATCACAGCTTTGTCATGTAGGTGAAAAAGTGTATTCTTAGTGTCAACTTCGCTCTTTGCTGTTTTTTTTATTTTAACTTTCTTCTTACATAATCTTCGTATATTTTCTTCTCGTAATATTATGACTTTATATTATTTCAACTCTATGCATGCTACTAAAATGACATTATTTTTCCTCGTAATATTATGACTTTATTCTCGTGAAAGTGCGACTTTTTTCTCTTTACGATACGACTTTTGTCTCTTATATATATTATTATAAATATATATATTCTCTTATAATATTTTGACATTATTCTTGTAAAATTACAGCTGTTTTTTTCTTTTCCCTGTTGTTTTTTCCCAACTATTTCAACTTTATATTATATATAATTTATATTAATATTATGACTTTATTCCCATAATATTTTGACTTTATTCCCATAATATTATAACTTTTTCTCCCACCTAATTTTCTAAAAATTAGAACTTTATTTTGTTTGTCATACTATTACAAGTACGGTGTTTTTCCTCATTAATTTTCCTCATAATGTTACAACTTTATTCTCCTGAAAGTGTGACTTTTTTTCTAATTAGAATATGACTTTTTTCTCTTAATATTTTGACCATTCTCATAAAATTGCAGCTGTTCTTTTTTTTTTACATTTTTCAACTATTTCAACATTCTTTATGTATATTGTCTTTGCATATTATTAAGACTTTATTCCCCTAATATTATCACTTTTCCCCAACCTAATTTTCCAAATATCACAACTTTGTTTTGTTTGTTTCTGCGACTTTAAAAAAAAATCACATCGTTATTTTTCCTCATAATATTACAGTGTTATTCTCATAAAATCACAACCTTTTCTCGTTAGTTTGCAACTTTTTTTTCCATTTTTGCTGTTAGAATGTGCTGCGGGCCAATAAAAAAACAGCAGTGGGCCACAAATGGCCCCCAGGCCACACTTTGGACACCACTGCTGTACACTATAACAGTACAGTACTGTTTAATACTAAAGGACAACAATGAAGCATTTGCGCTACATTGTCACAGCAACAAACGGGAGACAAAATAGACAAAATAGACAAAATAAAAAGCAAAAATTAATGCGCATGCCGGTCACTAGTTGACGGTATCCCTTTGCCAAAAAACACGACACACACTGCTCTCCAACATAGTGTTTCGTAAAAGACGTCTTTTAAACAGCCCTTAAAATTGAGATGAAGAGGCACAAATGAGGTGGGCAGGCTGAGGGCTGCATGAATGGGGGGGAGGGTTTTTAGCTGACGTGACTATTTGCGCATGTAGCCACTAGCTAATGGCATTCCCGTTATTGCACTATAACTTATGTACTTCCCAGGGAGGAAATAGCAGGCCTGCATCGCCTGGAGCTAATGAGCTCCCGCTAGAGTCGCTGTGATCCACACCAAAATTAAGACACGAGGCGCACTGGCATTATGGGGTCCAAGCCCCCACCCCTCCACTACTCCCCTTCTCTCCTCTTCCTCCTTGGTTAGCGCTTCCTCATCCCACCCCTCTGTTGCAGCGTCATGGGATCCATTGGATGCACTTAAGCACAATGAGATTCCGCCACATCTGGGTCAGTTTTCCTTCTCAACATTAATTTTGCATGAGGCTATTTTTGGAGCTGCGCAACACACACACACACACACACACGCACACACACACACACACGCACACACGCACGCACACGCACACACACACAGCAGGTTCTTCTTTTGCTGGTTTACATTCCTACATGGAGGCAGATCAGTTTAGGTCCTCCAGGAGCAAAATAATGTGCTGAGGAAGAGGGATGCAGATGATTTGGGATGTGCAGATAATTAAATCCCGGCTGCCGCCCGGACTAACGATAAGGCTTTTTTCCCCTCACCGCCCTTATCGTTCTCATGAAGGAACGAAGCACCAACTGAGAGCCAATCACGTTGGCACTTTTAGTCAGCGCTCGGCACTCGAGGTGGAATGCTAACATAAACAAACCGGCGTTCTGTGCGGAATCCACAAAGAAGAAGGAGGGCGAGGAGGCCTACAGATGTATTGGAGCACCTGGCCTGCAGACACCTGATGGATTCCGCCATGGCTTGATTTTGTGCAGCACAAATCAACATGAGGCAGAACAACCAGTGAAGAGCATGTATCTCCAAATATGGAGATAAAAAAAATAAAAAATAATAGTTGAATTTGAATACTACAAAAATGAAATAATAACATAAATAATAAAAAATAAAAATAATAATTTAAAACATCACCAAATAAAACCATCATACATCATTTACATCATAATAAAACATAAAAAAATGATGTAAAAAGTATATATTGTGCCAAGATTTTCTTACACTGAATATATAGCATGTAACAAACTACAGTATGCACGCTATCATTACGCACAAGCGAGTGCCCAAAGGACTCAATGGACGCATTTCTGACTCACTCTCTCATTGACTGTGTGAGTCCCCTATCATTTCCTCATGAACGGAATCGTGGAATTGGCCAATAAAAACAGAATCTACTGTTAAACACGGACTCTCGCGGCGATTGACATAATGTGAATGAAATGTTGTCATCGAGGCTCAATCTCATCTCAAACACGAGCCCATCTTCACCCGAACTAAACATGTCGAATCGGCGACCTGAAACACCGGCAAAAGTTGGCGAAACAACAGCTCCTCTCCTACGTAGCATGAATGGAAGCTAGCAGGGTTAGCTTAGTTTTAGCAGAGCGCGCTAAAGCGGCTGTATGAGTGCGCATGTTTGCACCGTGTTGTGTTTTACCGCTTGTTAATGTAAGCGAGTGTTTTGCGATGGCCGCTGATGTCGTGCGAGTTCTGAGTGAAATAAGGATGGGAGGCACGTTTATTCTTGCTCCCAGCTCGTCTTAACCCTCAACAGTCATTCTCAACACACACAACACACTTCCGGCCTTCAAAATAAGAGCGCTGTTCGCCACATACGCTCTTAACTGTGTAAAGGAAATCACAAACATGGGCATTACAGTTTGTTGAGGACTTTGTGTGTGCAGAGGCTGACATCCCATTAGAAAAGTTAGCAAAGCCACATCACTTTCTGAAATACTGGGCAAAATTGGCTAATGATGTACTGAATCAATAAATGGAAGGATTTTTGCATTTAATTAACAGACATTTTGTGTACTGTCACAAAAGTACACACTCTATGTCGGTAAAATAAGTATAAAAGGTAAATAACCAAATTTTAAAACAATTTAAATGGAAAAAAAATTAATTTTTGAAAATAAATGAAAAGGATTTCATGGAGCCCTCGTAACCCCCCATGGGGCCAAAGAAAGTTGCATGTGCCATCAATTTGACAAAGATGGTGAGAAACACGATAGAATTCAATCTCGCCATCATGTTCAGGAAGTCGGCATCAACGATAAATTGCATACATTTGTCATTGATAATCATTTTGCATTGTTTTCTGCATGTAAAACTACTAAATTATTCTCTAGAAAATGAATTTTTGGGTCACACTACAATAAGGTACATAAAAATACAGTAGTTACTGAGGCACTAATGAAGAACTAAAGAGGAACTAATGACTAAGGCACAAAATGTAGACTAGTTACTGAAGTACTAATGAGGAACTAATGAGTAGAGTAGTTACTGAGGAACTAAGGCACATAAATTTAGAGTAGTTACTGAGGAACTAATGAAGAACTAAAGAGGAACTAAGGCACATAAAAGTAGGCTGAAGTACCAATGAAGAGCTAATGAGGAACTAATGAGTAGAGTAGTTACTGAGGAACTAAGGCACATAAATTTAGAGTAGTTACTGAGGAACTAATGAAGAACTAAAGAGGAACTAAGGCACATAAAAGTAGGCTGAAGTACCAATGAAGAGCTAATGAGGAACTAATGAGTAGAGTAGTTACTGCGGAACTAAGGCACATATATTTAGAGTAGTTACTGAGGAACTAATGAAGAACTAAAGAGTAAATAGTGAGTGGTAGTTAGAGTTAGGATTAGGTAGGTTTTTATTATTTCCTACGAGAAGCATTGCCGCAGTTTTCGTACTTTTGGCTTTTCGAAAGAATTAGTAACAAAAACCGAGGTACCACTGTATCTGCAAATGTTGTTCCTTAAAATGCTTTTAGATAAATGAATATTAATGGTTTGATATTTTTGTACCCGGGGTTTATATGTTTAACTTCTTCTTATACTTGCATGGCAGTTATGTGATTTAAAACATTGTCTGTACACAGTTTGACCCTGGAACAGATTATTTGTAATGACTTACTCTATTTCCAAATGTTATCATACTTCGTGTAGTCAGGCTCCGACTCCAGCACGCTTCACGCCAATCAATTACGTTTCACGAGCTCCCTCCCATTAGAGAATTGACGTCTGACCTTCGACACGCAACGTCTGCGCGTTTAAATGTGGGCAAACGCGCTGACACGGAAATAATCCAATTGGGTTATTTAAGCGCTCCATCTGCCAGTCAGCACGATCACGGCTCACCTCAGCGGCGGCCTGTAAAATAACCCTCAAAGCAAGTTGGACAAACACTACTCGCTGCATTATTCACTCGCTGGCTCGCCGTTTATAAATGATGCTTATGAAATATACCAAGTTAAACACAAATAAAACACACCACTGGTCTGTTTCCAACGCTTGGGTTATTTAATGATGTTTTGACTTGACGGAAGTGTCGCATAATGGCTGTTTGGCTTTTTCTAACACCACTATTCATTGTGAAGGTAAGAAAAAGTTTACAATCCCGCCTCCGTAGGATCAGACGGCGCGACCTTTGCAAGTACCGATGCAATAAACTCCTAAGAGATGCACATAAAATGCTAATCTGGCAACATAATGCGTATTTAACGGTATGTACGTGACTCGCACAACAAGCCGTGTGGCTTCACAGGATACCTCAAGCATCTGTGTTTGCATTACATACACAAGGACAGCACTTATTAACATAGCTTAGCTTAGGTGGACCGCAGAATGCTGGAGTTGAACATCTTTACTGTACCCTACCAACAGCAAATATATGCTTGCATGTTCCGCTAATGCTAAGGAAGTCAGTACTACCTTTAAAAAAAGGCACCTGGCAAGTAATATGTTGCCCCCTGTTGCTTTGGACGGTGAAATGTAAAACACTGATACTGTACAGTTGTCCCTCGTTGATAGCGCTTAATTGGTTCCAGACCCAGGCGACATCAATGCATTCGGTGGTATAGGTTTCAGTGTTAATAAATGGAATATTTTCATACTTTGAGCATAGAAAACCTGCTAATGACTTTCTAAATTTGTTTTTTAACATAATTAGTGCCCTGTAAACACGAAAAAACACTCCTATAGTCACCACTACATGCCTATTATTTATTGTTTACAGCTCATTGCACAACTATCATGCTACAGGAACTACAGACGGCCGCTAGCTAGAAAGCTCGCAAGCTCACCAGTTAGCCTAAAATTTATTGATTCTAAACTTAAGAAAAGATTTCAAAAGGAGTGGGGAAGAATGGCAAAGTAGGAAGCCAAAAACTTACCACTTCCACATGGAATGGGAGGAGAACCTTTTTCCACTCTGCATCCACGGCTAGCTACATCCAGTGCAAGATAAGGTAAAGTAGTAAGGATGGATGTCTCATCAATGTGACATTACTGCTATCTAGTGGCCAGAATGCTACATAACACCTGTATTTCAATATGTATTAACTAATAATAGACCACAGTCCACCACCAAACAGCGATCAGTAAATCCATCCATCCATCTGTTTTCTATGCCGCTTATCCCCACGCCCAGCCACCTCGCCAGGACTGGTTGAAATCAGATCAGACCACTACGAAACGGTTAACAGGAATTTTCCTGATCATTGGCACTGTTTCCACAGGGGCCTTATGAGGAAGAGGAACTCGGTTTCACTTCAGAAACCTCGCTGTACCTGGGCTGGGCGGCTGACCGTTCTCTCCAGTGCTGGCATTTGCTGGCAATTGCTTGTAGTTCACAGTTGGAAGAATTAAAGAACCTGGTTGGCCCAAACACAATGGAGATACTTGTTAAAAAAAAAACAAACAAGGTCATAAAAGATGTTTCCATTGGCTGCTACACTCATGCAGAAGAACATATCATTTAATGATGTCGGTCGCTTGTCTTGCTATGTTTGTACAATATTTGATTCTTAATCAAATGGAAAAATAAATAGCAAAGGTTCATTTATCCCACAAGTCTCATCCCATAGATCCCGTTGGGAAATTACCTTCATGGAGGAAACACTGTTAAAGTAATTAATGTCCACACGCCGCCAGTCAGGCTAAGCGTAATGTATGCAGCGGCATGGCTAACGCCTTCTCTGTTGGACATGAAGACAAACATGTCTACCAAGCTGCGGTCCATCATGTGCTCCATTTGCATGGAAGGGGACATTGTTGATCATGTCTGTGTCCATATGAGTGTGTGTGTGCGTGGGTGGGTGCGGTACTGCATACTATTACCATAGCTTCAACAGTAAGGTCTCCTATCTACAGTAGCACTCCCTAATCTCTTATTAAAATAAAAAGAGATTTAATCCCAATCGGAGACCGGGGCGATATTTGGTGCTGAGAATGTGTATTTGATGGGCGTGCACCTGTTCCGGGACGTATTACACCCAAATGAGGCAAAATGGCATGAAGGAGGAAGGAACGAGAAGACGACAGAGGCTTCATTTTGTTGCAGTTTGGTTTAATGGCTGGAACTCGGAGGCCGTTGAAGCGAGCCGCAAAAGAAAACTTCTCCTCCTTCATACTGTATCTTTGAAATAAAAATACAGTAATCCCTCGTTTATCACATTTCATTGGTTCGAGACCTGACCGTGATAAGTGAATTTCCACGAAGTAGGATTCCTTATTTATAAATGGAATATTTTTGTACTTATGGCATACAAAACATGTTTACTATCTACTAAATACACTTTTTTACAAGATTAGAGCCACCTAGCCACATGAATTAACACCCATTTAAAAGCCTGTTGTTGGGGCAAACAAGTCTGGTGCTTGTCTCACCGAATAATTACTGACACCGAGTGACCAATGTAGTAAACTACATTCACCATTTCATTGAATGGTGGTCTTAATGGCTCATACTGTAGTAGTATGTGAGTTCATTTTGCCATTTCAATGCTTGAAAATGCCTTGCTCGGGCAAAAAATAAGTACAGTTTGCTTAAATATGGAAATTAGTTTTACAAATAATATGCCACAGTAAAAACAGCAATCACTTATTAATTCAAGAATTTCTTTCACAAACCGCGATAGAGAGAGGAATCGATGTTTGGGTCGTATATATGATATATATACAGTATATATATATATATATATATATATATATATATATATATATATATATATATATATATATATATATGATATATATACAGTATATATATATATATATATATATATATATATATATATATATAAAATTGAAATTATATATGAAATTGAAATTATATATATAAAATTGAATAAATCAATGGATATTTGGATCTGTTATTTCATTTTGATATGTCACATAACTCAAGGACAAAGTCGTTTTTCAGAAGAGAAATGAGTTTTTTTGGACTAACACAAGATGCACAATATGCATCAAAACTAAATTAGACAGGTGCAGAAATTTGGGCACCCGTGTCATTTTGTTGATTTGAATACCTCCATCTACTTAGCACTGGTTAACTGGAACACAGAATGGGCTTTGTGAGCTCATTAAGCCTGGAATTTCATAGATAGATGCATCCAATCATTTAATCAAAGCTATCTAAGGTGGCCAGTTGCAAGTTGGTTTTCTCTCCGACTCTCCTGTGAAGACGGGCAACACGGGGTCCACAAAACAGCTGCCAAACCACCTGAAAATGAAGATTGTTCAACACCATGGTTTACGCCAAGGCTACAAAAAGCTATCTCGGATATTTCAGCATCAGTTTTCACAGTGAGGAACATAATGAGGAAACAGAAGACAACAAATACAGTTGCTGTTAAGGCCAGAAGTGGTAGGCCAGGAAAAACATTGGCAAAGGCGAAGGATGTTGAGAACTGTCCATAACCTACAGACCACTGCCAAAGAACTGTAACGTCAACTTGTAGTTTGTCACCTGAGGTATGCAAAAGAACATTTGGACAAACAAGCTTCATTTTGGAATAAAGTGCTGTGGTGATGCATGTTGCACATCTCCTGTTCATCCAATAAACCTCATTTCACTCTTGAAATATTGCTGTGCCCATCACTTATTTGATGCATTCAAATTCATTTGTAGATTTGCAAACACCCAATGATTTATTCATGAAAATGATGGAAATTGTCAGGCGTGCCCAAACTGACCATACCAGTGTATATTATATACAGTACACATACATACAGTATACACTTAGAACACACACACACACACACACACACACACACACACACACACACACATATACACATACTGCCATATGAGACATGGATTTACGACTACAGACATGAACCAAAAAGCTCTTCACCAAGAAGTTGTGTGCCTGCATGACAATCAATAAAATAGCTTGCAGCATTTTACTCTGACGGTCGATGGCATAACAAAAAAAACGACCTGTGGGAAAGACTGCAGCAGACCAGTAGTTATTTTATTTTATTTTTTAAATAACTTAGAAGCAGTCTGTGATATTTTTCTTAATTAGCAAACTAGTTCAAATTGGTTGGATAGATCAGACTGTGCTTGCTAATCAGCTATTAAGTTTTAATAAGTAATTACAGGTGACTAATTAATCAGCTGCGTGCACTAGTAGATATTTCAGATGGGAGATTTATCATGCTTGCAATAAAACAGGGTTTCCAATGGTTCTTTGCAGCTATCGGCAACCACATTAGGCTTGCAACACACTGCACTGACTGCCCTTTATCTACCACGAATGTCCTTTATCTACCACAAATGTCCTTTATGCACAGTAAAGGATATCCAATCAGAAGTTCAACGTGCACTGCTGGCGACACACTCCTCAAGTACTAAAAAAAAAAGTGATACAGTAGATTTACAGCCTATTACGTCGTGAGTGCGTTTTGGCGGGTCAGCTTTTTTTGTTTGACCAATGACAACAAAGGAATGTGGAATGACATGCATTCATCTCCCGCACTAAGGATTTATATCACCCAACGCGGTCTCTCCACTTAAGAAGCCTCAGTAGATTTATGGATCACAGCGGTCCTTCACCTGCTGAACTCGCCGACGCGGCAGACTAGGGAAGCTTTGGTCGGTAGGACAAGACCCGATCTGGGAGTTCTGACGTTATTTTTGAGAGATCAACGCCCCCACGGCAGTCTCTGCAACGATCATAGAGCAGTTCCAGTGACCTTGTGGACCTGATGGACTCTGTTAATAGGCAGCCATGCTCCAAAGACTACACTTCATTCTCAATGAGGCTGCATTTCCACTTCAGCTGGAAGTGATGCAGTGACTATTCGTATAGTATCACATCTTTTTACATGTATTTCAAAGTGAGACACATCTGATATCAATGTGAATTTAGACTGGAGCATACGTACACTGATTGGCGGCAATAAAACAGCATTCATTTGTTTTCCTTATTTACGTAAAATTGTAAAATGGAGTTGGAATTCATCACGGGTAAATGATAAGTGGACTTTTCTACGTCAAGATACTCAAAGTGTTTTGACACTGTCACCACATGGGGTATTGTATGCTGTAATATTGGCCGATACCGATCCCATATCGGCACAGATCATACATACTTTTATTACTGCGTGGAATGTTGGAAAAGGTTTGATCAAGTGACATTACTCAAACAGAGAATAATAGTCACCAACAGCAGGTAGGGGATAAACTGACCCATTGACTTCTTGATGCATCTGGTATCTAGTTTTATCCGACAATAGGCATAATGTAGCGAGGCTTGAAACCAGACATTACTCGCCACCGCCAGGGGCTGGCTTTTTTCTGTTAAACCCAATGACTTTTTGCCGTCCCGTGGGAGATTCTCACGCTTTTCAAATGTGTCATACAGCGGTGGATGTTTCAGGAAGCCGTGGTGTGTTGTGAAAATCCTTCTTCAAATGGTCGTATTAAATTCCTCGGGTTCTGTGCCACCATGGGAAACTTGTGCATGACAGGTTTTGCACTCAGCTGCGAAAACACAGCCAAACGGCTGATATGACTGCTACTCCCGGTGCGAAGTCTGGAATGGACTGCTTGGATCAAGGATTTTAGATGCAGGCCGATATAATAACTGTTTTTTTGGCTGATATCCGACCGATATTAATTAAACACTATACGCAGCATCAGGAGCAAATGTTCAGTATCTTGTCCATGAATACTTTGAAATAGTCACTGGAGGACGGAGGATCGAACCAGCAATCTTCAGGATGGGAAGAAGACCAATCAACCACCTGAGCCAGGCCGCCTGGGTGCTTTGTTATTGTGTTGTTTGGGTAGACGGATGTGTCAAAACCTCAATGACTGCTTTATCTACCTCTACATGTGTTTTAAAATGTCCGTATGGCTAAAATGAAGTCTTCCGCGCTATTAATGCGGGCTAAGTGTCCTTTTCAAATCATTATGAAAGTTTACAGTGCAGTCGCTTGGGCAGATATCCAAGTCATATCCAGTTTTTTTATCCATGTGTTGGGTTCCGTATCGTCAATCTATGGTGAAAAAAATGGGTACTTGTAAAAAATGGAATGTTTATATCGCAAGTATCAATTTTTTAAAGTACAACCTAGAATAGATGAGCTACCTCAGGTGAAAAGTTCAGAACATGAGGTATACCTGCTCCTCCCTCAGGGAATCTTATTTAAAGCTGATTCCACTTTCTCCTGTGAAATTCATATCAGATTTGCATATTTAAGAATGCTATTAATTTTCCATGATCCCACACTCATTTGCACCATGTATATTATTGCTTTAATTTTAAAAAAAGGAGCTGGCAGGTATGAATTCCCACCGAGGGAGGGGGAATATGTTTCTGTGGTCCAGGAGGAAGTTTTTGCTCCGATCCGTCAGATATAAATATCACAGCGTGGCGAGAGCATCGTGAGGCTTGTTAGACTTGTTGCTCACATGAGACACAAGGGGGACAAACAAGGCAGCCAGTCAAGCTCATTGTGTGGAGGAGGGGGGCCCACGTCTCCGATGGTCGCACCCCCGTCGATTAGACGCGGCGTGTCCAATGTAGCCAGTTTCCCAATCAAAGATCTTTGTGAGATGAAATGATGAAATGCAGACGCCTCGCGGATAATGATCTGTTTGTGGATATGTTTGAGCAGGCGTCCTCATTGGGACGGCGCGTCTCCAAAATTATCAATATCCAATCTGGCTGTCTGACAAACGCCGTGGACAGGGTCGCACTTTACTCTCAGTTACAGTTACTCTCAGAGATTTGGCCTGAAAGAAAAACTGCCCTTTTTGGGGGGAATTTTGCCCATACGTCTTTCTCTTTTCTGTGCGCTCAAACCTTATAAAAACAGCCAAAAAGAGACAGCTAAGAATGCACATAATGGGGCGCACCTATTTTGCCTATAAAGCTTTCTGTAAAAACTCCCTAAAAGCCCCAACAACGCTCTATTTACATAATGTGACCTGCAAATTAACCAAGCTACAGCGACATTGTTATTGTGGGCGTAAACTCTGAAGAAATACTTTGCTGACGTAGTGACACCTCGCCACACCACACCGGGTAGCTACTAGCTGGCTAGCACTAGCTTCACCACACACTCGCTCACAACACCTCAGGCCACAAGCGAAAGGTAACGCTACATATGAGAGCTGCCCCCACTGCTGCTGTGTTTTTGTTTTTGAGTTTGAAAAAGTTAACACTAGGTGTAGCGTTCCTTTCTACGTTGCTAAGTGAAATCAATGTGCCCAGGAAGGAAGTTCTGCTAATGCTTAAAATGACCAAAATAGGGTAAAATAAAGTCTTTCATGTTATCATGAATGTGCCTGTTACTACATGCTCACAGCGTGTACTGGATATAACACCATAAAACCTTGTTGGAGGTTTTTCGAGGTGTTTTAATAGCGGGCTTTGTAGGCAGTATAGGTGCATCCCATTACATGCATTAATTACCTGCCTCTTTTGAGCTGTTTTCAGATCTTTAGAACACACAGAAAAGAGAAAGACGTGTGTTCATGTCATGCAGTTTTCCTTTAATAAGTTTGAGATTTGGAATGCTGAAATTGAACGGCTCTATTTGAGGTGTCAGGATATCAGGATATATACGTATGAACTAATTGCACAAACACATATTTATCAACCAAGCTAAATTCAAATTAAACAAGCAAGCCAGGCCAAGCAAAATATTCTTGAGGTAGTACTTGATGTAAAAATGTGAAAAAAAAACATAACCAAAAGGCAAGCATCATTAACTCAAAAAGACAATGGAGTTTCTGCAGTGAAGTATCCATTAAATAAAGAGGCTCGTTTGATTAGCATGTCCAAAGTTAGCAAGTCACAAGTCGCAGTGCAGTGGAGGCCTGATCCACTTAGTGGTCACTCACTCCCTCCGATTTCGATTGCTTTAGTCTGCAGACGTCTACTGGTTCGGGAACCGTTTTGGCTTCTTTTGTAAAATTGTGCACCGTGACACTTGCTCTGCCTTGCCTAGGATGAAGGTTCGTGTGAGATTGAGCTCAGGGTTTGTTCTGACTTAAAGGTCAGTGTCCTTAATCAAACCAACGCGAGAATGAGACACCATTTCAGACCTGAAGTTGGTCCAGGTTGAATTCACAAAAGGTCAAAGCGCAACCCCACGAGAAACATCACATCACTCGTTGGAGAAGTCTATTATCCAGTGACCGTGGGGGGCATTACATGCTGTCGTGACTTGCATGTAAAGTCGTTCACTGATCATCAAAACAGGAAAAAAACATATGAATCAGGAATTAAATAAACAGTAGGAAATCAACCAACCAGAAGCCAACCCACGAGAGTTCAGTTGGACTAATCGAGGCTTCTATGAACGCTCCAACTCTTGCTGAGTTGCCAGTGAAGGCTCAGATACTTTTAAGTTAGAGCCGTTATCGGCTCATACATTCAGCTCGAGTGGATTTAGGGGGGGCAGCCACAAAAGGTTGCAGTTGGCGACTGCGAGCTGTGAGTCATCGGTTGGCCAGCCGGCGCTCTGCTGGCGCATTGCCGTCCGTCGAGAGGGATTGGCAGCTCCAGATGGACGTGACATCTAGCAATCCTGGCTTAATTCACTTTTATCTGTCAGGCTAATCTCGGGTTTTGACATTCTTTCATTTTGTTCACCCATTTTTTGTATACTAATCAAGCAGCTTCCAACGATGCGTATCGCGACTCAATGGTCTTCTAGCTTTGTGGATTGTTTACATGATGGTATAAGCTGTGCTACAACTTTAACAGCCACTGTTAGCTACTAGTGAGGCCTGGTGGTTAGCAATATCTCCCCAATGCAAGAGGTCGTCGGTTCAAATCCCAGTTTGCCTTACCGGGTAGATGTTGCGTGGTCTCCCAGTGTTTTCATTATTAATTTGCTCCAAAAGGTTAGATGAAAACTTTTATCTGTTCCAGACACCCAAAATAATTACCAAAAAATACGTTATAAAGAATGATTATAGTTTCACATGCAGAAGCCACAATGGTGATTAATCATGATTAATTCATTTAAAAGCTGTGATTAATTTGAGTGAATTTTTTAATTATTTGACAGCCCTAATTTTCTTTGATCCTGGTGGGCTACTCAAAATCAGCTGGCAAGCTACTGGTAGCTCCCGATCTACAGGTTGGAGAGCTGGTCTATGTATTGTACCTGTATACTGTATGTGACGAATAAAGTCTGTTTTTCTTCTTCATTGGCAGTTTTGTCAGTGCAGCCCTGTTTCCTCCCAACCACCACCTCTTGGGACGGCATATTAAGCCTCGCCTCTGCCATCGATCTGGAGGTAAACGCATTACCTGGGAGCATGAAATGTAATTGTGATCCCACAGTAACGACACGGCGCCATAGCGGGAAACATCGTCACGACGCGCCGTCGCACAGCTCAGCCCTGCTGCATCCAGATTGGTGGAGACCGTCCTACTTTAGCACGCTCGTTTTAAGGAGATGTGGAGGCATGGCCGCCTCCTGTTAATTGCCCGCCATGTGGCTCCTCTCACAGGCTGGAGAGCTCCTCCCTCCGCACGGCAGGCTGGAACTTTGGCGAAGGATCAAACGCTTACTGGATGCAGATGGTGGAAACATGGTCTTTGCTTGCCAGCATCTTCTCCTCGATACATACAGACAGGCTTCCATGAACATTCCGCCAAACAACAACATTGCAAATATCTCAAGGTGACCTTTTGGGTGTCTTCTGGAATTCTCCTGCAGTTTATTTTGACACGCAGGCACGCATTGTATTACATGCCGCGCCAACGGGCTGGCATGTCATTTCAGCACCAACAGCACCCAGCAGTTAAGACAGCGTTTGAAGTTGATCCCACTGAGTCGTGCGCCTCGCCGATGGCCGCGAGGATGAAGGCCTTCATGTCCACGGACATGAAACGATGCATTTTCAATCCTGGGAGATTGATCTAATGAGTGTGTTTCCTCACGTGAATCTCAGGAGGTCGACGGCGTGGGAAATGAGAGGCCTCACAGTCCGGTCACGTTTTTATATGGAGAACTGAGAACTTCTCTCAGGACTGTTCACATCTGCCTAAAAAGACAGCTTTTTTTTCTTTTTACATAAGAGCACTAATGAGGAGAAGCGGTATAGAAAATGGATGGTACGAGCATTATTCTTTTTTGTGGTGGATCTTTTTGACACCACTCGAAGCTGATTGGCCCCACCCTTTCTGGAGCCTATAAATGCGTGCAGGTGTGCCATCTCCCAGGTCTCTGCTCTCTGCTCCCTACTCTGCTCGTTCCCACCTCATCCCCACCTCGTCACGCTCCATGGGCCACTCGGCTGCTGGCATGACGCTGAGCATCTGCCTAGGTTTCTTTTCTTCTGATAGTTTTTAGTTTGTGGTTGTCCTGGTGTGACCGGCTGTCCTGTTTCGGTTTTGTTTAGGGTTTTAGTTGTGTCTTTTTTCCTGGTTAGGGGTAGCGGCGAGGTGACAGGAAGCTGGCTCTGTATAGGGTTGGCCAGTTCACTTCACCATTCTTTTGTTTGTTTGGGCCGGCGCATCAGGGAGGGTTTTTTTTTAGCTTATTTATCTACTAAGATCAAGATCAAGATCAAGATCAAGAGAGTTTTATTGTCATGTGCATAGTAAAACAGCAGTTATACTATGCAATGAAAATCTTATTCTGTTCATTCTCCCAAGAAAAGAAAGAAAACAAATGAAAGAATAGGAACATAAGAAACATAAACACATAAACATATATACCAATAAATTAAGCAACAACAACAGAAGAGACATTAATACAAATAAATAATACAAATAAATACTTGATTTTTCGACCTCCTGTGTCCTCATTAAATATGTTATGTGCCCCTCGATCGTAACATATTTATTGGGAGCTCGTCCGGAAATTGAACATCTCACACCCCAAATTGAAAATCATACAACTATACAACAAAATGGGAGGACAAATTCAACCTGGCAATTTTCGGACTTTGGAAGTAGTAGCTGTAATGAAGAGAGAGCTGTGTGGAAGGGAATAGCAGAACGCCAGGACATGCCGGGATTTCTACCAGCCTGTTGTGTTGAATACACGTACATAAAAGTGTTTACCATGTGAAAGCACGCACGGTTGCTGCAACCATCACAACTCTGTTGCACCGATTTTGCGCTGAAAATCTGTCAATCAGAAGACTCTTTCACGCAGACATCCGGCAAAATAGCCGCATCGGAGTCGTAACCGTATGCGCCTTTTGCACAGTTTCCTCTCGGTCACATGGTTGCAACTGGTTGTGCCTACACACAGCACCACGGCATACCGCAATCAAATCATTACATACGTGACGACGTGGTCGCTGTCGCAGGGACAAAGCCAAGGCCGTGTCGTCGCCAATAACGCTAGGTCAGCCGATTTGTCATTTTGAATAAAAACCTTGAGGGGAGATGAAAATCAATAGTTTTTGCCCTTGCTGGAGGAGCCGAGACAGAGATGAAAGACGACAAACTGGATTGATCACAAAAATATTTTCTTTGATGTGACGGCAGGGGTTAAGCAAATATATGGATTTTCAGTATGTTGTTGCATGTATATGATATATGGTACGTATCATATGAAACCATACAATAGGTAAACTGGGAGATGCACTGCAAGTGAATTACTCATTCAATTGAATTTTCTGTGCCGCTTAATCCTCATTAGGGTTATGGGGGTGTGCTGGTGCCTATCCCAGCTGAGGTGGGGAACACCCTGGACGGGTCACCACCAAATCTCAGGGCATTTCTAGACAAGCAGCCATTTATACTCACATTCGTGCGATTTAGAGTTTAGTTGGAATGTGAGAGGAAGCCGGAGCACCGGTAGAAACCCACGCATGGGGAGAACATGCAAACTCCACACATAGATGCCCAAAGGAGATTCAAACCCAGATCTTCCAGATCTCCTGTGTGGCCAACATGCTAACCATTAGACCACCGTGAGGCCCCACAAGTGAATTATTCAAAACAAAACCAAAGAATGGTAGAATCAAGACGTACACAAGTGTTCTTTATGGCTGGCTACCTTTAATATATTCTGCAACGTAGCTAACGTAGAGGCAAGCGCTAGCTGTGAATGCAAGGTGACCCCGCTGAGATGACTGCTTGACGCCTTCGGGGACCTCCCACCGCCACCCAGCGTGATGGATGCAGCGGGCGTTCCCACTAGCGAGCCCATCATCAATGCAAGCACCTGTGGCGGATTGATGACCTCTTGCCTCTGTTCCTGTGTGGTCCTTGCCGCACTTCATCCTATTTGTCATTCCCGCCTCTCACCCTCTATGCAATAATCCCCGCCGTCACGGACGCTGTGCCAATATAGAATAAGGAGCAGGATCACCCCCCGCCCCGCGTGGAGACATCACACAGGCTCGTTCGTGAGCGGAGAAGAAATGTATGTTTTGCCTCTCGCTGCCCGAATCTTTTATTTCTGCTCGACTGCAAGGAGGAAAAAGTGTGACAGATGATGACTGACAGCGTGAATGTGAGCGGAATGTGGATTCTTGGAAGACGAGACGAAACCAGAGGAACAACGAGGTCAAGTGTCGTCTGCGTGTTTGACAGTCGCCGATTGATGAGGAGTTCAAGCTGCACTGAATGCTTAAGACGAACGAGGCACTTTGTGCAAATTCTTTCAAGGAAGACGCTTTCAAATGTGACCGCCATAAAGACAAATGAGCCTTTAAAGGAAAAGGAGGAATTACAGATTATGCTGGATGCTATGGCAAATACGAGTATGATTGCACCATAAGGATGTCTGATGCAGGATCTGTCTTAGGCAGATTCCACTAGCTTTTTCGTAAAACAGAAAATAGTCGGATGCATATCGATGATGGAAAACATATACAGATGCGAGCTCCGTTTCTAGACTGTGATGTAAGTCTGGTTTTGGTATAAATTGTATACTTAAATGATATCGTCATACCTAAGTCACTCACACGGTACACAGAACACTTGAAAGACATATAAAACACAGTAATAAAACACTAAATATTAAACATTCACCGACTGAAGGGCCGCCCAATTGATCAGCACCGAGTTCCTTAAATTTGCTGGGTTCTGCGATCGGCCGACCCTTACATATGAAACCCATCTGATCCACTGATTTTATCCACCAACCTAGGTACACTAGTACACCGGCTCGCCTCGTACACCGATGCCCCCCGCGCTAGTAAAAAGGTCAGCCGAGAGAGGGAGGGAGTGACAGAGCGCTGCAGTGATGTGCCTGCACACACAAAACTAATTATTGCATGTTAATAAAGTCTCAAAGTCTGCCTTTGCTACCTCAAAGTTAAGGCACAAATACAGTGTAGGTCCATAGAAGTGCACCTCCAAAACAATGAGCCACGACGATGATGCTCGTTCAGGGCTGACTGTTGTAGTGCATTGACCAGCCCCTCTCTCCTCAATCTGCATCGCTCGTCCATTGACAACAAGCCAAATCGTTTTGGTTTGCTAATGGAGCCGACGCCACAAGCCCAACACGGACCAAGAGCCACAAAAGTAGGGTTATGGGGTGCCCAAAGTGACTCGGGGGCCATCTGCGTCTCGCAGCTCATTTGTTATTGCATCACTGCAGAAACAAAAGTAAATAAAAAAAACAGCTAAAATTATAAAAATACAGCAAAAGACACAATGAGAAAAGCCAAAATGTTGAAACCAACAACCAATAACAACACAAAGCATATAGTAGTTTGGACAACAAATGTCTAAAATTTTCATTTCTATTTGAGAGAACTACCGTAATTTCCGGTGTAAAACCCGCTACTATTTTCTTAAACTTTGAACCCGGCGACTTACACAAAGGTGCAGCTAATTTATGGCCATGTTCTAATCTGGTGACTTGTTCTATACTTCACAACTACTACTAATTGTTGAAATACTGTGCCTCTTGCAAATCAGTGAGCTACAATCACGAGCTGCAAGGGAACTCACGACAACCTTGTCAACCCATCGCAAATAGCAGGAGGTCATTTCTCAATATAACAGTCTGACTCACGGTGTCATCTTACAAAGAATGCTAAAATCATCACACACCAACTTAACACTCAAAAGGTAGGTAAGGAATATACAAGACAAGTACCAATACCAGTTTAGAATAAAAAACAACAACTATTCTACCGGCTTCCCATCATGCATTGCTTCCCAAGAAATCAGTTCATTCAGTTGCAATGATTCATTCAGCTGCCTGTGCCCACCAGAGGCGACCCTCTGAAGGGCGCTTGGACATCAACAAGTAGCAAGCAGCTGGATGGAAAAAACAGCCACACGTCACTGGCTGACGCTGCGAGCAGCGACACGACTACAGGTTACTCCACCAGTCAGCCGATGTATTCATCCACCTACGTGTTACTCCGCTACACGCGTGTAACTAGTTCTCTTTTTCTTTTTGTAAAACACTCATAATGAATGGCAGTGCGTAAGTAACCATGAAATGGCAAAACTCGGAATGCCATAAACCGAGGACCGCCTGTACATCCAACTTTATTGAGGAGTGTACGCACCAGGGAAGAAGCTGATCACTTTGTATTTATTTTGTCATCCAAACGCAAACAAGACGCTTCACTTTTGGCCTTGGCGGAGGTCTGAGGTCGTACGATTTCAGATTTGCCCGAAACATTCGAGGAGAATACGCTGACAATTGTCCAACCTTGGAGACACACAACTCTGCCACGACTGAGAAAGTGAAAACAAAAGTTGTAGCATGTGGCTTGTTCGTACAACAGTTTGCCAGCAGACTAGTTCCTGGTTAACGGAGGGGGACAAAGAGACGGTGGCATTACGTTTCCACTGAGGTCATGAACCAGTAGGCTTTAACTTCTTTTTGATCATTAGGAATGCTAATGTTTGTGGAAAAATTGCAAATTAGCTTCGCATTATCCAGAACTTGGAGTGTTTTCAAGTCTAAATATTAGTAATGGTTAACTTCTTTTT
Organism: Dunckerocampus dactyliophorus; assembly: GCF_027744805.1. NCBI lineage: Eukaryota > Metazoa > Chordata > Actinopteri > Syngnathiformes > Syngnathidae > Dunckerocampus > Dunckerocampus dactyliophorus. The sequence goes on along the minus strand of NC_072835.1, from coordinate 22,591,626 downwards.
ATACTTGTACTGAAGACATTGCCTGCACACTTAACAGAGGTTAGACCCTGGTACATGTGCATTTCCATTATTTCCTATGGTTAACTGCTCAGACAACCAATCTGATGGTAGCCTAAATGACTGCACGCTACTCAGCTGTGTGAGGCAGCGGCCATCTGTGCTGGCGATGGTGAACACTAGAGTAATTTGAGCAGGCAAAAAAAGAAAAATAGTAGTAAAAGCAAGCAAGAGAATATTTTTACCCTCTCCTCCGCAGTGAGGACGCTGGCGGGTGCGAGCGGTGTCATTAAAAGTTTCACCAGCGAGCGGGATCGCTGTCAGAGCTCGTGCCAATTAGTGCCACTTTGGGGTGGAGAGGGGGCAACCCTGCTGACGGAGTGTGATTCTGCTGCTCACATGAGGACCGTGCACATGCAGCATCACGTAAAGATGCAGATGCACACGGAAACTGTGATTTTTATGGGCAACAGAAAGCCTCTTGACATGTTTTAATTACACTGCGGGAGCTCGTAATGAACCACTTAATCATGCATGCGCATGAAGGAAAATATTGTCTGATGTCATGCTTACTAATTACATACACTCCCAAATATGAGCTACTTTAATTAGAAGTTAACTCATCCTATACTTCAGTTGTTGTGTGAATGCTGAGAGATTTCAATGATTTTTCCCATAGTAAGCGCCGTCTGGCCTAGTAGCAATACAGTCGTCCCTCGGTTATAGCGGTAAATTGGTTCCAGTTAAAAGAGTTTCAATTATATTGAAGGTGACTTTTTTCCCCGGATTTTCTGGCGCCCCCGGGAGGTCACAACGCCCTTTGCATTTGCCTATACAGTCGTCCCTCGCAATACTGCGGTTCGATTATCACTCCCTCGCTGTATCGTGTTTTTACAGAAATTAATGAATTCAGAAATGATTGCTGTTTAGTGGTAGACTATGGTCTATTATTAGTCAAAACATATTGAAATAAAAGTGATAAGTAGTATTGTGGTCACTAGGCAGCAGTAACGACACAAAACATTGAGACATTAGCTTCCATGACATTACCTTAACACTGCATGAAGTCATGAGGTCAGCCATGGCATGGCCCACATGATAGGGCTTGTTAGCTTGCTAGCTCGAGTACCTGCAGCATTGCGCAGAGTTGTGCAATATGATGTAAACAAAGAATAATAGGAGTGTAAAGGTGACTGTAGGGGTGTTATTTCATGTCTACAGGGCTGTAATAATGTCAAAAACTGTATTTAGAAAGTCATAAACAGGTTTTCTACGCTCTATCCAGAAAAAATATTCCATGCATTAACATTGAATCCAATATCTTTATAAAAACAAAGGATGATAGTAGTTTGTTATGTGCAATATTGTCCGAAAATCAAAAATTTAGACAAAATTTTTGACAAAAAATGGTTCATACAAAAACTGGGGTGTAAGAAAACAGAGGTTTGACTGCAAAACAAAAGGTGTTCTTTAAAAAACCTATCATACCTATCCTACAAGTGTCCAAAAAAGTTTAAAAAACAACACCAGGAGGATTATTTTCAGAGACAATAAGACTGGAGCCTATTTGTCAACATCCTCCCTGAGTCGCGGCAAGAGTGAAAATATCGAGTTTGCAAGACTCAGCTGGAAATCAATGTGAGCATCAATGTGATAATTATAGCGCTTTGTCCTCTCGCGACGTGGGTTCATTTGTACTTTGTGCCAGTTGTTGTGCGACGGCGACACCGCCAGTGGTCTCCTCAATTAACCTGCTCGACGCCGCCGCCGCGGGGGAAGACGCGCTTCACCGTTATGAAAAGTGGCAACTTAGCACCGCGTGGACAATGCTTTTGTCACTCAAAAGGAAAAAATAAATCACTGTTGAATCAATTTAGCTCACCTGGCAGTCGAGGATGAGAGAAGAACATCTCCCAGCACAGATTGATTTGAAATTGGACTACACGTGAGCATTCGCAGTCAATAGAACATCTCGGGCACTTCATCTGCAGAGTGTGTGTTGTATTCCTCGCGTCAATACTGCTGCTCCTCACATAGCAGCCATATTTAGTTGTGTGTGCAAACAACAATAAATGGCGTTGAATAATTAATACTTCTATCATATCCAGCGCTCATAATTCTTTCTCTTTCATGCGTCTATTACCACGTGTTCAAACTCTGCAAATGTCATTTTTGACACTTTTTGAAGGAAGAAGAATCCCCAGAATCCATCATTTCAAAGACTACAATGTATGCTTTAATGTCACCATGTTACGTGACCTTTATCACTTTTGGGTGACATTTATCCACTCAAGAGAGGCAACTTTTTGGGATGTTGCATCCTTTGTATTACAGTGACACTTTTGTACATCTTTTAAAATTTTTTTTTTTTTAAATGAAACGGTTTAGACGCGCAACCTCGCCAGACAGAAAAATTAAACGGGGGATGAGATGGATGCGCCCCCGCAGGAGGGATTAGGGCTGATCCCCGCCAAAACAAGAAAATGTCAGGATGGAATCACATATTGAAGTAAGAATCTATTTTTTTCTCCCTCTGACAAGAAAAAACACCCCCGTGTGGACCGTCACGGCCCCTCAGCAGACATACATTACAGTGATTTACATTTTCGATTTGCTTTACCCTTAATTACTGCTCCCTGACGATCAACAACTCTGCATCTTTGTAAGCATTTTGAATTGAATAGCTTTATTGCTATTGTAAGCTCAGCAAAGAACATGATTTGCTAGGAGAAAACACCTTTGCTCCCTTACAAGCTACACCAGCGGTGTCCAAAGTGCGGCACGGGGCCATTTGTGGTCCTATTGGTCTGCTTCACTTTCTAAAAATGCAATTTAACAAGAAAAAAAAAAAAAAAAACCAACAACAATAGCAAAAATGGGAAAATCAGCAGTGATTTCACAAGAATAAAGTAAAAAATATCACGGGAAAAAAGTGGCAATTTTACGAGAAAAATAACATCATTTTAGTAGCATAATGTCAAAATATTAAAGAAAAAAAGACAAAAACAAAACAACAAATAAAAATGTAATTTGGTTGGGGAAAATGATGGAAATAAAGTCAAAATATGATGGGAATAAATATATTCATAATAATATACAGTAGAACCTCGATTGGTGTTCACCCCCGTTAGCGTTTGAAGCAGGGGTTCTCAAATGGTTTCAACCTGGGACCCCCATGTTCCAATGGTCATTAAGTCATGACCCACTTTTTATTTGGATTATTGTTTACATTTTTTATTTAAGTCATTTTAATTTTTCTTCATCTTGATTATTATCTTTTACACTTTTAAATCATTTGTATTTTATTATTATTTACATTTTAAGTCATTTTATTTTTTTATTTTTAACACTTATTTAAGTCACTTTTATTTGTATTTATTTATGTTACTATTTTTACACTTTTATTGAAGTCATTTAGACGATGTATTTTATTATTTTACACTTTTATTAAAGTCATTTTTATTTGTATTTACTTTATTATTTTAACAGTTTTAAGTCTTTTCTCATTTTTGATGTATTTCTTGATTTAATCCATTTTCTAGTGTTGTATTCCGTGTATTTTTTTATGGAATCATCTTTTGAACACACATAATTACATGTCCAAAGTGTATTACAGAGGAATTTATTAAGCTGCCAAGGAAATGAGAAAAAAACATGATAAACTGCATGCATACAAATAATGCATAAATTCAAATTAAATACCAAAAAGACCACAAAATCAGATATTTCGCCTGAAGTCAGACATGACTTGTAGATTACATATTTGAATGGAATTTTTCACTTGCTGTCTGCGACCCACTTTTGTGTCCCGACCCACCATTTGAGAACCGCTGCTCTAAAGCATATCCAAGTTCACCCTTGACAAGATATACTGTGATGGGAAGGGTTGCTTTTGGTAGATTTGCCATTTATTTTGCATGATGATGCATTCCTGTAATCCTCTAATTAAATGTGGAGCTGGGTGTTCCGTCAGCAAAGAACAACCGGCTTCTCCATTTCCAGTAGCTGTGAATGATTCCCCCCCAACATGAGGAAGTCTATTTTGAGAGAGAAAAAAAAACAAGGGGGTTTGAAAGGGGGGGGTTGGGTGAGGGTTGGGAGTTGAGATTCTTCACCCAGTTATTGAATAATTTACAGAGCAGCGCCAGTGTACTCATTAGGGCTCTACAGTAGGCAGACAACCAGCGGGGGGGGAGGGGCCATCGCTGTCAAATGGCGAGGGATGGGGCGAAGATGCATCGGCGGCCGTGAGGAGCATGTTTGGGGGTGGGGGGTGCTGAACACAAGAGAAGAAAGGGAAAAAGTCTGTGCTATCATGGGAGAGGGAGGAGGGGAAAAAATGGTTTCATTCGGAGTCGTGATTAAAAGATTTATGGGAGCTGAAGGTTGTGTGTGTGTGTGTGTGTGCGTGTGTGTGTGTGTGTGTGTGTGTGTGTGTGTGTGTGTGTGTGCGTGCGTGTGCGTGTGTGTGTGTGTGTGTGTGTGTGTGTGTGTGTGCGTGTGTGTGCGTGTGTGAGAGAAAGAGATGGAAATGGGGGTGTGCCTCTTCCCACAGCCACTCATCCTTTTGTCTTCTTTGAACTGGACCGTGTGTCGTCAGGCCGAGAAAGCTCGGTTAAGCCTCGATTGATCGCAGATATGAGGTGCCGCTTGCTCTTTGAAACGCTGGACCCTGGAACTAGTGGATGGACTGGGAGGGAGAAGGCAGTGGGCGGCATGAGGACGGTGGAGGAGGTGAAGAACAAAAGAAACAACGGCGCAAATTGAGGGGTGTTTCAGCAGTTTTATGAATATGATGTACTGTAAATATGAGCGGCTTTAAAGCAACATGTACGAAAAACGTGACTGACGTTCCGCATCAATTAGTTCCAGCTCCGACAACCATCTGGATGTCACGCCAGTCAACATTGTCCACTACTACTGGTGGTCCTCGGTTTAAGGCGTTCCGTGTTTTGCCCTTACGTACGCACCACCATTAATTATTAACATTATAGAAAAACAACATCGGCAGTACAGTCGTTCCTTGCCTATTCGCGGTTTGAACATCGCGCCCTCGCTCTATCACGGTTTTTCACAAATGAATGAATTAATAAACAGCTGCTGTTTTGTGGTCAACTATGGTCTACTATTAGCCAAAAACATGCATATTAATCAGGTGTTTCACGAGACACCCAGCTCACAAGACGAGATGATGCACGAGATTGGGTCTACAAGAAGAGACACGATTTAGTGGTTAGCATGTTGGCCACACAGTCTGGCAGATCTGGGTTTGTATCTCTGTGTGGAATTTGCACGTTCTCCCCGTGCGTGCGTGGGTTTTCACCGGGTACTCCGACTTCCTCCCACATTCCAAAAATATGCATGTTCGGTTCACTGGAGACTCTAAATTGTCCATAGGTATGAATGTGAGTGTGAATGGCTGCTTGTCTTTGTGTGACAAACGCAAGCCTAGTGCCAAGGTGCTGAAAGCGATGCACAGAGGGAACCTCTTCCTGCCTGTTTGAAGGCGAGAGACGAGGAAAACAGACACGCATGCACATGGCGATATATTGAGGCCGGCAAAATGATCCAGTTCATTTTCATTTATTGTGTGATTAATTAATTTATGTATTATTGTCTTATGTATTGTCATGTATTATGTCTTATGTATTGTCATGGGCCGAGTGCCCACGAGACGTTTTTTTCCTGAACAACAAATCTTTGTTTTATGTCATGTTTTAATCTCCCGAGATCTTGTGACACAATATCTTGTGACACCCCTAATAATAAGACATTCTTACGTATTCTTGGCCTACATTAAGCATTGTCAAGCTTAAAAACGACTAATTGAATTAAAATACAAATAGAGTTTAAGGGATTAAAGAACGTTGATGAACTGTAGTCTACACTGGCCACTAGGTGTCACTAGTAACACACGCACCAGACTTGATCGCTGTCAACAACAATTATTGCAGGTTTGAATGATCTCACAAGAGGCACAACAATAATAATTAATCATCATCATTAGAATCATAATAATAACACGGGGTACTGATGTTGCTGTACTCCAGCTAAAACTCAAATCTGAGTCCCCGACGTCACTTCCTGTCGACACGTCCGGAAGACATTTATTGAAAAACACATGAGCACGAGTTTACTTTAATGCAACGTAAGCTAATGTCTCGATGTTTTGTGTCATTACTGTCGCCTGCTGGCCAGAATTACATATCACTTGTATTTTAATATGTTTTGCTCACTGAAACAGCAATGCAAAACAGCGAGCATTTATTAATTCATTCATTTCTCAAAAAACGCTGAATAGGGCGGGAACGATAATCGAACCGTGATATTGTGAGGCACGACTGTGCTCGCGTTTTGGTAGAAAACTGCAAGCCAGGAAGCTTTAGGAAGGGCTGGCGTAGTGACTACGCTGTAGCATTTTCAACCTTAGGGGACGGCACGATCTGTGCTGATGAGGTCATGAATAATACACCGTGGAACTTCTGCTGCTTTCCATTGACATTCTCAGGGATAAAGGGTCACCTTCCTGAACAATGGGAATAAAACGAATATTTGACATGAAAAATCACCCGAGGACATCTAATGATTGCCAGACGAGGCGGACCGAGCTAAGCTTAGCGTCTGTTTACGCTCTGCACTTACAAAACACATTAAGTCTGTCCAGTAAGAGGATTTACCAGAATTCCCTGCTAGCCACGCGCCCATGCATGCAGCGCTCACATCCTCAAATATGGAGCACCCAGACCGTGACAAACGGCAGCGTGCCCCTCGTCCTCACCCTCCACGTGTAGCGGTGAATACTTCATGAACGGCGAGTGGCAGATGTTCCCGTAAAGCGTATCCCATATTTACTTTAGGTCGTCTGCTCTTGATATGCAGGCGACAGCGGGGGTTTGCAGCGGCCTCACGGTGACACCAAATGAAGATGTGGGTGTGTTTTGGTGATATTAATGGAGGGAAGGAGTTGGCCACAGGGCCATTTTCGGCTGGCAGATATTTAGTTATTGGCATGGAACAAATACTAAAATTAAAATTCACCAATGAATCAAATAAAAATGATTATATAAGGCACAAATATGCTTTATCACCTCGGACGTTTGTTTCAGACCGCTGAGCAAATATTGACCTACAGTGGATTGATTATGTTCAAAATGTAACTCCTTCATATAGCAAAGTAAGATAAATATTACAAACACCTTTAAGTGTGATGCAGTGCACACCAAAAACCACACTAATCAACATATTATCTTTGGAAAGGCAGCATTTCGTGAACTGGATGTCATTCCATTGTGCAGGCGTACCGGGTGTGTCTGGTCCAAGGGGTCCAAATGTTCTCCAGAGAGGGCCACATAGTGAAAAATGAAAGGATGCAACTTTGCCGCTTTGATATTTTGTAAGGCAACACATGTAGATATGCTAACAAGTTAGATATACTTCAAGGAAAATAATATTTTACTTTGGACACCCCCGGTCTAGTCAGAAGATCTTAGCATCTCTGTGCGTGCACTACTTTTGTCGCCACTGTCACATATGCTCTGGTGCGCTCTCGCTTGTTTTGGATTAATGGAGGTTTAGGGAGGGAAATCTTAATCTGGATTACCATCTGACTCCAGCCCCCTTCCACCAATTCCCTGGAGAGTCTCGTTGCCGCGGGATGAAAAATGGAAAAGGAACGAGTGCCGCCTCCCCTAACAACATCCATTAGTGATCACTTAAGTCCCCCCCTTAGACTTTTGCCAGATTAGTTGAAGTTGCTATTAGCTTGTTCAAGGTGGAGCTACTTCCCCATCAAAGTGTCACTCGTTAATCACTGTAGATGCACACGAGGAGTGCATTTGTGTGATGCATTCCTGTTCAGAGCACGTTCCTCTCTGGCCTTTCGCCAGCCCAACCCATGTGCGTCAAATCCAGGCGACCATTTCTCCAGGGAGAAGCCACTACATAACATCTTTGAGGTTATCCATGGTACTCAGGGAGGGAGAGACACAAGAAGAATGGGAAAGCAGGAAGCAGACGAATGGTCACCGTGAGTAGAGAGTGAGTTGAGCCCTCACATTTCAGCGGGCATTTTTATTCCAGTATATCTTTTCAAGAGAGGCGTTAACGTCAAGGTCCGGGGCTGTACGAGTGCTGCAGGCACTGGGGAGCTGAGGTTCATTAATGGGAAGGATTAATTCAGTGTGTACTGTGACACTGTGACACAGAGCATGATCCCCTCTCCTGCAGGGGTGGCCAAAGTGTGGCCCGGAGGCCATTTGTGGCCCACGGCTGTTTTTTTGTTTTGTTTTTTATCGGCACACAGAATATTCTAAAAATACAATTTAACAATAGAACTCACAAAAAAACTGCAAAAATTAAGCAATCATTTTCCAAGAATGAAGTGAAATTATTAAAAGATAAAAGTTTTCATCTTAAGGAAAAAAAAAGTCATATTTTTTACGAGAATACCATCGGAATCTTATGAGGACAAATAACGTCATTTTAGTATCATAAAGTTGAAATATTATGAAAACAAACTAAACAACTAATAACGTTGACATTTTTGGAAATTCGGTTTGGGAAAAACGTGTAATCATTTGGGAATAATAATATTATAAGGTGAAAATATTATAGGAAAATTTACAAGACGAAAGTAAAAAAACAAAAGATGTAGGAAAAAACAGCCGTCATTTTATGAGATAAAGTATATATTAAAGTAAAATAAATAAAGTAAAATATTAGGAGGAAAAAGCTATACTCTAATGAGAAAAATAAACCTAACATGCATACTTTTTTTGGAATGTGGAAGGAAAGTGGGGTAACCCGAGAAACAGGGAGAACATGCAAACTCCACACAAACGGCGATTCAAACCCAGATCTTCCAGCTCTCTTGGCTGTGTGGCTCGTGATTGGCTTCTGCCAAAGAATGAGCTGTTGACTTGCGAGCGGCACAGTATCTAAACGATTTGTGCAGGAGATGTCGTGAGATTAGACGTGGTCATAAATTGGCTGCACTGCTAGGTTGAAAGCTGAAGAAACATACTCTGAATATTACCACTTATATTTCATTAAGACATTTCTGTAGGATGCTTGAAATAAGCAAGTAGGGATTACTTGCAAAAAATGTAAATAATTTGCAAGCACCGTCTAAGTAAAATAACTACACATTTTGAATTGTTTTATGAGGCAAAGCGACATGCTAGTACATGTTACTTAAGATGTTTTTCATTCTTTAAGAGCAAGTAGAGCTTACTAGAGAAGGATGTATACTTTACATGAGAAAGACCCTTGTAATATTTACTTTGATTATCTACGTGGAAAAAGTTACTTAGCTTTTTTGAAGTACATGTTACTCCAGGTTTTTGTGAGTGTAGCCATAAGTAAATAAATGTGTGAAACACTGCCCTCCCTTGGGAAACATGGCATGGCCGCATGGTAGTACACCGACGACTCCATACGTCTGCCTTTACTTTTGATTGACGCTTAGGTCCTCTGTACAGCTGATCCACGAGCAGCCAGAAGATGTGACTAATGTGGAAGCCAGTTATTGGTCTTTTGCCATTCTTCAGTGAGCAACTGTGATATGAGCAGTTTCTACATCTGATTATTATGCCGAGAGAACACACACACACAATAAACACACACGCCTCCCCCAGAAGCAAACACTCGACAGCGTGAGGTGTCAGGGGACGATCAAGAGATGATGAGATGGCTTCCTATCAGCATCCCATCGTCTCCTCTCCCGCTGCTTCCCTCCCATTTCCCCCCCGCTGACGTGGGGGTAGAGATGTGACACAGAACAAACAAATGAGATCCGGTGTGATGACCTCACTTTGTAATCCGCCGAGGAGAAACGTCCTCTGACATATTGCAAGACGAGATGTCGGCCATGTGCGGGATATTCTCCCCGCAAGTGCACTCGGAGTGTGATGAAACGCTTTAGTATGGCGGGGGACAAATAAAAGAATTTATAATTCATGACTCTGGGAGAGAATGTGTGCAAGCGAGCTGATTGATGGGTGATTGTGGTGAGAGGAAAAGAGAGAGGATGGAGACACAGAAGCCGTTTGGAGGACAAGGTGATAAATAAGATGGATGAAGCCGGATGTTTGTGTGCGGGGAGAGGCTGGACATTTTTTGTTGTGATTTCTATTTCATTTTAGCCAGGCCAAGCTGGGCAGCCTCAGTGGGCTATTGGAAGTGCATTGGCCAAAATCTAGCCTTTAAAAGTGCTTTTAGTAAGCCCTCCTGGGAAGACCATCTTGTGTGTCTGTAGCTTTAATGCTAATGGACTGTGTGTGTGTGTGTGTGTGTGTGTGTGTGTCTCCAAGAAGAGCTATTGTGCACTTTTAGCCACTCTTTACTTATACACTGCAACTCGGGGCTTGTCCAACCTAATAGACACCGTATATTACATACAACAATGTAACATTAAGGAGCGGCACAGAAGAACGCAAAAGTAAGCAACATTACACTTCAAAGGAAAAGTGCACTTTTTTGGAATTTTGCCCATCATCCACAATGCTTATGTGAGACATGAACACACACGTGTTTCTGTGCATTCTAAAGATGCAAAAACTGTATTCCACCTATAAAGCCTTCTGAGAAAAACACCAAAAAGCGCCAACAACGCCCCATTTACATCATGTGACCTGCATATTAATCAAGCTACAGCAACATTGTTAGTATTGTTATTATTAACATTTTTACGCGGAAGAACTACATTACTGGCGTAGTGACACCTCAGCACACCACACTGGCTAGCTACGAGCCGGCTAGCGACTTCAAGATTCAAGATTCAAGATTCAAGAGAGTTTTATTGTCATGTGCATGGTAAAACAGCAGTTATACTATGCAGTGAAAATCTTATTCTGTTCATTCTCCCAAGAAAAGAAAGGAAAACACAAGAAAGAATAAGAACATAAGAAACATAAACACATAAACATATATACCAATAAATTAAGCAACAACAAAAAGAAGAGACATTAATACAAATAAATATACAAATAAATAAGTAAATAAATAAATAAAGTGTTATGAGTGTGTGTTGCGTGCTTCGTTGAGAAGCCTGATGGCCTGTGGGTAAAAGCTGTTTGCCAGCCTTGTGGTCCTGGACTTCACCACACACTCGCTCACAATGCCTCAGGCCACTAGCGAAAGGTAACGCTACATATTGACACTGCCGCCACTGCTGCTGTGCTTTTTGTTTTTGAGTTTGTAAAAGTTAACTCTGGGTGCAGCGTTCCCTTCTATGTTGCTATGTGAAATCAATGCTCCCGAGAAGGAAGTTCCGCTAATGCTTAAAAACCAAAATACGGCAAAATACTGTCAGTATTGCATGTTATCATAAATGTGCCTCTTACTACAAGGTCACAGCATGGATATAAAACCTTGTTGGAGGTTGTTGGAGCTGTCCCACTACGTGCATCTGTTTTTATATCTTTAGAACACGCAGAAAAGAGATAGACGTGTGTTTATGTCTCACATAAGGATTGGTCATTTTCATTCATCTTTGTTCATTTTTTGATCAATCATGTCAGGGACCCTTTAAGGTAATGTAAGGTCATGTCTCAATGTTTTGTGTCATTACTGCCACCTAGTGACCAGAACACTACATACATGTATCACATGTATTTCAATATGTTTTGACTAATAATAGACCATAGTCTACCACAAAACAACAATCATATATCAATTCATTCTTTTCTGAATAATCAAACTGCGATATTGTGAGGAACGACTGCAAACAGTATAAGAAAATATTTTATATACGAAATACAAAGTAGCACAAATATCAATGTCAAAGCACAGCAGGACGTATACAGTCAATGGGACAAAAGTACATAAGATAACTGTACAACACAGGTAGCAAAAGGCAACCAAAATGGCCCTGCGTAAAATGGGCTAATAACAAGAGGTAAACAGACTGACCAGAGGAGCTACTGACAAGTAGGAAGGTCAATGAGACACATTTGCGACCGTGTCTTGTAGCTCCACCCAGCTGGTCGATGTCTTAAAAAAAAAAGCAAACAGGGAGGAGCAGTAGGAGGTACCACAGTAAAGACTGAGAATATCTCAAATGAAAAGATATAATTACTACACGAAGCACCACACCGGTGTCACAGAGCAGCGCGACAGTCACGGTGTATTTAAGTGTTTCAGCCTCAATCACGTGCAAGCTCTGACCGTCTCAGTGAAGGTCATCAGCCGCACATGAACACCTCGAGCTGCGCTTTTCCCGTCTAGTACGCGTCTCGCTCACAGCCCCCGCTGCTTCCCGTCCCCGTCGCTGTCATCAAAGATGCAAATTGGAAGTGACAGGTTAATCGTGAATTCCAGCGCGCGGGGATGCGGAGGAACAGCGCGGCCGTGTTTGTGATGGAACGCTGGTTCGCGTGTGCGTGACTGCTGCGGTCTACAATGCTCAATCAGGCCTCTGCACGGCACAACATTGAGATGCTTTTGAACATGCACTTGAAATGAGACATTCCAGGTTCAAGCGGCACAGGCCTGCAAACCAATCGGCGTCGGCAGTCGGCTAATCCTGCACCAATGTAACATTCCAGCCTAAATCCCTCTGATCCTTCCACATACATTTGTGTAAATACATGAATTGGGACATGCCGCGATTTAACAATGTGATTGCCTATTGGAGCCGAGACCCCCACACCGCCCCCATCCTGGCCCTCAGGTGCATCGAGGCGGAGAGCAGAATGGAGCGAAGCTGCACGCGGTGACAGTGACATCCATCACGCGCAATGAATAATCAATGAACACCATCTGGCGCGTACTCGCTCGCCGCCGCCGCCTTCATCCCGGACTGTCTCACCTTCCCTATTTTCCCACATGTTCCTCCAGCCTGTCGCTGCAGCCCGTGTGACAGGCTGCTGGCGATGGCGGGATCCCGCACTCTAATTGTGCTGCATAATACTCTGCAAGCTAATGAGGTGACCTGCAGCCCTTTAAAGGACAGCCTTTTATGATTTCTACAAGCCAGGCAGCCTATTAAAGCGCTCCACTTATATGTGCTAAACAAGTTCCTTTAACATTTTGTTCACACTTCCTTCACATTGCTGGATATCATTTGAAACAGATTTATGAATCACACCGCCTCAGCTGAGGCAACGTCCGCTAGAGCCGAGGCGTTTTCTTTTCAGAGATGTGAGTTGCAGGTCTCCAGCTCCCTGCTGGCTTGACACTGGACTATTGGCTGCTTAGTGACATGCATTTCAATCAGAACCCAAGTCATGACCTGCCTCCTTTCAGCCTGAAATGAAAAAAAAAACCTTTCTCCCACAATGGGACTTGCCTTTCTGCGTAGATGCTCTTTATTTACATGCACTTTGCACACACTGACAGAAAGGGCGGACCAGCCAGGTCGCTTAGGTCCCATTTGTGGGATCTTTACTCAGCACACATTCAAAAGCAGTGCACTTGTATTTTGGATAAACATTCAAAGTATGGAGAATTACGACTGGCAGAGTGCGGATGAGAAGCATCTGTGAAAAAAACAGGTACAAATTTGTGAAAGGTCCCATAATCTACAATTTTAAATAAGTGTCGGACGTGCCGCAATAGTGTACTGGAAGTGTGTTGTTCAAAATCTGGCCTTGATGCTGGAATTTAGACCGTTTCAGCTTGACTTGAAAGCACGTGTTTTGTGTGTCCGTAGCTTTATTGCTAATGAGCATCTTCGTCACATACACAAGAATGGAGAGGCGACATTGCTCAGGGATACGGCAAGAGACAAATATAACGCCGAGCGATTGGTGAGGTCTGATTTTTTCCAGTAGGCATTTTTATGATGCAAATGTATTACTCTTTGGAACGCATATTGTTTTGAGAAGAGAAACTCTTTACTTAAATGTCCAGGCAACTAAGCAGAACTACCTTCCAGAACAAATGTGGGGGTAAGTCACTGTTGTAGTACACTGCTGATGGGGATGTCGTACCGAACTATCCCATGAATGCACATTCTGGGTCTCTTTTTCAGTAAAAACCTGTAAAATGAAAGAGATTTGTACATTCATGATAACGTTGAGACATTTTGGTTTCAGGTTGCAGCAGCTGCTGTAACCCAGTATGAGGCAGCACTCACGCCCCGGCACAGTGCATTTGTGTGGCAAGCAGCGGACTGATGCTCTACAGCCCTCGGAGGACTGGGGCTGCAAATGAGCCGGCCCGATGCACCATAACTAATGTTTGGCTGCCTCTCCATTAGCAAGCGCTTTCCGGGAGCGCTATAGTGGGCAACTTTAATTGCTGCAGAGTGGTGGGATATAATGTTTCCTCTGACTTCACACTGCGAGCTGTTTAGCCAGGTGTTTTTTTGGCGGTTTGGAAATATCTCATTTCCATCCAAGCGCCTGTAATTATGCCGCTCCATTATCTCTGCCGCTTTGTAGGAATCCAGGGGCGTCAAGAACGAGGGTGATCTTTCAAAAAAAGAAGAAGAAGAATGGTAATGTGTAGAACCCCCCCGCCTTCGACGACCACAAGAAGAAATTGGGCCTGTGCTCTTTTTTTATGGCCTCATTCAGAGCAGGCTTTAAAGCAAAGACGAGCTCGCATTCAAATGCTATAAAACAGCCAGCACATTTAATTAAATCAGGTTTGGCAATCACATCCCATTCGATTGAAAGAGCGGTGCTGTAAAACTCTATTCCTTAATGACCTTGTGGATGACATAGACTGCTCCTGTTTCGGTTTTGACCTCCCACCATCATTCAAAGTCATTTTAAATTTGGGTCCAATCGGGCAATCATCACTTCCACTCTCTTGTTCTCATCAGGATTTCACATTTCATCTCTACGTTAATAGACACCAGCACCGCTCTGGTATGCAAATGCACTGCAAAGCGCTTCAGATAATCCAAATTGGCGTTTATTACGAGAAGCCATCCTGTCGGGCGACACGCTAGAAACAAATAACCGGGAGGGCAATTTCCCCTCTTTTGTGCCGCAAGCATCAGCAAATGTCCGGCAAACGAGATAAATCGAGCCTCGCTAGCATTTTCCTCTCGGTGGAGTCGCGCTGCTGTCAGCTTGCTGCGCGAATCGGCGTATGGATTTCCACGTGTGGGACCTGGAAGGGCCTAATGATATTTAGACAAACTGCATCTGACAAACAAGAGAGCGATAGCAAGACAAGGTCGTGTTTTCTTTTCCGCGGATGGGATGTCGGTTTCTTTGCACAGAGGAGGGAAACATGGCCGGCTTCCCAACTGGGAGGCTGCGGCTCGGAATGGGTGGCGGTGTGTTGGTGGGCATGTTTTTTGTTTTACTGCCGCATCAATCACAGGCTGGAGAACTGATAAATGTCAAATGTGTGAAGTGAAGTGAGTCCAGCTGAGCAAAGTGGAAAGCGGACACAGTAAAAACAACACTGATCCATGTTTTACCCTCCAACTTTGAATCCTGAATTATGAAAGGGATTTCAATTGTACGGCATGCCCCATGAAGGTCAAATGCAATTCGATAAGATCGTCAAAGGATCGTGAAGATGACGGCATGTGTAGTATTCTGGCCACCATGCCATGATTGAGACATGACATTAGATTACCATCACACTGCATGGAATCAGCCATGGCATGTCCGACATGACAGAGTGAAAAGAAGTTCTCCTCCCATCCCGTGTGGAAGTGGTACGTTTTTGGCTTCCTTGTCCTTCTTCCTCACTACGTTTTAAACCCTTTCTTAAGTTTAGAATACAGTAAATACATTAGAGGCTAACTACTAGTGATGTGCGATACCACTGATTTCATATTCGATACAGAGTAAAATTCAGGCTGGTATTGGCGATACCGATATGATACCTGATACTTTGTGCAAATTCACCTAATGTGTCTGGTAAATTTTAAAAAGAAGTGTATTTCATATAAAAAATACAAGACATATAAGATATTTTTAATAAAATAAATTAATATAATTTAATAATTAATATAAATAATTAATTTAATTTATTTTAAACCCTGAAGTATATTGAGGTAGCAGGGTGATTTACAATATAACCAAGGTAATATACAGCAAAGAAAAACAGAAATCATATCAAATATGTGACAATGGTATTTAAAATACTTATTCCCGTGAAATTACAACTTTTTCCTTGTTAGAGTGCAACTTTTCTTCTTAATATTTTGAATCTCGCCCAAAGCCAACTGGGATAGGCTCCAGCATACCCCCGTGACCTTAGTGAGGATAAGCGGCATAGAAAACGGATGGATGTTTTCAGACTGTCCTACAGGACAAGAAAAAAACAGCTGTGGGCTGCAAACGTTCCCCGGGCCGCTTTTTGGACACCACTGATCTAACACGACCACCTCCTTATCATTCTTATAGTGTCTGTAGATGCTACAATAACTACAATATTAAAATAAACAAATGTCTGCTATATGAACAATATTGGTATCGGCAGATCGGCACTGGGTACTGGGAGCGGCTCAGAAGTGAAAGCATGTGGATCGGTGCATCCCTAACAGAGAGATCCTGAAAACCAGGCACATCAGAGTCGTAACTAAAAGTCACTGCCATTGTTGTTTGTCGTCATTATTGTGACTGATTTTGAGTCCATCCCTCGGCTTCACTCCGAGGGAAGCGGAATAATTCACGATGTCGTTAGAAGCGTCTCACAAACAGATAATTGAGTCATTGCTCACAGGTGATCCATCCTCGCGCAGGACTCATCCCAAATGTTTCAAGAGCCCAATTTAGAATTTGAGTTGTGGCCAAGATAAAAAAAGAGGTGCCTAAAAGAAAACCCTTTCACATAAAGCGAACACCATCAAGCGCTAAGTACAAACCAAGTCGTCCTGTCATGCGGCGACCTGGCGATCACGTGACCACTCTCTGCTTGCCTGCCCCGGTGGGAATGCTGGCACAGCTCGAGCGGGAGTGTGAAGCCTCCGACGTGCACAGATGGCACCGCGGACTGTCAGCAACATACGCACACAAAAGCAACACAAACTCCACGACGGACGTGGCTTGACCCCTGGCAAAGGTGCGTCAGCATCGCCGTGCGGCACGACCTTCCAGGCCGCGTGTGGCCGTTGAGTGTGCAAACAAGTGCGCTGCATGCTTGATGGAGCGCAATTACAGTCAGTTGCACACCAGAGGACACAAAACGTTGGCATAAATACTTAAATCACCATAAACTCACAGTCACGCTGCCAAAAGCTCACTGAGGCATGGCCTTACATAGGAAAATATAAAAACAAGTCTATTGAAGTGGACTGACAAGTGTATATATACTTGTCAGTATAACCTAGGCAGTCCACAGTATCTGTAAACAGTATAAAATATCTGTATCTGTATACAGATAAATAACAATACAGTCGTAGTAACAAAGTGAATGTGACCTATTTTTGTACTTTCCGACATTTACGGTATACTTATACAGAACACAGTCATTAAAAGTTGACCATAATAGACTGAATAGTGGGGAATTAGCCTGAAAAAATAGTACACCTGCTTACTACACATTTATTTTGTTATATTGACAAGGACAGTATATACAGTATAAAATAAAGGTAGTAAAGTGAATGTGAATATTTACTACTCCTAAACTCTATTCAGGGTTGCAACATATGATTTAGATCAGGGGTCACCAACGTGGTGCCCGTGGGCACCGGGTAGCCCCCCATGACCACATGAGGTGCCCGCAAGCCTGCTTTTCATTCAGGTTTCCAGTTAATAATGAAAGAACAGTAGAAAGAAATGCATTGTGAAATACAACATGTGAGTTGTGGACACCAGCATTTTGTTCATGTTCTGGTAAAACAAGCATATTCACTTTGTTTGAGTTTAAAATAAGCTCTGAAAATAAATGTTCCAAAAATGAGTAGCTCTTGGCCATTTTCATTTTGTAAAAGTAGCTCTCACAAGGAAAATCGTTGGTGACCCCTGATTTAGATAGATAGATAGATAGATAGATAGATAGATAGATAGATAGATAGATAGATAGATAGATAGATAGATAGATAGATAGATAGATAGAAATCTAAACAATAATAAAGTTAGACATTAAGTGACCATATGAACATAAACCAAACAAAGTGATTGCTTTTAACACTAATAAAAGAGTGTCATTTCTTTATATGTCATATATTTGTGATTTACCAGTGCAACAACCAAGTCTGTTAATATTTTTCATGAAATTGCATCAAATTATTGCAATTATTTAAAATGAAGTACTTTAAAAAGTAGTTATAAGTATAAGTAGTTAAAAGTGGTAAAGTAGTTATTAACCCAGTCCCCATGCACACATTTTATGTCAGATTTAAGGTAAAGTGGCTTTATGGTCACCCATTAAATACATTTTAATTACATTTGATTTATTACAAACATAAATTACTCATAAATACAAATTATTTATGGTTAGACGTTCATACATTTAACATCGTTTTTTTCCGGCTTTTTTCGGGATCACTTGTTTGCACCACAGAAGAAGAAGAACAACTCAACAATGTACAGACCAGAAACAAGTTAAGACTTTTTTAAAGTGAAGTTTGAATATAGTATGTATTTAACACACACGTATAAGTGTTAAAATATGGACCGTTACACCCGCCCGTTCGTGTATGATTAAGAATTTAATTGAATTACTGAGCTATTAAGGTTAGCTAACATGCTATACTGAACCTACCTTGGAGGGACATCGTCGGAGGAGGCCATCAGAGCTAGTACCGAACTTCGAATGTTTTTCCCTGCTTTTCCTGGTCAAGTAAGTGGACGTTATTTGTAATCTATATTGTGTTGTTTTTGAATCGTGACAACTTCCGGTGTGGCTTGCAGCACGTGTCACTTCACTTCCACGTATGGATCGCTATTCTAAACGGACACAAGACTTAATTTGAGTACGTAAAGGTACGCCTTATTATCCCTTTCTGAATTCTGTATTTAAATGTTAAAGTATTCTTGATTGTTGTTATCATTTTGATTTAACTGGACAACAATGTGTGGTCTACAAAGGCAGAACTAGCAAACAGAATGCTAAATAATGACTATTTGTGTGCCAACTTTGGACTGTGTCATACACATACACGATTGTGTGCTGATCGTTAAAGAAATGCTAATGCGCATTTTGCAGCAGAGCAGGTGTTTGAATTGCTGACACGGAGTGTAAATGTGTGCGCAGAGAGTCATAGAGGAAACATGGGAATTATTTTATTTATTTATTTTTGCTTTGACGTTTTATGGCGCGTAATTAAAATGAACTGTCTCTCCACTGCTGTTGTTTGCCTCCCGGCCCCATTTTATGCCTCTATTGATTTATTATTGACTGTTATTTCAAACAGAAACGCGCCTGTAATAATTGTAGCCCACACGTCGCTGCCAGCGACCATGGAAATGTGAATATTCACGTCTGTTTTGTTACCTTGATGCGAGATGGGAAATGTTTCTTACCCAGCTACTTTGAAAATCACTCTGTAGATCTTCATTTTTGTAATTTTTGAAACCTGAAGGGAATTGTAACAAACAAGCATCATCCTTTCCGATTTCATTGCTAGTCTTGCTGCATTTCCAGACTGCAGGATTGTAGGAAATATTCCACTCTGAGCTTTCGAGGTCTGACCTCAAAGCTTTCTAGTGGAAAGTAAACAAAAAACATGGCTGACACCCTCGATAAGCCTGTCGTCTTGCATTAGAGACACATTTAAGTCGAGATGCTGAAAGCTAGTGGGTTTGCAGACAACAAACCATGCCCAGCATTTTTTACTTTTTTAAAATAGTTTTTGGTTAAATTTACTTAGAGACTACTTGATAGGGGTTTCACGAGACACTCAGTTTACGAGACGTGATAATACTCGAGATTGGGTCTACGAGGCCCAGACAAGATTTTAACATTGCTTTTAAGAAAAGTACGATGAAAAAATATAAAAAACAAATGACATTATATTGCAATCTACTAATTTAATTTCTACAACGTTACACTCTTCTGCAATCTGTGTGTATTCTAGCTGCCCCGCCTCCACCCACAGGGACGAAGAGACTGTATGACTGACAAAACGGCTCACTCTGTTGATTACATTGTTCAAACGTGTGAAGGTGCTGAAACCAATGCACAGAGTGAATCCTCTTCCTGCCTGTACGGAGGCGAGAGACGAGGAAGACAGACACGCATGCACACGGCAATATAGTGAGACGGGCAAAATGATGGAGTTCATTCTTATTGATTGTGTGATTAATTAATTAATTGATTTATTATAACCCCAGGCCTAATGGCCACGAAATGTTTTTTATCTGAACTACAAATCTTATCATGTTTTCCAGTTAATCATGAAATAATAGTTTAAGAAGTGCAAGTGAAGAAAACACACATCTCTACAGTGGAGTTTATGACGCTAAGCAAAGCAATCAAACACTTCACTTTTTATCTACACAACTAGCCGCTCCAAGTGAATGGATAACGTTAGTTAGAGATAAAGGCATCTTACCGCTGGGTTAGTTTATCCATAATAGAAATAAGAGAGATGAAAGACGGAATTTCTCTTGGAGTATCTATCTACAAGTCTCCCTGTGCAATTTGAGACGTCTGTTCACTGCTCAAATTTTCCCGAGGGGGAGCAAGAGTGAATCAGGAGGAGAGCTTAATGTGACATGACTGATGTCATATGACATCTACAAAGTGACGTTTACGCACTCGACCCAAGCTACCTTTGCGATTGACCAGTAACTTGCGATCGACGTAATGGGCACCCCTGGTTTACATTCACGATGGGCACCACCATTGTGTGTTGTTGAGGAATGTTGTCTTGAGTAGGAGATCCGACTTCTATCAGCATTTGACATAAATGTCTTATTTTGCCCGTAATGCTTTTAGGTTTACTGCTAATTGCTAACAAGCTAAAGCAGCCTGCAGCATTTAGTATCAGCTGCACAAATGAGACTTCCAATATCTTGAAGGATTCATTGCTCAAACTGCAAAAACAAGCAAATGGGGCAAAGGAAATGTTCACAATGACACTATGACCAGTGTGTAGGAGCTGCAGCGCCACACAACAGCTTATCAAGTGTCTTTGTTGCCTTGTAGCTTTCTATTACCGATAAGTGGTCTCGTCCTTGGGGGAAATTGTTGTTGTGCTCCCTGTAGCTGGTCTGAGCAAGGTGAAACCTCGCTGCATCCGTCCTTTTACTCCCCAAACTGCTGCAATCGCAGTGGCGCCTTTCAGAGGGCAAAGTGTGCAAAGCTCATTAGCCTCCAGCACCTGTTTGGCTGACAAATAAACAAGATAGAGAGGCTGCATGTAAAGTGATGAAATAAATGAAATGCAACTCTCAGGGTGTCATTGGGGGAGGATGGGGAAGTGCGACTGGAGGAGTGTTGGTCCTGACGCGCCAATCCCCGCTCCAAAAAAAAAATGCTAATGTGTTCAGCTTCCTGACTGACAGCTCATTCAGTCACACGCTTTGAGATCGTCAACATCTCTCGCTGTCTCACTCTCCTCTTTTTTTTCTTTTTTTTTTTGAAACTCGTCTCCCAAATCATTTCACTACCGCATTGTATGGAGCAAAGCAGCTTGTGTTGGCCATGCACTCCCAGTGAAAATAGAAGCAATCATTTATTCATCGATTGAAACATCAGAGGACTAAGAGGCGGTCAGGGGAGTGTGGGACCGCAGAGAATGGGGAAGATTGACAGCCGGAGGATAGAGGTTGTAGCAGCGGGTGGGGGGGGAAGCGAAATGAAGTGCGTATCAACAAAAATGGGGAAGAAAGCGTTACATGAACAAAAAGGACAGTTTTGTAGAAAACAAAGGACATCGCAGAGGAGGTCTGATGATGGAAAGAAAAATACATGGGGGGTATTATTACAATTATTACAATAGGGGTAACAATAAAACCCCCTGGAACATAAAATGTGGTAGTAGACCAAAACCTTAACCAGCTAGCCCCGTCTCTCAAGGTGCATTGCTCGAGATATTCAACATGTTAACAACTCATTAGATTGGAATTGGCATCCACTCCTAGATGCCGGATCTCTATTAATAGCCTGGTGCAGTCCGGTTTGGTACTACATCGTGATTTGGTTTGCATTTTGATTGCAGGCGTGTCCACAGCGATAGCAGCATGAGCTATGAGCCGTCCTTCAAATACATTATTTTCAGTTGAGTACTTGCGTCTTTCTTAATTTTGTCTTCCAGCAGTGTTAAACGCTCTTGTAAGAACAGACTAAAACACTTTGCAAGTTCAAATTTTCAAGAAAAAACCTTTTTGTCTACTTGTGCTATCACAACGCGACAGAACCGAACTTCATTCGGTGAAAAAGGCTCTTTCCATGGATGATGACTATCAATTGCAACAGTGCTTGGTCTACAAATGAAGAGAGTGTTTTCACCAAAACAGATAGAAAATAAATAAATGAAGGATTAAAAAAAATTGTGTTG
Source organism: Dunckerocampus dactyliophorus (assembly GCF_027744805.1). Lineage (NCBI taxonomy): Eukaryota > Metazoa > Chordata > Actinopteri > Syngnathiformes > Syngnathidae > Dunckerocampus > Dunckerocampus dactyliophorus. The sequence continues at coordinate 22,569,269 of NC_072835.1, read as the reverse complement.
TTTTTTGCCTGTTCACAAGACCGCAGAATGTTTGACAGCTTTGAAAACAGTAGCATTACTGTTTACTAGGGGTGTCACGAGACGATGCACGCGAATGAGTCTACGAGAACGAGATGGGATTTCAACACTATTTTTAAGAAAAGTACAATGAAAAAATATACGACAATATATTGCCATCTACTAATTTCATTTCGACTATGTTACGCTCTTCTCCACTCTGTGTGTATGCTACTGGCCCCGCCTCCACCCACCGAGAAGGGCTCACTGTGTTCATGCCTTGTGAGCCCTATGGAGCAACACAGAGTGTTGGACAGAGTGAACCCTCTTTCTGATTGACGGGAGGCAGACGAGAAAAACACGTATGCACATGGCAATATACTGAAGTCGGCAAAATTGCATTCATTTTCAATTATTGTGTGATTTCTTTATTATCATCACAGGACCTCTAGTGCCCACGAGACAGGTTTTTTCTTAATGAGAAATCTTGTCACGTTTTAATCTTGTGAGATCTTGTGACACGCATACTATTTACATTTCAGAAAACAATGGGCGGTGCAGACCAACGAGAGAGGGATGAGATAGACGCTCAACTTCCCACAGTGCAATTCTTCTTAAAGGGCCAGGCTCAGCCTCATATGCTGTAATTAAAAAAAAGCACTAAAGAAAATCTGTGAAACAACAAATCCACAAAAGGTGAACGGCGATAGAGCGAGGCAACACTGTAATGTACATTTCTTTACAAAGTAGCATCGCCAACTCCTGGCCTGGCATGCATATTGCAGTGTTTTTATAATCAGTCTCATTAGAAGCTTGTAAATATTTGGAAGGTGACAATTCTAAATGTGTTCTTTCTCATTTTTTATTGACACAAATCATTTAACTATCTCATCTCAAGTACAACACGTCCAGTACAGCTCAAAAAGAAAGAAAGGCATTTGTCCAAGGGATTACATTGAAAACAGTACTGTCCTTCACAAGCGGATTTGTGATATGAAAATAAAATAAAACTGAGAATAAATCTCAACTACAGGTGCATGGGGTGAATTAAAGAGAGGCTAACCATCTTGGATACATTCTGTCATGTTTTTTTTTTTTTTTTTTTGCTCAACAGATTCCTCCCATGCAGTCCTAAATAAACAAAGATTACTGTGCCGACGTTTACAGTGATACAAGGACTGGAGAGAAGTAAAAATCAAACAAAGCAATAAATAAATATAAAGAAGCTGAAAAATAAAATGGCTATCAAAAGTCCCCCGAGTCCCAAAGTGAAGTCCCAACATTTTTTTTCAATAATACCATACAGCAAAAGACATTCAGTAGCGTAAACCAGAGAGTGGTTAGAAAACACTCATGCAAAGAAAGCCTTTTTCACACGTAGTCACCAACATAGGAACATGATCGCCGTCAACAGTCGCGGCCCTCAGGTCGGTTTGGGGAAGTCTTTGTTATTGTTGCTGTTATTGTTCTTCACAGACTTTATTTGCTACTATGCTCGATGAAAACGATATGACACAATGCACCCAGGTATGATTGCGTCCTTGTCCATGTCCGTCGCATGGGGCGGTCCGACAAAAAAGTCTTTGTTTCAAGACCCGCTGCGAGGACTACAGCAGAGAAATCACAGCTATTGGAATGAGCGTAGGTTGATAAAAAGGCGTGTTTTTTGGCATCTGTTCTTTTGTATTTCTTTTAAATCTGATATATACTCTCTCTATATATAGTATGTCTACTTTTACAATCATTTTCTATGCAGTAAACAATCAGTGGATTTCATTCCAACAAAATGAACTATCAAAATAACGTCCGCTATCTAACTAGTATAGTCATAGTAAGGTCTTTTTTTTTTTTTTTTACATATACAAAACTGCTTTTTTTTTTTTTTTAAATCCAACAGTCTGATTTTATGAGATATTCTATACCATGATGTTTTTAGATATTTTTTACGTAAAGTCGTCTATGTGCACATTCAGTCTCTTGGTTTTATAAATAGGATTTGCTTGCCATTGGAGTCTTTAGCAAATTTATTGACGCAATCTGTTATCAGTGGTTACAGTTCCTCTGAGCGGATGACGTGGAACAGCGTGACGTTGTAGAGCACCTGGTGCCCGTTGTTCCAGGCATAGAGGGCACGGTCCCGCGGGTTGTAGTCCAGCATGGAGATATGAGAGTACTTATTCTGAAAAGCGATGTCGATGTACTCGTACGTAGAGGAGTTGGTGGAGTAGGCGTAGTAGACCTTGGTACCACCTGAGTACCCGTTGGTGACGTACAGCGTGCCACAGATCATAAAAGACTCGCCGGCACTTCTTTTGGGGTGGTTTGTGGTCCAGCTTTTCACGATCTGCAATGTGTTGGGGTTCAACTTGCTGATGACTATATTACCTGCATTCTGGTTGGTGGCGTAGACGGCCCACAGGCCCCCCTCGTCCACCATCAGGTCAATGTCGGAATGGCCACCCCAAGCGTAGTGGTACGCGTTGTTGAAGCCAGCGTAGTCCAGCTGCCGGGACTTGCTGATGGAGGAGGTGCGGAAGTCAAACTTGATGATGACGTGGCTCTGGAACTTGTTGAAGTAGATGGAACCGTTGTAGACCACCTGGCCGGTTCCGGACCACGGGTGGGGGAGCCGGTGGGACGTGAAGTTGTCCGACGTCATGAAGTCCTGCATGGACTTATACTCCCGCACAAAGCGGTTGTTGTGGTAGCCGTCCATGTACCAGACCTAAAAGATGGACACAAAATAATTAGGATTACAAACTTGAGAGTTGGGTTGAGATCAACCTTAGCTGAGCTTGAAGTTAATCACAGCTGTGCAGAGGTGAATTCTGACCTTGGGAAAGGTGAATGAGTTGAGTGAATTGACTAAACAGCAGGAGAAGGTGGGGCTAACAGCTCTAACCACCACCACCAGAAATAAAATACCTCAAACCGGCATTTCCATCTGTCATGCTTGCTAATATCCGTTTATTGATCAGCAGAATGGAGCCCATGAATCCTGTGAATGCCTCTCAGTACATTCCATGGGACTGATGGTGGCTAAATAAAACATCAGAGCAGATAGAGTAGCATCAGTGGCGACACGGCAGTCTGGGTGTTTTTACCCTCTAAACTGCACTTAGGGTTCAAGACCGCAGAGCGCTGACCTTTCTCGACACTGCCACAGGTTGAGTTGGGATCTTGGCGGTGTGTACACACTTGAGTGCTAATTTAAGGAGACAGCTCAATGTCATCAGTTGGCAACTGGCAGATCACTCCAAGCGGGCAGCGGGTTTCTACCGGGTCAGTTGCATCTCAGACATAAGGTCCAATACATGCAGTACATCATTGGCCAATTTTGGCCAGTATTTCAGAAACATATGTAACTTTTCCAATGGCCCCCTCATTTTGTTTACACAGTCAGACAGTTTATGGCGAACAGTGCTCTCATTTTGAAGGCCGGAAGTGTGTAGTGTGTGTTGAGAATGTTGATGTTTAAGACGAGCTGGGAGCAAGAATGAACATGCCTTTCATCCTTATTTTACTCAGAACTTGCAGGTCAGCGGGCATCTTAAAACACTCATTTGCGTTAACAAGTGATAAAACACAATACGGTGTAAGCACACTCTCTGCTAGGCGCTCTGCTAAACTAAGCTAAGCCCGCTAGCTTCCATTCCCGCTGCGTAAGAGAGGAGTTTCAGTGTTTTGCTGCCAGCTTTTCCCAGTGTTTCAGGTCACCGTTTTGCCATGTTTGGTTCGGCAGGGGGCGGGTTAGTGTTTGTGATGAGGTTCTGCCACGATTGAGTGGTCCGCCAAGGATATGCTTCCCCACACAAATGTTCTTTCTCCTCACGATGACAGCATTTCATTCACATGATGTCAATTTCCATGAGATTCCACGTTGTAACAGTAGATTCCGTTTTTTTGGCCAATTCCTTCAACGTGACACAAGGCAAAGTTTTGGATTACATAAACCAAGATGAGGCTTCCATTTCCAGTGTGGGGCAGTAATTGGGGTACCAAAAAGTGGAACAGGTTGGCTAGGATGTTTTCAGCCTTTACGAAGGAAATGCAATAAAATGCGTACCATACCGAAACAAAATTGACAGAAATCTACCTTCTTGCGTTGTTCACAAAACACTGCTGAATCTGCACTACTTTGGAAATGCACACCAAAATTCATGGGGTTCTTCTTTGACCCATTGCCAATCCGTGGTGTTGGTTAAGTCGTTTTTGTGTAAACCTGCTCCCTTTCAGTTAAACAACCATCAGTAAAACATACCTACTGTACTTAGCAGCAAAAACTGATACATAATGATACATAATCTGCCTGCTGAAATTCAGATGCCTTTAAGAAGCTCAGTGGCAGCTCCAGTTGGAGTTGAACTATTCTTCAGCATTTGCTTTGTGAATATCTCATTTTTGTAGTCAGATCACACGCGCCGAATGAATCAAACTACACAGTCAACAGGCATCCCAATTAATTTAGCGCCAAGGCTCCATCAAGGACCAGGCGACGCTGGGATCTGGCGGTTGGCGAATGCAAACAGTCAGGATGACAGCTGCGGGGTGGCATTATAGGAATTCTCTTGTCTCAGCGGCTGTGGCCCCAGCCCCCACCACTGTTCACCTTCCGTAATCATTGCCGCCGGATCACACGCTTCCTCAAGTCTCAGCTGGGCCTGAGACATTTGAGGATCTTCCCCGCCTGCCGTCCAGCTGAGATGGTTTGCATCAACAGGACTGGTCTCTTTTTAAATTGCAAAGGAAAACCATGAGATAAAAAAAGAGCACAATGCTTTTGAAACTACTGTCCTCTATTTCCCTGAGAGAATAAATCAAATCTTTCATGTGTTCTTCTCATTATGTGTTAGTTTCTAGTATCCTTCACAGCATGCTAAATATAGTCTTCGGTCAGCAGTACGATGCAAGTTATGCAAGTTCAAGCAGCCTCCAGGAAGCAATTTACACAGCAGCCAATACTTTTCATCGTCTGACATTGAACGTTGTGTCACTGATCGTAGCGGCCAATAATCAGCCGAATAAAAAGTCTATATTTCCCTTGCTTTCACCCTTGCTTGTCCGCTACGCCACCTCTGGTTAGATCCACAAAGATACTGAATGTACATGATATTAACATTTTGTGATGTCCACCAAGTGTGAAAGAACGAAGGTCAGAGGTATTTTTTTTCTGCCCGTAGTCGGTTGGTTAATTCGCAGGATTGTGAAAAAACAACACGTTTTCTCAATGGAACCATCAACCTACGTCACCCCACAATGTAAATGGTTACAGGCGGGTTACACTCATTGACAGCTTACTGCACCATCGAGCACCTCACATCTGTTCCTGGTCTTTTCTGCTTTTGAAACCTTTACGTAGGGTTGCTTATTTTATAATCCCCCTTTGAGTCTTGGTAACAAACCTCTCAGGGTGACTTAGGCTGAGTGACACAACAGTTGGCCTTTTTTTCCCTCATTTGCAAGCATCCAAAATGATGACTTGAAATGATGAAATTCGGTTGTGCTTGTTCTTACCCCTGGCTATCTCAGCGGGCCCGAAACGTTGCCAACTAAAGGCCGCCGAGTGCCAACCCAAAGACTTGGTCCTCAGACGCACGTCGGCTTGTGTGTCAGGGGGCTTTAGTGACTTTGTTCTCTTCAGACGGCGCCAGCTAGCTGCTTTCAGTCTTTATGCTTACTCCATGCTAACAAGCTGCTTGGGTCCTTGCAAACAGAGCCAGAGACTTGCTCCGAGTGCCTGTGCTACACAAGGCTTCAGCATCGTGCTGTTAACTAGCTGGACATACATGTTTCAGCCCTGTTACGTAGTGTCAAAGAGGGTAGAATTTTTAAATGGACATACGACAATCGTACGATTTGCTAACATGTCGACTGAGATTGCGATCAGTCAATTTTGACAATTGTAACAGAGGCAGTTTTAGGAATCATAATGAAGTAATGTGGTGGGATGGCAGGAGCTACAAAACCCCACTTTCCAAAAGATATTGAATCTCTAATGTACAACGCCAGCCGTGCACCACGGACACAAACAATTACATACCCGGGTGTCCCCTTCAGGCGCCAGAGGGTCAGTCATCCAGGAGCCAAACCTGGACCCTGACGTCTTTATGGTGATGGGGTCACTGATGCCCGTCAGTTTTCCGCATGCTGCAAAGGACAAAGGTGAGATAAAACACTAAAACATTTGTGTCTTTTGTATCATGTCCATGTTATTACCAGGGATTTAATTTACTTGACATCCAAATGAGTTAGCTTGACGGATGAGGGAGATGGTGTCCAGCTGGCCTTTCAGGCTTTCTGGGCTGTTCAATAGATTGTTGTTATTCCGTTCACACCTGAATACCTGCACTGTGTGCTCCACTTCAGCGAGTTGCCCTGCTTTTAATTAGCACTGGCCGATGTCTTCACGTGAACTTGACAAAACACACATTCCCCTATGTTAAGACCGAGTCCGACTCATAATGAGGACAGATAGAAGCAAAGAGACCTCTGTGGCCATGAAGCACTCGTCAATTCCTTCAGATGCCTTTTTTTTTTTCCCCCTAACGGCCTCTCAGCAAGGCAAATGTCAATTAGACAGTTTGGATGAGGTAATTTGATGCGGTGAATGTAAGGAGTCATTCCGCTGCGCTAATTTAAAGAGTAAGTCATGATAATGGTCTATTTGCGGGGTCGATATTAGCCTCTTTCGTGCACATTTGCAGTCATTAGCCATTAACTTGACCACTCCTCCACACTCTTTTTTTTTAAAGGAAACGTGCATTTTTTTTGTCAACCATAATCCTTATGTGAGACATGAACATGGATGTCTCTATCTTTTCTGTGTGTTTTAAAGATATAAAAACAGCTAAAAAGAGACATCTAATTAATGTACATAATGGGACAAGCCCGCTATTAAAACACCTCCAACAAAGTTTTATGGTTTTATATCCATGCTGTGACCATGTAGTAACAGGTACATTCATGATAACAAGTAATACTTAAAGTATTTTGCCATATTATGGTCATTAAAGCATTACCAGAGCTTCCTTCCTGGGCACATAGATTTCACATAGCACCATAGAAAGACCGAGCGTTAACTTTTCCAAACTCAAAAACAAAATTGCAGCAGCAGTGGCGGCAGCTCCAATACGTAGTGTTACCTTTTGGTAGTGGCCTGAGGCATTGTGAGCGAGTGTGTGGTGAAGCTAGCTGCTAACCGGTTAGCAGCTAGCTGGTGTGGCGAGGTGTCACTACACCAGTAACATAGTTCTTGGGCGTAACAATGATAATAACAACGATAATAACAATGTCGCTGTAGCTTGGTTAATATGCAGGTCACTTTATGTAAATGTAGCGTTGTTGGAGCTTTTTGTGTGTTTTTTTCAAGGCTTTATAGGCGGAATAGGTGCGTCCAATTACATGCATTCTTAGCTCCCTCTTTTTAGCTGTTTTTTATATCTTTAGATTGCACAGAAAAGAGATAGTCGTGTGTTAAACATTTTTTTTAAGTGCTGTTTAAGACCCACTAAATAGCCCCCTGATCAAAGGTTTTACCTTTGTTGTACATCTCCCTTCAACAAACCTCAAAGTGTTGTATTCACGTCTGTGTGTGCAACACACGAATAACCACTGATTTGCTGTGTGCGCGACGTTTACTATCAGTGGCGGGGGTTGAGTCTCTTACATAATCCTCAACAGGATTAAACAGAAGTAACAGAGTGGTTGATGTTTTTTTGTTATGTCTTTTTTCTAAGCACGCCTCCATCTTTAGACGGTCACGGACGCACCGCACAGCCTCATCATCTCCGCACCGCAGTGTTCGTCCAACAAAACACCAAGCAAATGTTATTAGCTTGCTGAAAGATGTGAGGTCATCCAGAGGATCTAATCCCCCTTTGGCCTGAATTTACTGTATGTGAGGTCAAAGGTGAGCAAACAGGAAGACAGATGAGATAAATTTGTCGGACAACAAGATTTCTGTTTATTCATTCATTATTCATTGTTTTTGTTCCAAGTGAGCCATTGGAAGCTTTACCAGCAGAGAAGGTATAGATCTTCTTTCTCTTGATTTGTCCTTGGCTCAAGGACCAATGATATTTATACCACAAGTGGTCTGGGCCTAAATTATCTAGTCTGGTGTATTTGTGCCCAAAGGAGTCACCAGTGTTATAAATCAGGGGTGTCCAAAGTACAGCCCAGGAGCCATTATCGGCCCATAGCTCAGTTTGCATTGGCCTTTGGTATATTGCAATTTATTATTAATTAGATGTTGCACCACTCATTTGCTTCGTCACTTATAACACAAACCCAAGATGTTTTTTGTTCAGATTACCATAATTTCCGGTGTATTAGCAGTTACTTTTTTTCATGCTTTGAACCCTGTGGCTTGTACAGTGAAGCGGCTAATTTATAGCTAAAACCTACGTTTCCCAACGAAGGAATTATGAGGCTGTCCAGTTGTGATGTTTGTCAAGACGACTTGTGTGGTTTTAGTTCCCAGGAGGAGGTGGAGGAGGACGGTGATGAATGAGTTATTTTGGTAGGCTACTCTTTAAACTAGTCATTTTACACTCACTGTTGGGCCTTGTTTAACGAGCCATGTTACAACACACTGTTCGGCACTCTTTGGGGAAAAAAGAATTTATTTAATCAAAAGTGCAAAAAATCTTTCCGTGTACAGTAACATCTTTCTGTGTACTCTATCCCGTGTTACAACGTCGACACCAGCGTTCAGGCTCACTCGCAATTGTGAGCGTTAGGAGCAAGTTGTTTTTCATTGTTATTCATGTACCCCCATGACAATTGGTGTACCCTACTTTGGGAACCTAGGTTTAAGGTTTAGGTTTGGAAGACAGCGATCAACATTTTTTTTCTGATATGTTGCAGGCCAACCTACTAACTGTTTGCGTTTGGTTCGTATTGATTTGGTCCGTCTACAGCAGGGGTCACCAACGTTTTTCCTTGTGAGAGCTACTTTTACAAAATGAAAATGGCCAAGAGCTACTCATTTTTGTAACATTTATTTTCAGAGCTTATTTTAAACTCAAACAAAGCAAATGTGCTTGTTTTACCAGAACATGAACAAAATCCTGGTGTCCACAACTCACATTTTCTATTTCAGAATGCATTTCTTTCTACTGTTCTTTCATTATTAACTGAAAACCTGAATGAAAAGCAGGCTTGCGGGCACCTCATGTGGTCGTGGGGGCTACCTGGTGCCCACGGGCACCACGTTGGTGACCCCTGGTCTAGGGCCTAACGGTTAGCAATCGGCTACTATATCTGTTACTGAATCTGTTAGTCCCTAACCGATTCCTGATTAAACTAAAAGAAAAACAAGCTTCAGATTAATCTACTCTGAAAATAATCGTCAGCTGCAGCCCTAGTTTTAGCGTCTTTAATGCACCAAATGTTTCGAAATGGCTCCCATCCTTCAATTTTTCTGTATGGAGCATTTGCTGGAGCAACCTGAGCAGCGTTTCTGCAGCAACGTACTGCCCAGTACGACGTGGCTAATGTCAGAATCAGTTACAGTAAAGCAGGATTTTAAGGGTCCCTGACATGATTGATCAACTTCGCTTAAATATGTTATATGTTGTTTGTAATTATGTTCTACATTGTTCAGTTTTTGAAAGCGATCAGTAAATTTGCCAAAATTACATTTATAGTTCATGGCACAAGCCAGCTTTCACTGTTCAGGCTCATTCCGGAAGTGACGTCCCTGGTCCTGTTCTTTGCAGTGATCATTTCACTGATGATTGCTATGAAGGAACACCTTTACAACATTTGAAAAATGATGCTATTCCGGCAGTACACAGGGGAAAAAAAGTTGTCACACTATCCCATGATAGCGACAAGGCTGTAATATAAGTTTTAGATATATACTTATATAAACATCTTTTAGATACATAGGTTTACTGTAGGGACGCCAGCTCCGACGGCAACGAAATATAACATAAATCAGGCTATAAAGACCCCTTTACGCTCATTAAGAAGCCGGTTTAAAACTATAATTGAAGGATAAGCAACTCCAGAGTAATTTACACATACCATTCTGTGTTTTGAAGGCGACCAAACTTCATCTCCATGTTTTAAGGCTTCAGCCCGTGTTCTGAAAGTTCTCGATTTCATCTTCCAATTGTTTCTCCCTTCTTTTCTCCCCCAACTATTGACACATCCCTCAAAATCTCTGCTGTAATCACTGTAAACATCCTCTGCCTTGTACACCGTTATGTTGGTTTACCTGAATGATATTACTCAGCATCACTTCCGGAAATGAGCCTGAACAGCAAGAGCTAGCTCGTCATGGCTGGCGCCCTGAACTATAAATCTTATTTTTGCGAATTTACCACTCGCTTTCAAAAATTGAACAATGTAGAACATAATTACCAACAATATATAACACATTTAAGCAAAGTTAATGAATCATGTCAGAGACCCATTAAAGTGAGCCGCGTCATCCGAAGGACTAGCAGTCCTCCTCCTGCGTTTTCATCACACGTCATCAAAGGTTTTCGTAAGAATTTATTATGAACAGCTTCTTTTTACACTTTTATGACAGTTAATACTGTCTTAATACTGGACCACTATCACAATAGAGTTTACATTTTATTCTTGTGTGGTTAACTTCCTTTTACACTTGTACGGCAGTTGAAATGTTACTTAAAACAATGGAGATATCCTTTATTTCCTATGGGAAGTTTTAATTTGTGTTGTTGGAAATGAGAGGTTGTAGTGTGCCTCTGTGGGAAAGGAAGGAGAATGATGGCGAGCGTGCGCTGGTATGGACTTCCTGCTCCATTTGTCAGCATTTAGGATTAGCCCGGAGCCCTCTCACATTGTTGGGACGCGACGGCAGGTGATTTATCGATTTGATTATTGCCCAGCGAGCCGCCACCGTCCTCTTGATCGATGGTCACCGTGCCCCCCACCTCAGCCGCAGGACTGTTGCAGTGTAAAACAGCTTGAAGGACAGTCCCACGCCAAATCTACCCGGCTCTCTCCTTCACGTTCTCCTTCTCCTGTTGCATCGGCTGCTAAAGATCTATCCGTGGGTTTCTTTGTTTGACTTTTTCTCCCCCCACCCCCACCACACACACACACGTCCCCCTGTTCTGCTGACGCTAATGCAGTTTATTGACCTTCACAAGTGAAATCTCTGCAACAGGAGTGCTGCATCGTTGTGTGCACATGAAAGGAACAGCCAGACTCGCTTCTGCCTGAGTCTGTCCCTCACCGCGTGACCTCATCTTTTATCTCTTCTGATCTTACACACACACACACACTCTCCTAGCTTCAGCTCTGCTAGCTTTGGTGATCGCATGAGTGACATGAATCGGCCAAAGGTCGTAATAAAAAAAATCCTGAAAAAACTCAACGTAGCTGCATATGATTGCAGATTAAACAAACAGAAGAAGGTCAGATGTGACGGAGTAAGAGCAGAAGAGATTAGTTTCCATTGAAATGAACTCGCATGGTCTCCCAAAAATCATCCCTCAATGTGAATAATAGCAGACGGGGACACAATAAACCCGTGATTTGCAGCATGAACGCGTCTGCTCTCGTAAGTCGCGTCTTATTCAATTGAGTGTGGGCGTGCATCCATTAGCGCTGGGAGTTGTGACAGAGGTGTGAAGAGACTGTCGGTGGGCTGCAAGCAAAGAACTTTGAAAGATGAGGATGCATTATCTATGCCTCTCGCTGTTTGTTTACCTGCAGAAGCTTCTAAAGGCACAACGACTCAGGTAGTTTGCATGCTAAGATGCTGAAAGAGGCCGCCAATGTGCTGAAATACTAAACAGTCACAGCAATGTGGCTGTGAGTGTCATTAGCATTACCTGATTGAACTGCTATGACAACTAGTCCTATCATGACTGGCAACATTCATCTGGTGATAACCTTGCCTGTATTTGCATTGATGTCATCCTGCTCACAGCCACATGTTTGCATCGCTTTTGGGGATTGCTATGATATGCTGTGATGTCGCAACAGTCCTTCCATTTCTTCACCCGGCAATCTCTGTATCCATCACGAATCTTGAGTGCGGCCCCGGGGACCTTTTTCATCACGGCTTGTATTTTAATTGGCCCTCTGAAGATTCTAATAATGAAATGTATTCATTATGAATGAGACATATTACACTAATAACAGGGGTCCCCAACCACCGGGCCACAGCTCGGTACTGGCCTGTGGGCGGGGCTGAACCGAGCTGCCGGAGACTTTAAGGCACAATGATTTAAAATAAAAATAAATACAAATTTGTAAATGGCTACGTAGAATTGTATGTAATTTCATATCAACTTAGGAAATGTGGGTCATTATTGTCTTCAAAAAATACTATACAGTTAGAAACCCCCCAGTTTTTGCATGTATATGTCGTTTGTTGCGCACGGTGACCTGTCTCCCTGTTTTTGACGGTCCTGTGAATTTCTCTTGGAAATGAATAAAGTATCTTCCTATCTATCTTGAACACAGCAAAGTCATGTGCTAACTTTCTCCCCCGCTGCACAGATAGACTACTATACTGTATTTTCCCCTGTTTTTCTTTTGCCTCATATTTGATCCCAAGCACTGATACTACGTGGGAATGCATAAAGGTAAGATCTGGTGATCTTATTGAGTGCTCAGGTGCATATTTGTTCAGTCCACAACCTCAAGTTAACTCATGCTAGCACGCATATCAAACAGTGACGTATGATCTTCTCTCTGAAAATCCGGGCTCATGCTGGTGGATGGTGGGTTTGTATTCATTATGTGCTTTTAATTTGATGATGTTCCTGTCTTAGTTTTAGACAATACATAAGAAATAAGATACATTAGATCGCTATAATGCACCACGCACCACAAAACATGTCAAAGTCGGCCCCGCTTCCTTCAGTTTTCATGATCTAAAGGTTTTAGCTCCACAAGTTGCTTTTTCTTCGGCTTTTTGTGTGTGAGGCCACTCCAGTGTACCAGTATTTGAAAAAGGTGATGGTAACCACAGAAGCACATTGGAAGCCTAGATGGGGAGGGTCATACACCCAATGAAGCATTCATTGCAGACACTGATGAAATTTACCAAGCAGATGCTAAAGTAAATATCCTCTCATTGAAGCCTCTCAAATGTGAGTGCTTTTTAATTTCCTGAGTCATCCATGAAAGCAAAACAAGGTATTCACACAAATCAGCTTTGACTTCGCAAAACAGTGATCAAGATTTTGAATGTGCCTGAGCGTCTGTCTGCGGCGTGTCGGCGGTGTTCTGTGCATGCACATGTCTGCGTCGTCTGTGCCTACCTAATTTTTGCATGCACGCTCGGAGTCTCTCCTCGAGATTTGACACTCTGCTGTGGAGCTCCTCGTAGTCATAGGCCCCCATCTCCTCCTGAAGTTCGCTTAGAACTGACGTCAGATTCTGGACCTCCTCCTTAAACTGCAATACCAATTTGGCATCGGCTTTGTACTCCACCAACACCGGTATCAACGGTCTAATCTCCTCCATTTTCGCCTTTATGGCCTGAAAGGATTAGAATAAGCTCGGTTGAGTGTCAGGTGCGACGCAAAGCAACCCCCGCTGTGCGCAAAAGAAAAGAAAAGGAAAAGGAAAAGAAACCACCTGTCTGATCCTGACTACTCTCACTCTAGCCTGCCACCACAACCCCCCGTGTCTGTGTTGTCAGTGCATGTGAGTGCGTTGTCTGTATGCGTGTGTGTGTGCGTGCCTGTGTGTGTGTGTGTGTGTGTGTGTGTGTGTGTGTGTGTGTGTGTGTGTGTGTGTGTACACAAACCCGGCCATTTTTTTCTCTCGTAACACATGAAGAGCAGAGCAGGAGGCTCCGTCCCGGCGGTGACCGGCCATTTAAAGAAAAAAGAAAACAAAAAGCAAGCCCTCGGTACACCAGCAACAATTGGGAAAGCTCTTTATTGGTCATGGTCTTTTAAAATGCAACATCGTAGTAAGGGTTACATGCTTTTACATGTCACACACAACAACGTGGCTGGAATTTACGTCTACTTTTTTTCTTTTTAAACGTGTAGATTTGTCCAGTAACCAAATATGCATAGACAAAAGCCAAAAGCAAGTATATTTAATAACAACAATTAGAGAGAATAATAATAATAATAATAATAATGATAATCATAATAAGGATTTTACACTTGGAAATCAAACTTTTTAAGTAACATGCAGGAAGAGATCAGTGGTGGGGTGGGCTTTCTCGCTCTTAATGGTGCTAAAAGGTCAAATTAACTCTTTGATGCTCAAAAAGCTCTCAGTACTGTGGCCCAGTCGGGTTGGGTGCGGGTGGGGGAAAGGGAAATCTGGATTTGACCTGCCTCTTCTTCCCTGTGGCTCTCTCTCTCTCTCTCTCTGTCTCAGTCTCTGTCTCTCTCTTTACATGTCTTAAAGTTAGCCCTGCAAGCAAGAAAACGACAGGCTGTTGACGGGCTGTGGCTTGCTAACCTGGCTAACAGACACACAAACAAAAAAAACGCACACACGCGCAGGTTTTGCACAGTAAAACACATGCACTGAGGCGGGCGTTGGTAGCATGTCGTGTGCTTTTGTTCTTGCATGCATGAGAGGATTGCACAAATGTTAATGGAGTTGGTGACACAAACATTGGAGACATGTTATAATGTGCAATAAGATGAGCAAAACACAACAAATGATTACAAATACTGTAGGTAGGGGTGTCACAAGATTTCGCAACATTAAAACGTGACAAGATTTCTCGTTCAGAAAAAAAAAATTACCGTGTGCACTAGGCCTGGAACCATAATAAATAAATGATTAAATGCATGATAAATGAAAATGAACTTGATAATTTTGCATGCGTGACTATTTTCCTCATCTCCCACCTCCAAACTGTCAGGAAGAGGATTCACTCTGTGCATTGGTTTCAGCACCTTGCCGCATTTGTTCCATAGAACAACGGCATGAATGGAGAAAGCACTCACAGAATCAAAGTTTTTTGGTTTCAACCGCAAAAACATGCACTTTGGTGCACTGAAGAGTCAACTGTCCTCATAATAACATTAATGTTGCGTAATTAAAGACTTGATTGTCTCTGATGCTTACAAAACCATTTTAACTGAGTGCAGAAGAGTAACCTAGTAGAAATTACGGTAAATTAGTAGATTGCAATATATTGTAACGTAAAAAAGTAATGTTCACATCTCGTCTCGTCTCATAGACCCAAGCTCGTGCATCGTCTTGTCTCGTGGACTGAGTGTCTCGTGACACCCATACAAATAGGACATAGTCCAGTCTTTTGGAAGCATCTGAACAAGCTAGCACCAGTCCTGTCTAATCATGCAGTACCCCATCAGCCCCATAGAGGTGATAGTGAGTCGCAGTTGGGGACGGTCAAGCCAAGCCAAGGGTATACATTTTTAATCTTTGAGCATTGTCCATCTTGTGAAACTCGGCTGATTGAACGTTGATACAAACAAGGGTGTGTTGTGTGGTCAGGGCGACAATCAGCAGAGGAAAATGAGTTTGCTGCCTATCCAGGCTGAAGAAATCGAAACAAAGTAAAAATATGCGTTCTGTTCAACACAGTCAGACCGTTTACAATGTGCATCGACGTAAGCCAGCTTTGGACCTAAAGCATCGACTCTAGCGCAGACAGTTAGGATTCACTCGTGCCTCCCAGGTATTTTTTAGTATGCTGCCCTCTGCTGGTTTGGAGTGTGGGGGCCTTAAAGTGCTAGCACGTTCAGATTACCTCAAGTAATCTTGAATGTGTTGATATGGAAGTGACTCGATGGGTATGACAGAGGCATCAGTGACGGGACGGCAGCTGAGGGTTCTTTACCTTGTATTGCTTGGCGATGTTCTGCATGTGGTTCTCCTCCACCTGCCTGAACTTGGTCTGCAGGCCGCGGAGCTGAACCTCCATCTTCTCCACATACTGGAGCTCTCTCTGGGTTCTCTGGTCCAGCACCTGGATGGACTGGGTCATGTTCTGGACCTGCGTAAGGCACGTAAAGACACGTTACACAACAGGCGCCGCCTTTTGTTCTGTATGGAACTTTGAGCGGTGTGCACCTTCTCCAGCAGCTGCCTCAGTTGTTTGGTGCGGGCGTCCCTCGAGCACATGGACTGCTGGGGCGCCACCACGGTGCACACGCACCTACCCTCGCCATCCTGACCCGAACTGTACACCTGCCACGACTCCTCTGGGTTAGCCGGCAGCACCTGAGAACGCACAAAGGCGGGTGACGAGTTACTTGATAAAGCCGGGCAGGTGACGAAAGAAAGAAACGCAAGACCTTTGTGAAGAGTGTATTTTGCTGCTATTTTGCATAACTGTCAAGCAGTGACAACTACCATGTATCCCAATGGACATCTTCCGGATTATTCTCATGCCTTCTAAAACAGAAGCATACGGAAGCACAATTAGAGTTCAGCTGCTCTACCTACACGGGGAAGTTTCTTACATTACAGTTTCATCAACAAGTTTGTCAAAATTTCAGAAGTAGATGCTGCAAAGTGACATTTCCACACAGCATCCAGTAATTAGGCAATCGGATGTGTGCCGCCAACATCTGGCATGACTTGTAATTAGTTTCAACACAACAGCGGGCAGGGGAAGTGAGGCATTACGGCATCCCCTTACACACAGGTGCCTTTCCCACCCCTTTACGGCCCCGACGGTACCTCCAAAGGCTGGGACGACTTCATCCCCTGCCCCCATTCCCAGTCACGCAAAAGCAACCCAGAAAAATAACGTATTTTATGGCAGCGTGAAAGCGATTGGCTGGCGACCAGTCCAGGGTGTACCCTGCCTCTCGCCCGAACTCAGCTGGGATAGGCTCCAGCCTACTCCTGCCACCCTAGTGCGGACAAGCTGCATAGAAAATGGATGGATGGAAGGCAGCGTGAAAGGGGCTTAAAAATGAGTGTCTCAGCTGATTTACTATAAAGCCATCATTTCTTTTTTTGCTTCATCTGGAAGAAAATTCCCGGCTGTCTGAACAGAGGGAGTGATACGACGCATTAATCACCGCGTCCGCAATTAAAATCCCTGCATGCACCTGCTGAGTCTCTCTGTGGGAGGTAACCAGGAACAAATTGGAAAAATGTTGCTGCACCAGCCCTGCGCTGAACAGACAAAAGAAAAGCTCAAGCAGGCGCTTCTCGGAGAGGAAACGTAACAAGTATCTGTGTTGTGGTTCTGCTTGAGATTAATTCTGAACGTAAAAAAGCACTGGCTGTCACTAACAGATTTGAGTGCAATTATTCTTGACTTGGTTTCTATTTTCACACAAGAGCCCAGAATCTAAGAGGGACAAGTCACTGAAGTCCTAAAATGGGAGATTGCACGGAGTGTGTTTTTAGATTCGATTGAAACGTTTGATCAGTGTTCCAACATGATTAGAACAAACGGTAACTTTCCACTTCTCGTCGCAGAGACTTTTTCACTTGTAGGATTAAGAGTGGCTTTGGAGTTAAAAACCCGAAATGCCGAAGTAGCACACTTACTCCGGTGCTGCGATCCAGGTAGCCCCCCTGCGCCGCCGTCAGCTTGGTAGTGTTGAGCCCCACCAGCGAGGGCAGAGTCTGCGACATCCAGTTGGTGATCATGGCCATGGTGCTGAGCACCACGCCGATCTTCAGCAGCGGCACCGACATCTTCGCGGCCCCCCCTCCCTGAAGTGTACCTCCACTCACGCCGTCTTCATTCTCAGGACTCCGAGGAGAATATTTTTTTTTTGAAGCGGGTCTTGGTGCCCAGACTGGCCAACGGTTTCACGCCGGGACTCCGGCTGGCTTCTTCTTTTCTTGCACATCTCCTCCAACAAGGGTGGAAAGCAAGCACTTGATCCAGTGGATGGTTTTAAAAAAGGAAGAGATAGGACCAGGGTGCTGTGCGTGGTTCCGCTTTCTCCCGCGCACTGGTGTCTCTCGGATGCACCACTTTACTATTTACTTCACGCCCGTCGGTCCGCCTCCTGCCTGCCTCCGTGCACGCCGTCATTAAGAGGCAGCACGCTCCAAGTGGATGAGAGCGAGGAGGGAGGGTGGAAGGGGCGGGATGGAGGAGTAGGGGGGAGGTACTATGCATCTATCTCCATCTCCAGACGTAATGATGTCAGCCAGGCTCATGGAAAAATATGCCATTGGAACTTGATCCGCCCATCATGGTTCTACCCCCATGTGGAGATGACAACAGGGGAATCATCTCAGCCATCCTGTTTTTTCTTTCTAAAATTAGGAAGGATGCTCTCGGTCACCCATGGCAACCTCTGGATAGGTGCTGAGGTGAATTCATCCTTTTAATGAGGGCGTGAGCTTTTAATGTGTTATACTCTGGCGCCATCTGGCGGTTGGGTGTGGTGCTGCAGCCCCCAGACACGCAAAAGAAGAACGCTTCTTCGTATGCATTCATCAGCTTTGTTTCACCTCAGCATCTGTTGTGTGACACTTTTCAATATTTAAGTTGTGACATGTAAAATAATTAATTTGCGTTCCCAAGTAAAGAGGAGGAAATGGCAGTCATACATCATGCATGAGGCCCCCTGACTAGCAGGAGCACCGTATTGCATTTACACTATTTGCGCATCTCTCCGCCGCACTCGCGTCACTGTGACCTTTGCATTCGGACGTGAGGTCAATCTCGGCGGCACCCAAAGGCTGGACAAAAGTCTTTATTGAGGAACTGTGCAAAAATAACCCATGCATGAGTATAGAAAATCAACTCTAGATGGTTGACATCTAAAAAAGGAGTGTTGAGTGCATAAAACGGGAGATTAAAGCTGTATTTTAAAGGTACTGTCTACTGTGGTGTACTATAGTGAGCAGTTGCCATAACAACACGAACACACAGAGAGAGAGAGAGAGCACAATTTCACATTTTCAGCCCACAAGTGCATCACGACACTCCCACTCTGACACTCCACCCAGCACAGCCCCTCATTTACAATACTCAAATGTGTTTTTTGTTGTTGGTCTTACTGGCTTTAAAATTAATACCTCAAAATTGAGCATTATTGTGGTTGTTTGTCTGTTTGCGCCCTGCGATTGGCTGGTGGCCAGTCAAGGATGTACCCTGCTTCCCACCCAAAGTCAGCTGGGATAGGCTCCAGCACACCCCCGCGACTCTAATGAGGATTAAGCGGCATCGAAAATAAATGACTGAATGAGCATTGTTGTGATTGGTAATTTGGAATTTTAGATACAGCCCTTGTTTTGGATCGCATTAGAAGGTGTACCTAAAGGTGTGGCCTGTGCGTGAATGGTGCACTTGTATAGGACCACTGATGATAAGGATGCATGCATCAAGCCACCATGAGACCACCATGTGAGGAAGTTGCCCTACTTCAGCCATCCTGGCTGATGGCATAATCAAAAGCATTGAACTAGGGTATTGGCGATGATTCCAATTAGCAATCATCGCCGTTGTTTATGGAAAAGTGATGCGGGGTACTATTCCAGATTAATTACAGCATGGGCTGATGACCTGTCAATCACAGGTCTGACCTAACATATTTATTTGTAAGCATCAGAGACAATCAAGTCTTTGATTACGCCAACATTCATGTTATTTCGAGGACGGTTTAGACTTTTCCGTGCACCAAAGGGCATGTTTTTGAGGTTCAAACTGTGAGTGCTTACCGAGTGGACCCCTGTGCTGCTTCGTGGTATAAAATGAACATGGAAGAAAGTCTCTACATAAAAAGTGTCAGGTGATCAGGCCGGCGTACCACCATTTGATCAGCTTGCCAAGACTCCCGCCCTGTGGATGAACAACTAATGAAACTACAGTAGCTTTTTTATCGCAGCATGCCTGCCATGTTTTGCTGACTTTTTTGTGGCATCAAGTTATCTTTACCGGAAAATCCTCAACTTCCTTCCGTGCTTAAAATATTGGTACCATTCCCTCCTAAAAGTGCTGAAACAGTTTCCTGGGCAGGACTTCCTCCATATATCGACTTACTGTCAACTGAGCCAAACAAACCGCATGAGTGAAACATGCTTCACATGACCATTCCCCCCACACACACACCCTCCGTGACTGATGGCTTCCTCTCATCAGTGCACACAGCCGCCGAGCATTGCTCCATGGTGTTAGCATCTTTTCACAAAACAGACTGAAACATTTCAACGTGCAGGCTTACAGGTTACATCCTGACCTGTTCACACACCAGGACCAAAGCTGCACTTTGACAGGAAATACACAAACACTGACATGTAGATCAGTTGATCAATTGATGGCTTTCATCTGTCAGTGCAATATGACATCAATATTATAACAAAGCTAATAGGATTAGTGTGTCTGGATTTGCAGCAGGCTTCATTTTAATGGATTTAAGTATATCAGAGGGGTTGTCTATGCACATGAATAATACTGTAGTGGTGTTGGGGGGCTGGGGGGTTAAGGCCCTCTCACACAGCATATACTGTACTGGACACCCACACTGATGCCCCCTATGTGAAGTGTTTACCTTTTCGATGACAGGAAGTGGAGAGTTAATGCTGGCACTTCACTATGCACTAATGGTGTTTGCAACCCAGAAGTCAGTGCATTAATGGACTTAATGTTCCCTTCCTTCTTCTTCTGCACACTGTGGTCACTGAGCATGCTCAGAGCACCTCCAGGAGGGAATGCAGTTCATTATGGAGAAATGGTTTGCACCAAAAGAGTAGCACCAGTAGCACATATTTGATATTTGGTAAATGATGTGTATAATATAAGTTTGAGAAAGTAACAGTAGGTATTTTTTTTGTAAAAATAATGCAATATAACATTGGGAGCCTCTTGCAGCACAGGTGGTATCAAAGATGAATAGCGTGCATTGCTAATCTATTTAAATGTGCTCTTTCTTCTTTGCGCTAATCTGGCTTCGGGTTGCTGGAGCCAATTAAACGTGCAGATTACATCTTTTTTTTAACGCGTGTGGGCCAAAATGGCGTGAAGGGACCTACTTGGGTGAGTTCTGTGCCCATGAAGACGAGGAGAACCAGCGTGAGGAGCCTGCTGGCGGGCTGCATGTCTTTGCCTTATTCCGGAGTGTGCAGATCGAGTACCCCCCCCCTCGGTTTTCTTCCCCCTCTCGGGTCGCTCGGCGTTGCAGGTCTCGGCTTGTTGTTGTGGCGTGTCAATATTGGCAAAGCTCCTTTCAGCAACACAAAAGCAGAAAGATGGAATAGTCTGTGTGCAGATGCATCGCCTTGTCGGCGCCTCTCCCCTCCTTTTTTCTCGTCGCTTTCCCGCTCTCGTCTAAAGCGTGGCGGGAAGGAACATTTGTCTCGGCACGGTGTGGCAAACACACACACACACACACACACACACAAGGCGCGTGGGGGGTTGTCGCGGGCGGAACCGTCTCTCTCCGGTGCGCGTGTGTGTGGAGGCTCAGAAGTTTACATTCCCACGCCGAGCTGCCGCGGATGATGCTGCGGGTGGAGAGACTGAGTGTGAGGCGCTGTCCGCGGTGCTGAAAGCGGAAGTTGCATCCTGATGACGGGTGGGAGGGGTTTAGAGGTGGGGGGTCCAACTGTCAGGCGCAAACAAAAGATACATGACTTTCCAAAATCAGTTAAAAGTCATTCACAAACTCGCAGTCCACAGAGAGACCTGTTAACAAGTTGATTACCTCATTTTTAAAACATAATATTTGCAGCCTGTCACGTGCACAGCCTCACAGACGGCCAGAAATCACAAAACTCTTGAATACTACACATAACTGCCAGGTGGCTGATCCAATGAAAACAGCAGTAATAACTAGCAGTGTAGTGGTCTCAGAATTGAGATGGAAAGGTTGCAAGTGCGTTGGCTTTTATTTTAATTATGTGCAACCGCCTGTATTCTTTACACAAACCAACCTCTGAGGACTGGGTTCAAAAGAAATGTCTCAGTGTGTAACTTGATCTTACAGCCGTATAGCAAGTGCAGCCTCGAGTGTAAACGTCGCCTGACGCAACATAAGATGTGAAGTTAAGGAAAGCTAAGCAGGGAAAAATGGGTCCCGCCTGTAACTGCCATATATTGTAAACAGGAAGGCCACACGACCAGAAGCTGTGAATGTACGGCCATTACAGTTTGCGTTCCCTTTGTAACAAGAAGTAACACCCAGTGCCTGTCTCTCACAAGCATATGCACATACTACAGTATATAAACCCAGTACTCTCTGCAGTTCATTAAATAAACGGCTCTCCAGACACTATAAAAGAAAGTGGACATTGTGGACCAGCATTCTCTGAAGACGCTTCCAGTTCTGCAGGCAAGCACAAAGTGAGCGTTTCTCTTTCATTTCCAGCAAAAAAACCCAAAGTGTTTCTAGTGAAAGATAGTGAGCATACATGATGGGGGGTAGGGTGGGGGGGTGAGGCGAGGCGAAGAAAAGGGGCACATAAATTGAGGAAGGAGGAAGGAAGTGAGCTCCAGTTTAAATTTAGGTCCTTGACAGATTTTTCTCCTCGGCTCTCAGGCGTGCTGCCATTACTTACCCCTTTCATCACTTTCCTCTCTCCCCACCACCCTGCCTGCCTTTCCTCGCTCCCCCTTGGCTCGCCGCCTCTGCTGCACACGATCTGTACCGCCGTGTTCATTTACTGCGTCGCAGACCGGAGAGGTAGGGCTCTTGATTAATTCGGCGTTAACGGGCAGCGGGCCATAAAATGATTTATAAGGAATACGAGAGCGGTGGTGATTATTGCCTCATCCATCCATCCCTCTGTGAACAATGACCACTTGTTTACTCGAAATGACCTTTGAACAAATTAGCACACGTCCTCGTAGCCCCAATGTAATGTACAAGCAAAAGTATCGGGACACAGCTTTGAATCAATTCATGAATTCATCAAGAGTTGGACTGCAGCCCTTGAAGTCTTCATCTTAGCAAGTGGACCTAGCTTTATTTGTATGCTAACGTTCAGGGATACGTTTGCTGCTGGGTGTCAAAACAAGCTGACCTTGGCAAAAGGTGACAGCGACAAAACAAACGTAGCGTCCACTGCGCATTTTTCTTCTCTTAACACCCCTTGTTGAGGCTACTCTGTCTTAGGTGTAGTAGGTGTCGCAAAAAAACAAAGAAAAAGTAAAGCGCACACCCAAGTTCATCACTGGATGCTGTGACCAAATGTTTGTGAGTTACACTAACGGCCGGAACACTACCTACAATCACAATGTCATTACAAAAATGACATCGGGGCCGTGCGGTGGCCGAGTGGTTAGCCTGTTGACCACACAGTCAGGAGATCTGACACATCTGGGTTCGAATCTGTGTGGAGTTTGCATGTTCTCCCCGTGTGTGCGTGGGTCTGTGGGTCCTCCCACATTCCTTGTTAGGTTGATTGCTGACTCTAACTTGTCCATAAGTGTGAATGGTTGTGTGATTGGCTGGCGACCAGTGCAGGGTGTATGCCGCCTCTCGCCGAAGTCACCTGGGATAGGCTCCAGCATACCTAGTGAGGATAAGCGGCATCGAAGATGGATGGAACATGTAACAGATAAGAAAAGCAAGTCAAGTAGAATAATAACAAATATGTTAATATATTTTATTGTTTTAAGCAACTTTTTACAAAACGTGCTGCAAGGCATGCTGGGAAGCTGGAAGCCATGACAGTGTAGAATTACGAATTGTATAACAAGGTGGACATACTCGATGTTTTTTTTTGGGAAAAAAATGCCTGCTTTGCAGAGCTTGTGAGTGCTAATGGAGGCGGGAAAGGCACGGGGGGGTGATGGTGGGAGGAGCTATAATTAGCAGGAAGTTGGCTAAAGACGAAAAGAAGAGAAATTCATCACCACGCTGACAGACGGAAGGATGAAGGGCGAGCTCGTCGACACCCGCTGTCATCCTTTTGTTTGACCACCGCCGACGCCGTCGTCCGCGTATTCATGTCGTCGCTAATTGGAGGAGTTGCCAGATCGCTTGTTAGAGGTCACAGCTGCATCCCAACCATGCTCTCGTGTGCACCCGAGCGGCTCTGTGGATTTGCGGATGTCTTAATTATCCTTCCACAAGCCCGCAGCAATGTCTCGCTCTGTGCATGGTGATAGCAGAAACGCCGCTCGCCTGCAGCCTGAAGGTCGAGCTTATTTGATTCTTTTAGCTTTGATGGCGCTGTCAAGGTTGTGTCATTGATTCTTTTTTTCTTTAAATGAGGAAATGATGGCATGCTGTGTTCTTTTAAAATGCGGTGAGCTTTAATCGTGTTCCAAGGCCTCCGATTACTGTGATGAACGGAGCTGCCAAGGAAGCCTTTGTGGAGTCGCAAAAAGAAGCCATCACTTGAATGTGTTTTTGTGTCAAAGCATACCTGGCTTTCTCTCTCTTCATGTCCTTGCTCTCGGCCAATCACGTCGCACCTAATGTCTAACGCATCTGCAGGGTCACATGACCACCGACAGTGCAGGAGTATCTGTAGTGAATGTGGGGCTTGTTTTCCTTCGTATTACATGCAACAATACTGGATATGCACGATGCACATATGCCCAACGTATTCCATGTAGTGCCTGACTGTGGATCTTATGCAGGTATGGCTGTGGTCAACAACCTTGTGGCCAAAGAGAGCTACGTTTTCCTTTCTACTTTTACATGCACTCCAAATCCTTCTTGAAGTTTTTTTAAAAAAAATCAAGTTATTTAATGAATTTCCAATTAACACCGGCACTTCTTGTCTTTTTTTCGGTCATAATGAAAGCATTTGCCACAGGGGTGTTCAAAGGACATTCCGGGGGCCATTTGCAGCCCGTGCCCGTGACACATTCTAAAATAATAATTTAACAAGAAAACAAACAACAAAAAAAAAAACACAGCACAAGTCAAAATATAAAAAGAAAAAAGTCTAAAAATCTAACACGAAAAAACTATTATGTAATATTATGAGGAAAAAATAGCATCCTTTTAGTAGCATAAAGCTGAAATGTTACAGAAAAAACATGTTTTTTAAGTCGTAATATTATGACAAACAAACAAAATAACAAAGTTGTAATTCTTGGAAAGTTGGGTTGCAGAAAAAAGTTATAATATTACAAGAATAAAGTAAAAATCCGGGAATGAATCCATAATTACAAGAAGAAAATTTTCAAGAGGAAAGCTGAAATAGTTAGGGGGAAAATCCAACAGCAGAAACAGGGGGGGAAAAAACAGTTACAATTTTACAAGAATAAAGCAATTTGACGAGAATAAACCAGTAATATTATGAGGAAAATCATCATTTTAGTAGCATAGAGTTGAAATATTGAAGAAAAAATGTGGAATTGTTTTTAAGTTGTAATAAGAGAAACAAAATAACATTGGTATTTTGGAAAATTAGGTTGGGGAAAAGTTGTAATTCAAAGTGAAAATATTTTGATAATGAAGTTACAAAATGAAAATGTACAAAGATCATTTAAGAAGAAAATTGATATAGTTGGAAAATGTAAACAACAACAGCAAAAATGGGGAAAAGAGCAACAAGCGATGTTGATACTGATAATAGGCTTGTTCATTCATGTCACAATGCTGACATGCGTTCTTTTTCTTGAAATATATACAACTTCTTAGCATATCTACAGGTGCTACTTCACAAAATATCTAAGTGGCTCCAGCATCCTTTCTTTTTTACCTCCTCAAAGCGCGAGCGCGGAGGTTATGTTTTTGCTGGCGTTTATCTGTTTGTTTGTGTTCAGAAGAAATTGGAAAGTCCTGAGTGGATTTTGATGACATTTTCAGGAATTGTCAGAAATGGGATATGGAAGAACTGATTACATTTTGGGGGTGATCTGGATCACCCTTTGGATCCAGGATTTTTTTTAAAGGATCCTTTAACATTGCGAGATAGGATCATTTTCGGCATTTGTGCATATAACTCCACAAAAAATGGTCAGAGCATTTGGGGGAAAAAAATTACAGGACAAGTTTCCACCAGGTTGTACAAAATATCAAAGACTGATCCAAGAAATGGAGGATTATTATTTTGGAGTGAGTCACAATATGGGGAACTATGGCGCTCGGTGGAGGTCTGCGCTGTCCGAGCCATTTTCTGTTTCACTATGTGGCCCTCATGGGAAAAGGTTTGGACACCCCTGATTTATGGTATTTCACGTAAAGTGCTTTTTTGGAGGAAAAAAAAAAAGGCTTGCTGTCCATGCAGACATATGCAAACTATGACTAACTACTGGCTAACATTAGCACACTCTGAGCCTTATAGCTAGTTTGGGTACATTTCATTAGCTTGGCATGGGGTCACAAACCATCTGATGGAAGATCAAGATCAAGAAGCCATCATCACGAGCACTTATTAAAAAGGCCTCATTTTTCTTACAATTCCCATATTCATGATTGTAATATTTCTGCTTGGGGCAGCTCCTACAAGTCAAGTCGGAGAGGATTGTTAAAAAGCTCTTAACACAACGCACAAGGAGTTTTCCAGATTGGAGAGTGATGTTTATTGCGGCAGCGACGAGCATCTTGCAATGCATAAAGAGCATCTCTCATTAGATGCTCTATATAGATACAGTACATGAATATTATGAATGACAGCCATGCTTTTAAATGTACATGGTTGCTTTCATAGCACACGAGTTGGCCAGAAAGTCCTGTTTTCCTTCCGTTGCAAGGGCAACAACGCATGCATAGCAAATGAAATGAGACAATCCGTGGTCATATGGAAGGTAATGAGGTTGTTAAAGCTGGTCGCTCGAGGCCTGTGCGGTCCGCCGGGTTCTTATTGCATTAGAGCCAAATGAATGTCATCTTCTTTAAACAGCTGCCTGAAGTTCCCCTCTAGCTTTTACTTTATGCTGGCATCTTAAATAAAGTAGTTAGCGTCATGAAACAATGGCCGCTGTCTTTAGATTTCATCAGCTGAGAGTCAGCTGTTAGCTGGGATAGGCTCCAGCATACCCCCACGACCCTAATGACCATCAGGCGGTACAATAAATGGATGGATGGATGGATGGTTAACTTACTTTTACTCTTAATCGTGGCCACAGTTTGACCTTGGATTTTTCTTTATTTCCAATGGGAATTGTCCAAAATAATGTTGATGTTCCACAACAACAAAGTTGTGCCATGTAGAAATGAATGTAAAGACCCAAGTGCCAGTTGGCATGTGAGTTGCGTCCATGCTCCTCAAACACACGGCTTGTCGTCCTCGTTTACGTGTTTGTTTACGAGCCTCTTCGATTAAAGAGATTAGACGGCGAGGATGCGGAGTCTGTCCTGCTTATACTTGTAAGATGCATCAAACAGTGGAAGGATTACTGCTGCTCCGGAGAAGCGAGGGGACAGCTAATACCGGCGCACACAGTTGGACGTGACTCAGGCACGCTGACCGGGCAAGCTGCTGGTCCAAGCGGGATGCTGTGGTGTCACGCTCAAGTCATGGGTTCAGTGCGGAAACTTGAGTCCTTGTGAAACATTGACTCAGTTGGCCACAAGGGAACCCTCTCAGCTGTGAATGTGTGTTTGTGCTCACGTGGTCCCGCCTCCTTGTATCCAGCTCTCTGCACATCGAGCTGCGATCCCGCCATCTGTCCTTGCTGGGAATGGGGAGCCTGAGTGCTTAGTGATGTTGGCTTCCAGCTAGTTTCTTGTTGTCCCACCTCACTCAGCCGCCCTCTGAGGCCAGCGTAGGTCCACATGGGCCCGACCTAGAAGACGAGGACACTCGAACCGAGCTGCTTTCTTGCGACTACGACTTTGCTGCTTTTTTTTTTTCCCCATTCAAGGCACCCGAAATGTCCAGGGAGTTCACTCGTGAACTGCTATCAAATAATTGTAGTTAACGTAAGGTAAAAAGCCAAAGCAAGGACCCCATTAATTTTGATTGGCTTTTGTATAATATGCACTTAGCTTAGTTTAAAAGTACATTGATCTTCTTTTAATCATTTGACATGTCAAGATTCTAGGGCATATTTTTTGTGGTAAAAGCAATACAGTCGTCTCTCGCTATATTGCGTTTTTTCAGAAATTAATTAATTAATAAATGATGGTTTGGTGGTAGACTACGGACTATTATTAGTCAAAACATATTGAAATACAAGTGATAAGTAGTATTCTGGTCACTAGGCACTAGTAAATACACAAAGCATTGAGATATTACCTTACATTACATTACATTACATTACCTTAACACTGCATGAAGTCAGCCGGCATGATAGATTGAAAAAAAAGTTCTCCTCCCATTGCGTGTGGAAGTGGTAAGTTTGTGCCTTGTTAATTTTAGAAGAAATACATTCAAGGCTAACTGGTTAGCTCGCTATGCCATTCCATTCCATTTTCCTCCACATATCCGGGTCTGGGTCGTGGGGGCAGCAGTTTTAGTAGGGAAGCCCAGACTTCCCGGTCCCCGACCACCTCCTCCAGCTCCACCGGGAGGACACCAAGGCGTTCCCAGGCCAGCCGCGAGACGTAATCCCTCCAGCGTGTCCTAGGTCTGCCCTGGGGTCTTCTTCCGGCTGGGCATGCCCAAAACACCTCACCAGGGAGGCGTCCGGGAGGCATCCGGACTAGATGCCCGAGCCACCTCAGCTGGCTCCTCTCCATGTGAAGGAGCAGCGATTCTACTCTGAGCTCCTCCTGGATAATCGAGCTCCTCACCCTATCACTTAGGGTGAGTCTCACTACCCTACAAAGAAAACTCATTTCAGCCGCTTGTATCCGCGATCTCGTTCTTTCGGTCACGACCCAAAGCTCATGACCATAGGTGAGGGTGGGAACATAGATCGAACGGTAAATGGAGAGCTTTGCCTTCCGGCTCAGCTCTCTCTTCACCACGACGGTCCGGCACAGCGACCGCATTACTGCAGACGCTGCGCCAATCCGCCTATCGACCTCACGCTCCAACCTTCCCTCACTCGTGAACAAGACCCTGAGATACTTGAACTCCTCCACCTGGGGCAGGACCTCATTCCCAACCCGGAGGGAGCAATCCACCCTTTTCCGACTGAGAACCATGGCCTCGGATTTGCTATGCATCGCTATGCAATGTGATGTAAACAGTGAATAATAGGAGTGTAAAGGTGACTATAGGGGTGTTATTACATATTTTAAAATGCATGCCAAGTACGAAAAATGTCTGTCTGCTAGTAGCTGTGCCTTGTAATCATACTCTACCATAGTATTTGGTAAATGGTCTTTTCCACCTCCAAGGCACTCAAAGCGCTTTGGCAATGTTAGCACATTTACCTACTGACGTAGGATGACGTAGCATCAGCAGCAGTATGCCAAGGATACTCGACATGATCATGGGAGGACGAAGGATCGAACCCGCAACCTTCAGGTTGGAAGTCTCCCACTCGAAGCACCTAGCCTAGCCATGCTGCCCCATTTCATTCAGAAATTCCTCAAACTTTTCTACTATGCTGCGTCGGGGCAAGAACCCAATTTATTTTGAGTGCTGTTGGCTACTTAAGGAAGCTGGGGTTTGAGCAGTACCAGTTGTAGCTGGCAGTCTCATAAAGACAAGAGTCTCCTGCAGTGAAGTCTTTCAGGCCAGACAAATGCGCTGCAGGCATCACGACGCCAAGTACATTGTAGCCCGACACGTTTCTACGCTGCTCATTTGCATCGCGTCTTCATCATCGCAGTGGATCAACATCATTAATAATGCAGTGAAGTGTGTGTGTGTGTGTGTGTGTGTGTGTGTGGGCTGCAACACTGTTTCTGCGTCAGTCTTTTTATTGGACTGCATTGAATGTGAGTGAGAACAGCCTGCTAGCTAGCTGGTGCATTAGCAGGGTTTAAGAAGGCTTTCAGCTTCTTGCACTTGCACCCTTTGGTATTTTTTATTCCCACTCTAGCGATATAAACACAGAAACTGAGGTCATGTTCAGACCACACCAACCACTCTGATGCTTCCAAAGGGATTGCGGTCGGGATGCTCCGATCGATCGGCCACCAGTCGGTATCGGCTGATTTCCGTGAACAATCGGGTGATCATTTTTTTATGTGGAACACACCAACAACCCAAATGTAAAGAAACAAATCATCACTTTCAATTGGAATGTAAACAGAAACCTTCTAAAATCGTATGTGCGTTGTTCGGTAGCAGCACATATTCTTGTCAGCGTGCAGACGAGGATAGTTTGATCGGCGTCTTCTTAAAGCGAAATCGTCTATTTGTTGCTGTTTTCTATTGTCGATAGATTTATCAGCAAAGGACAATTGTTGCTCTGTTTTAACACTTCCTGTTAGATTCTTGCGGCCAATAATAGGCGAGGCCATGTCACATGATTTCTTCCAACTGATTTTGGCCAAAGAAAGTGAATTATCAGCGTGAATGCTCATTCCTACGAGCTCGAAGCCGAATGAATCAGTGATCAGTCTCTCACACCTCCACTTGCCACTCTGGATGACTCGCACTCGGCCGCCGTGTTGATGACTGGTCCTCCACCTCTGCCTGGGATTCATCATCTTCTGCCGTGATGATGATGAGCAACTCACCCTCTCCTTCCACTCCAGAACCCAATTTACTTTCCATTTCACTCCCCCCCGAGCGTGTGAGCGGCGTGCACGTCATGCCGCCCACATTTCCCATTCCCGTCAATTTCATGTGATGATGGCATCACGCGACATCATCATGGAGGGAAATGAAGACAGACAGCTGGAACATCTCTGTAGTTTGCACCGGAGATCTGTTTCGCCAGCTCCAAATGTAAACTACAAACTACAGCAAACTCCAGGCTAAAGCAGGGGTGTCCAAACGTTTTCCAGTGAAATGAAAGGATATTTTGTAAAGCAACACATATACAGTATATGATGTATGAGATATGCTAAGAAGCTACTGTATATGTAGCTCAAGAAAAAACTCCATTTCACCTTTGTAATATAGGTGAAACGTTACTAAAAATGACAGCTTATTCTTGTAAAATTGCGACTTTTGTTCTTCATTCGATTATGAATTTTTGTCTTTACAGCAGTTTTTTCCGTTTCTTTTTTACTATTTCTTCCCTCTTGTAAATTGTCTTCTCGTAATTACAACTTTATATCTTTTAAAACAATAATGTATTTTTTCTTTATTTTAACATTGTCACTAAAATGATATTTTTCCTCATTTTACAAGTTTATTCTCATAAAATTGCATCTTTTTTCTCTTCATATTTTGACTTTACTGTGGTAAAATTTTTGCTGTTGATTTTTTTTTTTTCCAAATAATTCAACTTTCTTCTTCTATATTTTCTTCTCCTAATATTGACTTTATTACCATTTTATAAATTTCCCCCCAGTCTGAGTTTCCAAAAATTACAACTTTATTCATTGTTTTTTGCTTAAAAAAAAGTTAATATTTCAACTTCATGCTACTAAAATGACATTTTTCCTCGTACTATTGCTTTATTCTTGTGAAATTATGTTTTTTTTGTCCTTGCTAAATTACAACTCTTCTCTTAATATTTTGACTTTTGATTGATTTTCCCATTTTTGCTGCTGTTGTTCTTGTTTTTTTAAGTTTCCTTGTTAAATTACATTTTTAGACTGTGCTGCGGGCCGATAAAATCACAGCCGCGGGCCGCAAATGGCCCCAGGCCTCACTTTGGACACCCCTGGTCTAAAGCATCTCAGACGGAGCAGGGTGCAGTGTTTACCTGAGCACCGACAGCCATTGCGGTCCATGATTGACACGGGTGCACAGCTACACAGGTGCACTGAGATCTAGTGACATTTGTCCTCAATGTTCCTCCAAACTGGGTCACTTTCATGCAGGCAGTGTGTTGTTTTGCTCCTCCGAGGCCCCCGCTTCACAAAGGATGCTCACGGCAGGTAGTCGGCATAAGGTCCTCATACAAACCAAGTCAGGCATCACGTCATGTTTCCAGCTGTTTTCCAGTTTTGCCGACAGCACACCTGTGTCGTCGTTGTCGTCGTCGTCTTCTTCACATCTGTCGGGCTCGGCCGAGTGCATCCGGCCGAATCCACATGGTTGAACAAACGGAGAAACGTCAGGATTGCGAGTGAAAGTCCGCCAGCAAAAATGACAAACGAGCCGACACATGTAGCTGATAACGTGTAGCTTCGTAATTAAAATAACGCATATGTTCCTTTTTCTAAGGAAAAAATGTCTGAAAAGTGGAATGATGAGGTTTTTTTTGTGCTTTCAAGAGAGGACCGATTCATCGTTTATGGAATAAAATTACCCACCAAGAATGCGAGGGAGCAAAAGAAATACATCATAGTCCTAGAGTTGTGAACAATAAACTGGTGCAAGCGGATATCCGGTTTGACAAGCGAAAGATTTTTCTGCATCAATAGCAGCCTCCTGGATCGATAACCATCGGCCATAAATCTTTAGAGCCTTTTAGGAGCCAATCATGAGCTGGGAGAAAACTCACAACAAGCTTAGATAGAAGACTAAAATCATCACACAGCAACATGACATTCAAAAAGTAGCTAAGAATTATGCCAATATATACAGTATGCCAGTACCAATACGAGTTTAAAATAAAAAAAACAACTATTTTAACTTCTTCCCATAATGCATTTCCTCCCAGCAGAGCAGTTCATCAGTAATGTTACATTGATGGGACAATAGCCACCAGGAAGTACACTGTTTATGCTAACGTGTGAGTTCATCTTATTTATGTCTAACATGGCTTACTTTCTATTATTTTGTCTACTGTATTAAGATAATAGGTTTAATAGGTATTAGGTAATAGAAATGTGAAGGTGACTATATGGGTGTTATTTCAAGTTATTAATATTGAATTCTTGTTCATGGAAATTCACTTATCACGGTAGGGTCTGGATTGAATTGACCACAGTAAACGAGGGACAACTGTATCCCACAAAGTGAGCACACTCCTCAGCAAGCATTTTACATCAATACTATAGGACAGGGGTGTCCAAAGTGCAGCCTGGGGGCCACGACTGTTTTTTTGGGGGGGGGGGGGGTTGTACAATTTTTATTGTATAACAATTTCAGAATAAAGTAATTTTTTAAAAAGTTGTAATATTATGAAAAAACAAACAAAATAATGAATAAAGTTGTAATTTTTTTTTAATTTGGTTGCGGAAAAAGTTGTTCCAAGAATAAATTCAAAATGTTCAATATGTTGACTTTATTCTTTAACATTACTGCAGATTTTTCCATATTTGCTGCTGCTGTTTTTTTCTTTCTTTTAGTTTTCTTGTTAAATTATATTAGAATGTGCCGCGACTCGGGCCGCGCTTTGGGCACCCCTGCTTTAGAGGCATGCTTTTCCTGGAAAGTCTGTTTGAAATGTGAATTTTAGTATGTGCCTTTCGAGGTTCTACGGTGAGAGATGACACATTGTTCTTGTATTAACTTCAGCCATTAAATGTCATCTGCAAAGACGCGTGTGATATTGTTTTTCATTTTCAAAAGAAAGCATAGAATCCAAATCAGAGACGAGCAGAGAGTCCGTGACGTGGGGGGAGGTGTTTGATGTGTAAATACGCCACACGGGGCGGCCACGCTTTCCCTGCAGGATAGCAGGTAACAAACACGCGAGTCTGCTCGCTTCATGCTTTGCATAATAACTCGGAGCAGAGATCATTAACATGCACAGGAAAAATGTGATTACTATGTTGCGAATCACTTTTGTTCCTCTCAGCTGCTGTCAGGGGAGCATTCCAAACATCTGGGATCTTGAAGGAAAGAAAAGTTTGCACAGCACAAACTGCGCTGGAGTGTAGATTGAAAATGTCGTGCTGCTCATCTTTGCCTCTGAAGCCGTCGCAGTTCACGGTCCAAAAAGTGAATATTTAACCATCGACTTCTCACAGCAGGAGAAGTTTGGAAAGTATTCTTCACTTGATGAGAAGGTTGCTGCTTTCAGGGCCAGAAGGGAGGCCATATGGTACTGTGCTGCCCCCCCACCACCCCCAAGTGGCACCCGTCGCTCTATTTTCAGGATGCAGAGATGAGTACCGGCTTTGAAGCTGGGAGCGTCTCCTCTGCAGTGCAGTGGTATTGAGAGACGAGCTCATAAAGACCCCCCATTGCAAGACCCAAACAGCAGGCCGCTATTAATGTAGTAGATCAACAAGGACGGGAGCAAGTGGGGGTGCACCAATTTGACTCTTTCGTGTGGGCTCAATTACCACTGCCAAAAGCACAAGCGTGCAGCCAAGCGGTGTTCGCTGCCATCTACTGCCTTGTTATTGTCGGTTTGCTCCCTGTGTGACAGGCATCACAGCTTGGTCCGCATTGCCGGCAATAAGTCGGGACTGGTTTCCAGTGAGGGTTGGACTCCACCAGGGCTGCCCGTTGTCACCAATTCTGTTCATTACTTTTATGGACAGAATTTCTCAGAGCAGCCGGGTGGTTGAGGGGATCCCGTTTGGTGGCTGCAGGATTGGGTCTCTGATCCTTTGCAGGTGATGCGGTCCCGCTGGCTTCATCACGCCGTGACTTTCAACTCTTACTGGATTGGTTCGCATCTGAGTGTGAAGCAGCTCGGATGAGAATTAACAACTCCAAGTCTGTGGTTCTCGCCTGGAAAAGGGTGCCGTCTACCAGTCCGGGATGAGATCCTGCTCCAAGTGGAGGAGTTTAAGGGTCTTGTTCACGAGTCATTTAGCAATCTACATTCCTACGGTCATGACCTTTGGGAAATGAGCGAATGGACAAGATTGCAGATGTGCATGGCTCAGATCAAGGGTACCCAAGTGTTACATTTTGGGTAAAATGTCAAACTGGTGGATAGACCTTGGTAATGTTATCAACACAAACTTCAAACATCGCAAAACACACACCCAACATACCAGAGCTGGAGGCATCTTCCATTTCCCACAGCAACCCTCCCAAGTTCACTCCACTGTAATGACATCAACTTTGACCCATCAACTCCACAATACAAGCTAATCATTGCAGCACTGTGGCAACATGAGCCAGGATTCAGTGAAATGCACTGAGTGAGTGGTTCTTGAATTATCATGCTAAAAACCTAAAATTATAAGGCCATCTTTGACCTCCCATGAGGGACACGCCGATCACTTCCGGGTTAAATACGGAGCAATTTATCAACGAACACACTAGAATTTATTTGGTTCGGATAAATGTCAACAACATATAATACGACGGATAAAAGTAAGTCAAATCCGACCAGTAATGATGAATAATTTTGCCCACTTCTCGTGTTCTTTTACCTACGAGAGGTAAAAACAACGGCTGTCACAACGAGTTACACTGCTCGATAAACACAACATTTGTAACTCACCCGGCGAAAAAATAATTTCAAAGTGCATAAAGATCTTCTCCAATATATATAAAAATGAAAAAATCGTACCTTGGACTTGACAATGGCTGTTAAACCGCCGTTTGCTTGTTGAATTGAAGATGCTGCTTGATGCTGCCAAGGTCGTGACTGAACGTACATTACGCTAACACAAAATGGCGGATACAACGAAACATTCCCCTGCTGAACGCGTATTTGGCGAATAACCGGCGGAAGGACTCAAGTTTTGTTTGGCCCAAGAAGGCACTTTTTATTTTCTAATTCAATATTTACTAGCAATACGCAACTTACGCTGTGAGCTTGAAGTGTACGTACATAACGGGCCGGACACGAAATTTGGGTGTTTTAGACTTTTGTTCAAATAATCTTATTTTACTCTTTTAGACACAAAAAATCACTTTAGTTGCAGAGTTGAGTAATTATTCCATGAATATATACCATTGTAATCATCACTAATTCTAAGTAGAAATCATAACAAAATGATCAGAGAAAATATTGTTAATTTCACAACAAAAGTAGACATGCTTTACATGGAACATTTCAATGTCCAAATAGAGACACTTTTTTACAACATAGCCGTGCTAGCGCAAAATAAAAACATGAACAGGCTGAATTGATGGTTTGGTAAGCTTCCTCACTCTATAAACGTCAGAGTGATAGGGATAGTACACACTGTTAGAACAACTACTTCAAATACTACTCAAGTGAAGTTGAAGACAGCAAAGGGTACCCTTGATCTGAGACATGCACATATACAGTACATGCGGCCGAAATGAGTTTCTCTGTGGAGTGGGTGGGCTCTCCCTTAGAGATAAGGTGAGAAGCGCTGTCATCCGGGAGAAACGATGAGTCCCACCACGTGGACACCTATGACTTATATATGTACATGTATATGCACAAATCTTTTTCTCTCTTAAAATTCAGTGCGTGAGGCTTAAGTCCGGAATTTACGGTAATTTAGATGTCAGATTCGACTTAGACCAAAACTTGACTTATGTCACAGTCTAGGAACGAAACTCGTACGTAAACCAAGAACCACCTTTATAAAGCCAGCTAGCATGCACGCTTGCGGTAGATGGTTAGCTTTTACACCCTATGTCTTCCTCTGAGATTGTCACATCTTTTCAAATTCTTTGACCAAAATGCTGAAAAACATGAAAAAACGTTGTGCTGTTTTTCTACCGTTGAACTGAATGAAGGCACATCTACCTTATGTCAACCTATCAACCTTTGTTAGCTTGATTGCATCAGTCAAACTATACATCATTTTGGATTTTATAAACATGTCACATGATGTGATACATAGCCAATATGGCCGCTCATTAGCTGCTGTAAACAACGGGCGTGAAGATATTCTCCGTTGGGTGTAATTTCATTGTAAATCCAAGTCAACATCTGTCAGCCTGAGTCACAAACGCGTGGGCGATCAAATCATTTTAATGTCTGTTTGTGCGGGACTGAATATTTCATGACGATGGGGCAAAGCCTCCCGGGCTTTTATTCGCCATTAAATCATTGAGGAATAACAAAGTAAGAAAAATAGAATTGTGGCTCTGTTATTAGCTGATGCAAATGAGGCCAGTAAAATGTGATATATGCATGCATTAGCATGGAGACGTAGCGCAGGAGATATTGATGTTTGATGGGTGCTGTATGTCAGAGGGGGAGGCTTGGGCTATTTCCTGGTTACAGACAAAGATGTTGACCCTTGTAGTCTCTAATATAGCATGCTAGAAACTGTGCGTTGTTCTATTAGATGGTTTTCCATCCCAATGTGTCAGTTTTTGGCATCCTATCAAAGGTGTCAGATATAAAAAAAAATAAAAAAAATAAAAAAAAGACGGAATGATGAAAGTGTTATGTTACGGACTGAGGTCGGAGCACGTCGTAGTAATTCATCACTGTCATCTCCGCTTCAGCGCCTTTGCAACAGGTCCACGCTCTGCCTCAGAATAAAGATCAGCGGGGAAAAAAGAGAAAAAAATACAAACACAAGCTCACTCGTTACAATTTTTTTTTTTTTTTTACCAGAAACATACGATTGCTACCAGCTGGTTAATTGATTTAAGTCCAGTAGTGATTTTTTTGTAACACGTTGAAATGGCTTTTAGTCTCGTTCGGTTGATTGACATCACGCACCCTGCTGTCAAAACCAATAGCAAAGATCCAGGTGGTTTTAACATGCAGCGCTAATTAGTGTTGCTTTATTGTCTCCCAGGCGTCTTGTGTTGGGTATCACTTCAAATCTGACAAACAGGTTGACTGAACCATTTCATTCACTTTTTAGCAACTGGACCAAACCAACATAAACGTTCCACCAGCAGGATGTGTCCTCAGGTGCTCCGATCAGCAAGCACTTTTCAATGTCGGGGAGACCCTATTTCCAGAGCTCCAGAGAAGCAGAAGCAGCAGCAGCAGCGTGCGTTCAAACCTGGGAATAAGAACCTAAAAATAAAGCCGTAGTCGTGCACTTAAGACAGGAAAAACGGGTGATGCTCGACACGGCAACAAAAGTTTTATCCAGCTAACTTCACAATGTATTCTTAACTCCTAAATTATGCTGCGTTCGAGACAGCTGGGAAGTCAGAAATCCCCCACTCGGAGCTCCCCAAAGCCTCCCAGTCAACCATGGCTGACGACCACCATTGAAGTAGAACAGTGGAATCTTTCAAGTCAGACAGAACAAGTTCCATGGCACTGGTTGACTTCCAAGTTGTTCTAATTTCATAAAGTTTTCCCCCCACTGGAAATGGAAATAACCTGTTCCAGGGTCAGACGGTATTCAATTCAACTTTATTTACTTAGTGCCAATTCACAACAAGTAACCTCAAGGCCTTTACACATGGAGCACAACCACGCTCCTTATACATTTCAGAGAAACTGAACCCTACATGAGCAAGCACTTGGCGACGGAGGCAAGGAAAAACTCCCTCTAAGGAAGAAAGTTCAAACAGTCCCCAGGCTCTGTGGGGTGGCCATCTGTCTCAACCAGTTAGGTTGAGCTAGAGAGTTGATAAACTATATATAACTATAATAAAACTAAAATAAATGAAATGACTCACCCTTTGAAGACATCGGAGGGAAGGGAAGAGGAAGGTAGAGCGATGCTGTCATTGTCACCAGTGTTGTATTGTGCCAGTCACAGGATGGCAAGAAAGACATTTCTTGCCCACTAATTGCTAACATAAGGCCATGTGGGCGGTCAAAAGCAAGAAGAAAGCCAGCCTGTTGAAAAGACAGTATACCACCATGAACATTTCAAGACCAGTTGAAGAATTGCAAGAATGTACATTTTGCACTGTTGGATGTGAAGGAGGTTCTAAGTCGAGCTTCAAAATGCAAAAAGAAGAAATGGGAGGGAGATAAAAACATTATGAGCAAGCGATTTATTGCAAACAAGCATTCAAGTGAAATAGGCTGATCATCAGCCGAACAAAATTTAAGACCAGTGTCAAAAAAAAGGAAAGAAAAACTCCCTAAAATAGAAATAAAATGTTGTTAAAAAGAGTCAGTAATGAGTAGCTGTACCATTCGTGTTAATCATCTAAAAATGGGTTTGTTCATGCTTGATGCCAGTGTTTCCAGGAGGCTAGTGGGAATGTTGCTCCAGGTGGTGAAGATGGCTTCACGGAGGGCATCCACTGTCTGGAACTGATGTCCATTGTTGTAAACTTCCCTTGCCATCCATCCCCAAATGTTCTCCATTGGATGTAGATGAGGGGAACACGCAGGATGGTCCAAAAGAGTGAGCTTATTCCTCTGGAAGAAGTCCTTTGTGAAGTGCAGCGTTGTCCTGTTGAAAAAGCCAGTCATGACCACACAGACGAGGGCCTTCAGTCATGAGGGACGTCCCCTGCAACATCTCCACATAGCCAGCTGCCGTTTGACGCTCCTGCACAACCTGAAGCTCCATTGTTCCATTGAAGGATCATGATGGCGCCCCCTCCACTGTGCCGTGTGGAAAACATCTCAGGTGGGATGTCCTTGTCATGCCAGTAACGTTGGAAGCCATCAGGAGAAGACAACTTTTCCTCCTGTAAATTCCAAACAGGACATGAAGCCTTTGAAGATTTTTTCTTCTTAAAGGCCGTCTCTCGCAGATGGCGTCTGATGGTTATTGGACTGCACTCAGCACCAGTAACAACCTCCATTTGGGCCGAGGGTGGTTCCGTGTCTTGACAGACAGCCAATGGGATCCTCCGGCTCAGGGCAGGTGACATTTTTTTTGTTGCATGAGCTTCAGGATGTTTGAAGAAGTTTGAAATGACCGTCTTACTGCGTCCAACCTCAGCAGCAATGTTGCGCTGTTAGAGGCCTCGCTTATGCAGCTCAACAATCCCATCGCGTCCAAAAAGAGAAAGCGTTCTTGCCTTTGCCATCAAGCGATCGTGACAGTGTGAACACCTGACACTCAATCACATTCAATCCACATTTTTGCCTTTTAAAGGCTGTGCTCTTAAACTTTTGACCAGCTGATGATCAGCCTATTTCACTTGCATGCTTGTTTGCAATAAATTGCTTAATCAAAAATATTTTTTCCTGACTCCCATTTCTTCTTTTTGAGTCTTAGCACCATAGAACCTTCTTAAGAAGTTCTTGCAATATTTGACCTTGCAAGTGGAATAATGTTTATGGTCAGATAGCCAAACTAGTGAAAATGATCTTGTTGTCCAAACGCCACAGTGATGGTGCAGATGTCTTGTGTGACGCCCCGGTGGCCATCTTTAATCACCTCAGTGTGTTGACACACGGAACCATCAGCCGCTTCAATCTGGAAGCCCACCAGAGCGGAAAAGCCGGTTATTAAATTCCCAACGTGGCGGCGCCTGTGTTAGCGCGCTATCTCGCCACTTGTCTTATTCTCATGCAAGTGGGTCATCGACAACGAGACTTGGCGCCGTACGCCGCCTTCTGATAGCAGAGCATCCTCCGGCTCAAAGCAATTATGCATATGGACGCGGGAGGGGGCAAATTTCTCCACTGATGCCGCCTGCTTGACCCTCCTAATCGGACCGGAGCACATGACAGACCTTTTAATGGAGTTCGTGATGCGTTTCACGCTGAATGATTGTACTGATTTACATTGAAAGGATGCAGATGGTCCTCTTTATTTTATCTTGACTGATCATCAGATCAGTATTTAGTGTACATTCAAGTGTGAAAACAAGTTAAGCTAAGGAAAACGTGATTTGAGCTTAACCTTTTAATTGTTCAGTGATACCTTCTAGCAGCTTTGTACAGATAAATAAATAAATAAATAAATATGACAGCCGCACGGTGGCCGAGTGGTTAGCCTGTTGGCCACACAGTCAGGAGGTCCGGAAGACCTGGGTTCGAATCTCCGCTTGGGCATGTCTGTGTGGAGTTTGCACGTTCTCCCCGTGCGTGCGTGGGCTTCCTCCCACATTGCATTGCACGTTAGGTTAGTGGGAGACTCTAAATAGTCCATAGGTGTGAATGTGAGTGTGAATGGTTGTTTGTCTATACGTGCCCTGCACAATGTAAAAGAAAAAACATATGTTGATACTAATAATTACACAAATCTTTGGCTTGGAATTTTGCTCTTTTTTTTAGCCTTTTTATAAAACAAAGAGTATACCGTATATAAAAATATCAAAGTGGCCACTGGCATACTTTTTTCTGTTTTTTAAAAATTGTATTAAAAAAAAAAATTCACTCCTGGTCAAAAGTTTTAGAACACCCCAATTTTTGCAGTTATTTATTGAAATAAGTGGATGAAGTCCAATGAATAGCTTGAAATGGTACAAATGTAAGTGGTGAAGTGCCAGAGGTTAAAAAAAAGGTAAGGTTACCCAAAACTAAAAAGTGATGTGTATTTCAGAATTATACACAAAGGCTTGGTTCAGGGACCACAAAATGGGTCAACAATTTAAAGCTGTTCTGCAGAAGTGGAGGTTGATCAAGCCTTGGCAGTTGCAAGAGGTGCAGCTAATTCCTACAGTGTTGGGAACACACTGTGGTACCATGCCCTCGCCAACATCAGTTGAACAGCATTGGACAGGAGAAACTAATTTGTTGCTCCAAAAATGGCAAGAAAAAAGGGAATTAACAAAGGGAGAGAGAGAGACCATCTTCATGCTTAAAAATGTTGCTTTTTCCTCCAGAGAAACTTTTGACCGGTAGCGTATATAAAAATATCAAAGTGGCCACCAGCATCCTTTCATTTTTCTGGTTGTTTTTCTTCAAATCCTTTTTCTATAATACAAAAATATTTATAAAGATGGCAAAGTGGCAACCGGCATCCTTAGATTTTTTTCTGTTTGCAGCCCTTGGCGAAAACGTTTGGACACCCCCGTTTTAGATCAAGAAGGAAGCATAACTGAGCAGCAAACAGGTATGCTCCATGATGACATGTCAACACACACAAGGCAACACACACAAGCAGGAAGTGTCCTAAAGCGGCCGCCGTCTCTCCCAACACATCCGCTTACACTTACACTATGGTGACATTTTAACATTTATTATATCTTTTTATTAAATAGTACAATAAATATCCTGCAAAGAAACATTGGCTTTTGGTGGAGTTACAAGTTTTTCTGTGTTTTTTTCTCTCCTGCTGGACTCCCAATGGGGACA
Source organism: Dunckerocampus dactyliophorus (assembly GCF_027744805.1). NCBI lineage: Eukaryota > Metazoa > Chordata > Actinopteri > Syngnathiformes > Syngnathidae > Dunckerocampus > Dunckerocampus dactyliophorus. The sequence goes on along the minus strand of NC_072835.1, from coordinate 22,527,577 downwards.
AAACATTCATGACAACAAGAGAGCAAACTTTACAATTTCATGCATACAGATATGTTTTAATGCTTCAAATGACATACAAAGGAGTGGATGGCCACAGTAAACTTGAATTTATTGACATTTGAGGGGAAAAAAGGAAACAAATATATCTTCTACTCTTTTTGTCCGTACACAGGTTTGACAAGAGGGTCAAAACAAACAGACAAGAAAAGAATGGCAGCCTCAATGCTAGTTGTGGAAATGTACAAGAAATGTGTCCGTTGTTATGGCAAAGAAACAATAAAGCTAACCATCTGCCAGCTTATTGAGAAATCTGAAAAGAAATTGTTCAAGTCACATTTTTATTTTTTTTTAATAATTTTATTAAACAAAAGGAAACACATAAAACCCTATTTGTGAAGGCCTGTAGAAATTCTGTGGTAGATACTAGTGGTCATAAGCAGAGAGAGTGCATAGTTTCAACAAAGAGCATCATTATTCAAAAATGAACACAAAAAAAAAACTTGGACCTGTTTGGCAGAGAAAAGCACCATGGCAGATTATTTGACTTAAAGCCACTTAAAGCTGTCATTTTTAGGCAGGAGGGCATCACAAAAACCCGCTCTTTGGATTGTTGCGGCGTCTTGAGCGCGGCAACGCAGACAGCGACCGTCGGGGGGCGCTCCGATTCATTCCGATATTCAAGCGAGCGGATGCGCAGAGCAAATGGACTGAACGTGTAACACAGACACCCCCACAATCAACAAAACACAAAACAAACAAGACTGCAGCAGAGATTCACCTGTGTCGCACACAAACGAGAAAGACAGAAACCGTAGCACCACAGACGAGAAAAATAGCACCAAAGGTTTGTTTGTTGCGATTTCTTTGGGTTTTGATGAACATGCGATGTGACATCATCAACCAGTTCCTCTGATATGCAAATCAACATGTCCAGAGTTTTTTTCTTTCCTTGTTTATTTCCATTCTGCTCTTAAAAGTACAACACTGCAGCAAGAAAAGGAGTTCCCAATGCTGTTTTTTGTTTGGTTTTTTTAAAGTCGAATTTCGGCCACATTGTGATGTCATCCACCGTCTCCTGCTTCCCAGTCAATGGAGTCACATGCATGTTTTGAAGCCAGAAAGCAATAAACACTATCAGAAACAATATACAGAATGTACTTACAAACATAAAAATTATTTATAGATATTTATATATTTATATATAAGAGACAATTATGCACAAACAAAGCTCCCAACAGAAACGACAGAAAAAGCGGACAAAAGTGGCCAGCGGGGAAATGAGCACGACAGAAAGGAGAAAAGCCCAAAATGGAGTCCGTGGCGGGAGATTACAATGTTGATGGCACAGGTCAAAGGTGGTGTGACATCCAGTTTCAAAACTTGCATGTGATGGAGAAGGCACGCTGAGGTTTCAAGGTTATTTCCTCTCATCCTACAGAATTTTGCTCATTACGGAAATAAAAAAAAGTTGTTTTTTACAAATAGAATTGTCCTATTTTTTTTTTTTCTGAGAGAACAAAAATAAGTGTTGTTTCTTAATTATCCTCCATTTTGCTCAGTCTCTAGCCGATGAAACAGACGGGACCCACTTCGAAGCCGAACTTCTGCGAGGGGCCACCAAAGTCGTTGAACATGATGTCCACGAAGGGCACCTGCTCCACCTTTGGAGTGTTGATCTCAAGTACTGTCCTGTCGTAGCCCTTTTTCAGCTGCAGAGAGACAGAATGGCGGTAATTACCTCGGGAACGGAAGACACTTTAGCAAATGACGATGGCGGATTCTTACCGCGCAGCCGTCCACCACGGCGCGGATGTAAGGGTTGTTGTCGTAGGACATCTCCTCGTCGTTGGAGCCCAGGAAGTGGATGGCCTTGTCGTAGTTGTCCTGCTCCTGGTCGTGCCAGGCCACAGACTGGTGGCAACTGTACGTCATGTTCTGGCGGGCGGCGGCGCTTAGCAGCCGCAGGAACGTCATCTGGACCACGCCGATGGGGTTTCCCTCAGCGTCCACGTAGGAGAGCTGGAAGGGAAATGTTGGCCTTTTTCAGTGAAAGGACGGCAGGGGGAAAGCTAACAAACATGAGAGGTACACGAGCCCAGATGCTATTGTAGCATGTTGATACCGGCTAAGACGGTAAGTTAAAACCACTTCCTCACAGTCCAAACCATTCAGCAACCTTCGTTACCTGGACAACCTTCGTTGCGATTACCAAGCAGAATGTCTTGTGATCTACTGGACCGCTTTCTAGCAATTGTAGGAGTGCAATCATGTTTTGTGTCATGGACTTATTGGATTTATCATTTGAATGCTGCCAGCTACAGGACAGGTCTGTGCTCTACTGCTCCTGTTGTCACCGTTCCTCCTCACTCATTGCAGAAATGCCAGGAAGCAGGAAAAGGGCAGGATATAATGTTTGCAACACCTTCAAAAGTTAGTGCCCGTAACATCCCCTAACAATTGCCAGCAGTCTTTCTGCGTTTAAAGTCGTCATAAATAAATGCGATTTATTAAATAAATGAGATATTTGAGAAGTTTACGTTCAAAAATGTCGACAGTTTGGTTCGCTGTTTGTCATTGACGGGTGGGTCCCACATACAGACCAGTTGAGAACCACTGCCTTCAACATTATGAACCTCTAATTTCGATTTTCAAAATGGCAACAGTGTTTTCTTCTGGTACTCCTGGTTTCCTCCCACATTCCAAAAACATGCATGTTAGCTTCATTGGCGACTCTAAATTGTCCATAGGTATGAATGTGAGTGTGAATGGTTGTTTGTCTATATGTGCCCTGCCATTGGCTGGACACCAGCCCTCAGCTGGGATAGGCTCCAGCATACCCCTGTGACCCTAATGAGAATAAGCGGCATACTGTAGAAAATAGATGGATGGAAAATGACAACGGCCTTTTTAAGTTGAGCTTACATTACGAAGCTTCTCACAGGCCTTCTAGTCTGTGGTTACCATGACAACAGTCTTACATGCAAATCAGCGTCCTTCTGTTGTTATGCTCATTGATCAAAACTTACAAGGTTCAGAATTAAGAATTTGGACAGTAAACTGCAGGAAAGCTGCAGAAACAACTTAGAAGCCAATTGAAAGCTCCGCTGTGTTTATTACCACAAAAGAGAGCGAGCTAATCTCGCTAAAAGATGTCAAATGTCTCCCATCAGGCGTGGTGTTGCAGTAATGATATGCTCACAGGCTCTTAATGAAGCTATCATGATTATCTTTTCCATTTAGTGTTTCTGCTGCAGAGATTGTAGCCAAATCCCATTAAGATGAGATGGGATGATGATGTTTGTCATACCAACCATGATGGATCCGTTAAGGTCCACATTGTGGCTTCGTCTTTCTTTTGTACAAACAGGACTACCTGGGCGCATGCGGAACTGCAGCCAAAGGAGCCAAGCATTCTGCTTCCTTTTCTTTTCATGCACATTCACACACACCATGCATCTCCTGAGCCACAGTGCCGACACTCACATTGGACGAGCTTCCATTTCTTGTAAATGTGGCAAATGATTCAGATGGAGGAGTGTCGGCCCTGCGGCTCAAAGTGTCGGTCATCATGCTGCTTTCCATTCCCTTTCTGCCTTACCTCCCCCACCCCCAACCCACCAGTGTGTGAAGCCAGCCGGCCATCACCGCAGGAACATTACCTCTTCATCATCACATCCTCCAGTCATCAGTGACTGACTTTCCAGAAGCCCCTGCCTGGCTGATGACTGAGTGTCTGACCCGCTAGACTCAGAGCGACTACACTAAGACCACTTTTTCCCCTCTTGTGGAGGAAAGCCTGCCTTCTAATGCTGAAAACCAACTTGTAAATGTACATGGAGGGTTCTTCACAAGCAAGACAGGACTCCATACAAGTGTGTGTGGACAAATAGGGCCACTGAAAGGCTACACACAGTATTATTAGCAAAGGCGCAGTACTAATATTGAATGTAATGCGCCCTGAGTCAGCGGGGTCCAGACATACAACCACTTGTCGGTGAGACCCTCATCATGTAGCAGAGGGAGGACTGTCTGTCCTCCAGAGTCTACTGAAGAGCCTCACTGGTGCTGCTGGACTGAAGGAGCATGCGTCTCATGCTGAATCATGCACCACCATCAAGTCAAGCCTTGTGCCCGTGTATACATACTTCAGGTGCAGTAGCAAAACCATGCAGAGCCTCGGGCCCACACAATCCCAGCCTCAGCCGGGTTTAGGGGGCCGCAGGCAGGCAGGGGGGGCCACTTACCAGGGAACCTCTCTTGTAGTGACTATACCATGTGCCTGGCGAGTCTTTGGGCCATTTTGCCATTTTGCTCTGTAAAATATAAGAGGCATTCAGGGAAGGGAAAGGGACTTGGGAAAGGCCGGCTTACCAGTTTACCACGTTTGAATTCACTGAACCAGGAGCCGGGGTTCTCCTTTACCCAGGAAGTGAGTCTAGCCTGGGGGCACGGATCGACAGAGAGGAGGAGGGAAAAATCATTAGTGTTAAACGGGAGGGAGAGCTGATTATTTCACCCTTTCCCTCTCGTGTTGGTACTCAGAGGGGGGGGGTCGTCTGCACCTGCGCTCAGTAGGGCTGGGCATCGAGTCTCGAGCGTCAATGACAACCGGGACTAACATTGCGATTCTCCAGGGATCGTTCAAATTCTGTTATTTACATTTCTAGTTTCGATGCCCACTTTGCCGACGGAAAGAAACATCTGCAAACGCCGACGAAGAAGCCGGCAAGCACCAGCAAAGAAGAAGCGGCTAAAAAGTTTGGATTAACTTTCATAAAAAAGAGCGGTCAGCTCATTGCAACAATTGCAACACAATGATATCATGCAAAGGAGGGTGCACGGCCGATGTGATTCATGTTCACACACTCATGGTGTAGAAATAAGAGTACCTACGTCCGGCCTCTTCTAAGCAAATAGAATAAGGCAAGTCAAATACGTGACGTCTGTCTCATGCCAACGTGACCCAGGGTTCCAGGAAGCGAGCTGATATGGAAATCCGCTGTAAATAAAGGACGGGAGGTGCAGGTAGGCAAGTTAATTCATTTGTTTGTTCCGTTAACAATAGACAAGGGAGGCCTTCAAAATAACAGTGCTTTGTGCTACATCCTGTTTACTTGTATTAACAAAATAAGGGTATCATAAAAAATAGCTTACATCAACATTGAGGCCACAAATAAAGTACAGCACTTTTCAAAAGTAAACGTTTTTTGTGAAAGTGAACTCCTGTTAAAAGAAACTTTGTAAGATTTACATTTGAGTTGAATGGTTGGATGGAACTGATATACTGGTTGAAAACAGCCCTTTAAGAAATGCATAGTAAAGTTGATCTATTAAATGTTCATATCATTAAGCACCCTCATTTCAACCATGCAAACCTTCATGACCCCACCTCTTAAAAGCATAGGAATCGAGAATCATTAGGAACCGGACTCAAAACAAGGAACAGGAAATCGCAACCGTAATCGTCGGAATTGAAACGATGCCCAACCCCTAGCGCCGAGACACTGACAAGACTTCTGGAATGGACCCGAGCAACTGCTGTGCCATTTTGTCTAAAACAAACTGCAGCTGGCACCTAATTGCTGCTGTAAAATTCAGGAGTACACAGAGATTAATGAAGACGTGACGGCCTGCTGGGAGCTTTGAGCTCTGTTGCTTCCTGTCCAGCTATTTATAAAGACCAGCAGACCTCAGCGCTTTGACAGTGATGAATGCGTCTTTAGCTAGATAGCAGGGTTCCATCTACAACTGTCATCATTGGCTTAATGTCCTAATGAATGATGTGGCGGACGACGTCTTCTTGTTCCAAGTGGAGCACAGTAGCTTGTTCCATTACAGGAAGCGCTCGGCTAACAATTGTTTTCCACCTCGGGCACATATAAGAGCAGCCTCCTTTGAAAAAAGTGGGCTTCATTATGCCTGGCTTAAGCTAACGGCCGCTCTTCAGGGGCTTGGCGAGAGGCCTCATTAAAATGGCCGCCACTCAACCGCCGAAACGAAAAAAAAGAGAAACGCATCATGCTGCCACTCTCATCTTTACATAATGAACCAAAAACAATCTAAACTGTGCCTGCTTCAATGCCAGTCTGTCTGGAGATGAAACTGGAGATTGCGGGGCTTCTCCCCCGCGTGAGACTGTTTAGCATAATGACTTGGTGCTCGTGGGGAGTGAGGTCTGAGTCATCCCCCGCATGGTATCTGTAAAAACATCCCAAGTAATCTCACGGAGGCTGGTCACATGGGCATTTACTGTTGAAAGAAGTGATTATTTAAAGCGTGTGATTGGAGTAGCTCAGCGTATGTTTTCCGCCTCACTGAAGGTTAAAAATAGTGGGGGGGGGGAGTCGTATTCTCATGTACGTGTTTATTCACGCCACTCACCCCTTCAGACTTCTTGTCGGGGAAGATGCAGCTCTCGCCGCCAGCTGTGAAGTTACAGTAGACTTTGAAGGAGTCCCGAGAGCAGCCCTGGTTAGGGTCGATCCAGTACTCGCCTGCCCGACAGTCCAAAGAGGTGTGACACATTTTAATTTGATCTATACCTCTCGGCATCGCACGTGAAATACCAACCGTCGGGGAAGTCTGGGTGGCACAACTGCAGATCTTTGCAGGTGCGGGCGGGGTTGCTCTGCGTGCCCAGAGGGTGCTTCATCTGCTCGATCTCCAGCTTGAGGGAGTTGAGTGAGCCAAAGATCTCCTCCATGCCGTCGTCGTAGTCCTTGTAGTTGGCATCCATCGCCTCGTCATCCATCATCTGGCTGGCATCGATATTCCTGCGCGTCCTGCCCTTGCTGGGAGCCTGGATGGGAAGTGGGTGGATGACATCGCCAGGGGGGCCCTATTGTGGAGACAAGGATTGATTAGTTATACATATACCAATCCGTAATAAGCCATACGCTGATATAACTTACAGGAGGGCCGGGAAGTCCGGGTGTACCAGTCTCTCCCTTCGGTCCAGTTTGGCCCTAAAACAGACCAAATTAAAGACTTGATTGTGAAGGACTGTAAGGTGTTTGGCTACTTTTGAAACATGTGTAGCAACCTACCGCTGACCCTTTAGCACCTTTTGGACCAGGAGGACCCTAAAGACACAAAGATAATTATGTCATCGTCATTTGACCAAACAAGACCTACAGTAGTACAGTATGATGTCCACAGTCTTACGGGTAATCCAGGAGGACCGAGCGGACCAAGTGGACCAGAAGGACCAGCAATACCCTAAAGGAAGAAAGTGGTGACCGGGTTGACTTGAACGCTGGTGATTACGTTTTTACGACTCGCTTTGTGATAAATAAGTGGGCCTTTTCACTCACATTGTCTCCTTTAGGACCAGACGTTCCTGGTGGACCTGGAAGACCTCTGTCACCCTTTTCTCCTTGCTCGCCTGGTGGTCCGATAAGCCCAATAAGACCGGGGTGACCCTGTTAAGGACAGAACACCGCACAATAACAATGACATTACCAACACAAACATTAGCGCCGAAAGGCCTGATAACTGCAGGCAAACAACACATCTGATCAATCTTTCAAGAAATGAGTGCATAAGTCTTTTTAACAGTTCACATTTTTGGCTCACCTTCTCTCCTTTGATACCAGAGTCTCCTTTCAAACCAGGTAAGCCTGGGGGACCCTGAGATTGGAGTATTGGGGTCAGTCACCATCACTTCATTTCTATCATTGGTCAACACTTGAACTCACCATCGGCCCAGGAGGTCCGTCAGGGCCAGGAGAACCAGGGAGACCTTGCTCCCCCTGCATGCAATGAACATTTTTTTAGCTCTCAAATAAATCCATTTAGATAAATCACGCAGTTTAATGCCATTTACTTGAGTTTTCTGACAGTATTACTTACAACAGGGCCAGGGATTCCTCTAAGACCTTCAGAACCAGGTTTGCCAGGTGATCCTTGTGGTCCAACAGGACCAGTTTTTCCTTGTGGACCTTCCAAGCCTGGCTCACCCTTTTGGACGTATACAAAACAACAAGCAAACAATTTTACTTCCGCTTTGGCTACTCACTGCATTGAGTGGTATCGATCCATGTAACTTTAAAGTAGAATGCTCGTGTATTTCTACATATTAAACCTATACTTGGTAATGATCTGCTTTTACTTGGTCTTACCTTGGCTCCCTTCTCTCCTTGTCTACCCTCCGGTCCTGTCACTCCAGGAGGTCCCTATTCAGGAAAACACAACATATTTGTATTGTGGAATACAACATTAGGTACAGCATTGATAGAACAAGAGCACAGGAAGGTACTCACTCTCTTTCCTGGTGGTCCAGATGGACCAGACTCTCCAGTGGGTCCAGGGGAACCCTAGTTGCAATGTTTTACAGAGTCAAATTGTGAGAAACCAGTAATATAAATTGACCTTCAGAGATCACCAAGGCACTTACTGCCTGGCCAGCTTCTCCGTCATCTCCCTTGTCACCAGGTGGGCCATCTAAGCCCTGCACAAGAACAGAACCGAACCTCAGTCATGTGTCCAAAATGAGTAGAGACGTGGTCAATGCAGTCAAGAGTTCACAACAACATACTCACAGCTGGGCCAGGCTCTCCTGGGGGACCAGGATCACCAGGGAAGCCGCTCGGACCCTGAAAGTCATCACAGTTACCATGAAACTGTCAGGAGACGAGACTCATTTGAGTATGGAGGAGAACTCACTGGGCTTCCTTTGGGACCATCATCTCCAGGGGGACCCTTAGGACCAGGAGGTCCAGCAGCACCAGCTGGACCAGCCTCTCCCTTCTCTCCTCGTTCTCCTCTTGGACCCTAGATTCATGCACGATTCATTATCATAGCATCGTTTATTACACTTCACCATAGTGCTCCATGATGTGGTTTTTCATAGCCAAATCTGGACCACTGTAACCCGCCTGTTTCAGCCAGCCCAGCGCTGGGCTCAAACACAGGACTCTCGGAATGGGAGTCGAGAGCGCTGACCGTTGGGACAAAAGCCCGAACTGTCAACCTGGCTCTTTAGGCCGAGGGAGTGAGGTTTTCCCAACGTACGCTTACACAGCCAACACCGGCTGGCATTCGTTACACCTACACTCTTGATAATATTTCAAGAAAAAAACAAACTCACCGGCGGACCACCGTCTCCCTGAAGACCTGGCTCTCCGGTCTCACCAGCGTCTCCCTGGAGAAAGAGTGACATTAAAACGAATCAATTTTACAGACCTAAAAGAAGAAACTGACATGAGAGATTTCAGTCTGTAAAGAGAAGGCCGACGCTCAGGGGGGCATAGCTGATATCCGCCCTCCTCCAAACTGACTCACCTACATGTCTGCTGCTATCATCATTCACTGTCACATCATCTTATGCCAACCTGTGTGGTGCGGCTTGCCAGCCATTGCACAAAACCACTCTTTTATGAATAGATGCTCAAAATAAGACGTTGTTCACGTCCTATCTCATTGCCGGGCCTCACTGGCTCTCATCTGCTAACAGTAGCAAAAGTGCCAGCATGACTGACAGCTCCTCATCATTACAGTTATTATAAGGCTGATGTGTTCACGGGGGGGCTGGGGAGGGGCTGAGCTCAGTCGTTTGCCAGCTACCATTTCAGCGGAATTCGAGCTGAATTGAGCTGTGACTCTTCAAGGTAATTGATTTTGCCTGCTGTGTCACCATCTAAAAAAAAAACTACTACAAAAGTTATAAAGGGCTGTGGCATGGACCAAGGAAGAAAGTGTTCCATCTCTGTTTGTATTACCTCCACCTCCTTGGAGTGGAACGTCATCTACCCTAATTTGCACCGGGAGCTCAGGAGTCTGCACACTCGACTGGTTATTGTCCTGTAAACGTACCATAGACTAGCCTACTACAGTCGAGCAATATGCTGGTTGTTTTATACCATGGCATGGAGTGCTTGCACACTGCATCTGCTGCTTGCATCGCGTCTTTTCTTCCAGCTGACTGCAACATTAAACCAAATACACTCAGCGAATGTGTGCGGAAGCAACTTATTTGTTTGCCCATTTGAGACAGAGAGAAGTGAAATTATAATTTGCCACAATCAATCACTGCACAAATGGCGCTAGACTCCAAGACTGCCAATCACAATGGGGCGCTGTCAAAGCCACAAACTGTCGTGGAGCCAGAATCCCCCCGTCCCTGGAGAGGAGACGGCTCTCTGAAACGTGCAAAAGTTCAAGTACTTGGAAGTAATCATACTTCAAGGGATAGTTAGGATTTTTTGACATGAAGTTGTATGACATCCCTAACAGCTTTGTAGTCCAATAACAGCGACTTACCCCACACTCGGTCTCCTAAGTTCTATCTATCTACTTCCACGACGGAGCGCCGCGGCCATCCTGTTTACGTATGTGTTCCACAGCAGAAGAAGATGCGAGTGTCTTCGTCACATACACATGAACGCACAGGCGACAGTGCGCAGGGATACGGCGGGAGACAAATATAAGGGCAAGCGTTTTGTGAGGTTTGCTTTTTTGAGAAGGCATTTTTGTGATGCAAATGTTTTCATCTTTTGAACACATATTGTTTTTAGAAGTCAAAATCTTTACTTAATTGTCCCCAGCAACTAAGCAGAACAATGGTCTTCATCACGGAAATCTGACTAGGACTGGACTTAGGAGACCAAGTGGGGGGTAAGTCGCTGTTATTGGGACTACAATGCTGAGGGGATGTCATACAACTTCATGTCAAAAAATCCGAATCCCTTTAAGAAAACAAAGTAGAAATAGAAGATGCTTACTTTTTCGCCAACAGCACCAGGGTTGCCAATACCACCAGGAGGTCCCTGAGGGCCGTCGGCACCAGGAGGTCCTGAGGGGCCTCTGGGACCAGGAGGACCAGGCGGGCCCTTTAGAGTGAGAGATGTTACACACGTTGCAATGAGCGATAATGCCGCATTAATTCATATTGTGGCCTATAAACTTGTCATGAGCTCTTACCATCTGACCGACATCGCCAGTTTCTCCTTTTTCACCGGGTGGACCGGGCAAGCCCTGTCGAATTCACAAAGCGTTTCAGCAATACTGGTGAAGAGACTTATAAATGTATCTCCACAACAGTTCCCAACCTGCAGGCCGACTGGCCCCGGGGGTCCGGGGAAACCTCTTGATCCTTCATCTCCCTTCTGGCCAAACAGACCCTGCTGACCTCTGGGACCAGGCTCACCATCTGCTCCCTACACACCCACACAGATAAACAGATCACCATCGGGAAATACCAGCTTCAGGTTGCCAATTTAACCCAGAACCCTAACCGTAGACACTCACAGCAGGACCAGGTGCTCCGACTGGGCCTTGAGGTCCGGTGGGGCCTGGGGGACCCTGTAGATTACACAAATGAATGATAACTGATGAAAAATGATTACAAAACTAGTGAAACAGAGGATATGGACTTACATGTTCTCCTTTGTCACCTTTGCTTCCTTTCTGGCCAGGTTCTCCAAGTTCTCCCTGACGAACAGAGACATGACATTAAGAGTCAATTCTCAGAAATTGAAAAGTGTATCTCTTTTTTTGTGTCTTCTTTAGCTGTCACGTGTAACATATTGTTGGTCATGATTGCTACTAGCAGACAAAAACAGGACAAAGCCCACACAAATGGAGGGTGATAAAATAATCCATTCAAGCGCCAGAGCCGAAGGCATTTACTTTTGGCTTTAAGTTTGTCGATGCCGCTCGCCTTGTCTGCTTCTAATGAGAAAGTGTGTAAGCCTGTGAGATCCTTTTTTATCTACGCGGCAAACACTCTCCGTATTGTCTGTTGTGTCCGCCCTGGCTCGTTGGGGATCACGGCACTCCGCAAAGCACCAAAGATCATCCTCTGAGTGTATAACACAAGGCTGAGCTCCTCTACAAATGTTTTTAGAGGGGATGATGGCTGCTCCATGCAGGAAGATCAACGCTAGCCATTATTGAGTGTTGCAGGGGAAAAGTGGTTCAAATATGCACCCTCAGTGCAATCAAGCACCCACCTTGTCTCCATCCTCTCCAGGTGGTCCAGGTGGTCCCCCGGGTCCTGGCAGACCCACTGGCCCCTGAATACCGTCTCTTCCAGCTGGGCCTTGAGGTCCTTTCTCTCCCTAAAAGTGACATCCAATCAGGACATGTTTGTCTGCATCCTCTGCAGGTTACAGCATTGTTTAAAAAAACGTTCTTACCGGTCCGCCTTTCTCTCCAGCAGGGCCTGGGGGTCCCTGTGGGCCGGGGCGTCCAGGCAGACCTGTGGGTCCAGCTGGGCCAGCAGGGCCACGCTCACCAGGAGAACCCTGCAGCAGCGCCAATGTAAGTTGACATGCGTAAACAATGCCAATATAGCTCACAGTGCCAAGTAGCTGTCTTGTGTAAGCTGCATATCATTATGCTGTGTTACGTAAGAGCCTGGAAGAGTGTGTGAATTCTTCTAAAGAAACAATGCTCCGAAATCCGGAAGGAATAATAAACGATAAGCGAAGATGCAGTAGATTGCACTCACAGCAGGGCCAGGTGGACCGTGTGGACCTTCGTTGCCTTTCAGACCATGAGCCCCCTGCAGAACACAGTCAAGAGATGCTTTTCAGAAGACAAACACATCACATCCTTCCGTGTGCTGGGTGTATTTTTCCCCAAACAGGCTCAGCAGGAACAAGACCACCTCCTGAGTAGAGGTTGACAGCACACAGTTCTTTAAAACCTTTAGCACTGTGCTGCAAAAGTAAGAGCGGATTACATAACTATTTGCCAAGTTGCAGTGGAGTACAGAATTTATTAAAAAAAATATGAACAAACAAGCCTGGAGCACAGTATTCTTCTGGTGAAGCCCACAGAAGGTTGCACGACCGTGAACTCCACCACAGTCTCGCAGTTATTTAATAGCCCACAAGTGTTATGCAATGGCAAAGCTGTAGATTTACGATCAGATCTAAAGGCAGTACTAACCACAGGTCCAGGAAGGCCCCTCTCTCCTGTGAAACCTCTGGGTCCAGGTGGGCCGTCTTTACCGGCGGGACCAGCAGGTCCTGGGTCACCCTGTTGTGGACAACACAGTATCATGACTCCCAGTCTTCTCATCACGGTTATATTCATGAGCAACTTACATACAATGACAAAACCTGGTTTCTAATAATCCCAGTGCAGTTTACAATGTTAATTTTTCACCTCCAAAAAGCCAGTTAACCCTTCCTTGCAAAGATTTGTCCAAATCTGGTGCTGTGATTGGGTCAAATGTTTTTTTCAAATGAATCACCAACTTCACAAACTTATTTTCATAGTTTTGATGACAAATTGAGTTGAGGTAAAAATGCATTGGAGGCTTACATCACATTTAGGCTGGATTTTGTTTGTTGGAGTTTGTGTCTGATTACTGTCATGGACGACATATGGAAACAAGTACCCTCAGATTGGAATCAGACCGCTACCTTATGTGGATACAAATAGGATGTAAATCGTTCCTCTTTCTCTTTCTGCAAAGTAGGATTCAATATTAATAAACGGAATATTTTTGTCGATAGAGCATCGAATCCTATTTCTGACTTTCTAAATACATGTTTTAACATTATTAGAGGTCTGTAGACAGTATACATCACATTTGTTTACATCACATGTACAGGCGACGGGATCTCTACAGGGACATAACAGACGGCCGCTGCTAGCATAGCAAGCTAGTGAACTAACTAGTTAGCCTCTACAGTTTACTTATTCTAAACTTAAGTGTTTCAAATGGAGTGGGGCAGAATAAGCCATGAACTTACCACTTCCACACACAGTGAGAGGAGAAGCTTTTTGTTTCATTCGATCTCACAGCCTCCATGCAGTGTGAAAGGTGATGTCTCATAACATGACTGATGTCTAGTGACCACGATACTACATATAACTTGTCTTCAAGTAGTTTTTATAATAATAGGCCACAGTCAACCACAAAACAGCAATCATTTCTTAATTATTTTTTGAAAAAGCACGATATAGTGAGGGAGCGATATTCGTACCGCGATATAGCGAGGGACGAGCGGATCTGCCAATGTGACAGCAGCGTAAATGGAGAGATCGGCTCCAGTCTTCACAATATGTTTCCAGCCAAATACACACATTGTGAATGAAAAAAAACAAACACCTGCAATACCTCCAAATAGTTGTCTGTGTGCATTTGTGCACGTGTGGGTTGTTTTAGGTGGACAGATACAGGTGCTAAATCCTCATTTGGACACTGAGACCTTCTGTGTAAATCAGGACTCACCTTGGCTCCTTCCTTCCCTGCAGCTCCAGGAAGACCCTGCTCACCGGGTGGACCTGGGGGTCCGGGGTGGCCACGATCTCCCATCGGTCCGGTCTCGCCCGTTGGTCCCTGTGGAACCACGGACAACGTAATTACACAAGGCAATTACATAAGGTACTGTAAGTTGAAGCATTAGGAAAGAAGGGGAAAAAAAGCACTTTTATGATAAGAAAAAAATAGCGTTGAGGAGGAGAAGCATTTGTTGTGTGGGAGGACCACTAGTTTTTAGGACACTTTATCATGACTGTTCCCATTAGCAGAGACGTGTACTCGACCTTCATGCATGGTGAGTACTGGTCCTGGCGTCTGACGAAGTAAATGCTTCTAATGTCGAACACCCTGGGGGTACTACAGATCGATTTATTTTTTAGCATAGGAATTGAGGAAATCGCATCTCCGCTCTGTACAAAATGTCTGAAGCATCAGTTTGGATTCTGAATGAAATTCTATTCAATTTTCATTCTAAATCCATGGGCTGGATTGTGTGCGAACCTCCAGAGAGGTGCCATTGTACGAAGAGACGAAAATCAACCGCTCACCTGAGGTCCAACCACGCCAGGAGGACCAGGAGGGCCAGTCTTCCCTTGGAATCCCTGAGTGTTCCAGAAGAAGATGAAGAGTTGTTACATCTCTGACTGACTGACATGAGTCAGGACGTCTTTGTTTCTCTCACTCACAGTCTCTCCTCTCTGTCCAGGATGTCCAGGAAGTCCGTCCTTTCCTGCAGGCCCCTAAAAGACAATGCAAAAAGTAGGTGGACTGACTGAGAGTAGAACCATGAAGAGGTGTTGGGGATTTTGGACTAACGGGTGGGCCCTTTGGTCCTGGGAATCCTGTTGGTCCCTGAGGTCCTGGCAGACCCTGACACACAAAAAGCACTGGTTAACTTTCGATTAAAAGTCACATGATGAGTGAGGAAGGTCAGGGGTCACCTACCCTCTCACCGGGAGGTCCTGGAGGGCCGTCTGTCCCGGAGTTACCCTGCAGGGGCCAAAAAGAGATATGAATGAAGACGCTCATGCAAGCATCAGGACTTTTAAGCTCAGCAGTTTACACACTTTAGGTCCAGCTTTGCCAGTTGGTCCTCTTGGTCCCCTCTCACCGCGAGGACCCTGGGGACAGAGAAAGTTATAATTCCTCCATGCAAGTGTCCGTTTGGACTTCCAGTTGGAAATGGCAGAGGCTTTTCACATTGTGTTTGCGCTCAGGTGCCAAGCCGGCCATCTGTGCAGCATCACGACTCTGCTGACTAAGACTTACCGTCGGTCCTCGCTGCCCACGTGGACCCGGCTTTCCTGCGGTTCCCTGTGGACACACAAGGGATCAGCCAAGAGGGACACCGGGACACTTCATACGGGAACGCTTGCAAGATCATTGTTTGAGCTCAGACCTCCACTAATCCTAGGTTGGATCAGCACCAAAGTTTACACCCCTCAGAGTTAAGTTTCCCAGAAATTTTGCTCCTGCCCGGAAAAACATTCACACAAATTAACATTTTACTTTACCCGAGTTCCTTTCTCTCCGTTGGCACCTGGGAAGCCTTGGAAACCCTGCGATCCCTGTGTGCGACAACAACAACAATGCCTTTATTTTCTGTCGTTTTAACAATGTGGTGAAAAATGTAACTTTTGTAGTTAAGGCAATGCCCACGGGTACGCTGGCGTTTTTAAAAGCAACCAAAACCGTGATTGGTATTAGCCCCTAACCGTCACGCCAATTCAGCCAATCACAGGCATGAAGAAAGTCATGACTGGAAAAGGCAAAGGAAAAAGACTTGGATGTCTACGAATAGATGTGTTGATGGAACTACAACATGACACAGTGGAGCGCAGACCTCCACCAAGGCCTGAAGGTGAACAGTTATTTAGTTGAAAGTTGAAATGTTAAAACTAATTACAGTAATCACAATAATTATCGGTCCGATATGAGGGAATTATGACGCCATACCGATAAATCTGATAACTCATTTAAAAAAAACAGTCCAATGAGTCGGGGTGACTCGTACTGTGCAGGTGAGCAAATCAAGCTCTCCTTTTTTCTTCTGCCTGTGACGTTAACGGCCTGTCGTCACTTCCCCTGAGCTCACTTGTAAACAATCATTCACTCGAAGAGGAAGGATGTCGTACCAAATGCTCCGCAATGGGGGGAGAGGGGGTGGTGGGGTGGTGAAGCACCACGGCGTCACACCAGCTGCTCGGAGCGTGTGCCTGAACACGGTGCACCTTGCTGGGCCACGCCAGGTGGCTCCTTCCTCTCCATACTCCGCTTCTCCTGACCTCCGTAGCGGCACACCGGCTCTCTAACGATGTGTTTGATACTGTCCAATCAGGCTAAAGCCCTGAGACAGCTCTGATCAAGGTGACAAATGATACCCGTGTGAACACAGATGCAGGCAACGTCTCACTTTGAGTTCTGCTAGAGCTGAGCGCTGCCTTTGACACAGTTGACATGTGGTCTTATTACAGCGTTCAGAAAACTGGGTGGGAATCTCTGGTACGTATCTGGAGGGCAGGAAGTACTTTGTTGGAATTGGTAACTGTGTCTCAGAGCAAATGACTATGGCCTGTGGATTTCCCCAGGGGTCAATCCTAGGACCCCTATTGTTCGATCTGTACATGTGCTTGCTTTAGGCCAGCTCATACGCAGCTGCAATGTGTCCTACCACAACTCTGCAGACCACACGCAGATCTCCGTGTCCCTGACGGCAGGTGAACGTGGTCCTGCATCAGACCGATCAGTGTGCGGATGCAAAACAACTTTCTCCAGCTAAACTCAGACAAAAGTGAAATGATCGTCTTTGGCCCACAGAAACAGAGCGTTATCGGTATCGGTTTAAAAAAAACAAAATATCTAAATTTCATCTGAATGGAAAAAGTTTGAACACCCCTGGTTTACTATTTTACTACGTTGACAGATGACCTAAGACTTTTGCACAGTATTATACATATTACAACTGAATAGAAACAATACAAAGGAGAGCAGATTTTTCGGAGCTTTATACCTAAAAAATAAGGCCAAAAGGCATATTTTTTTAAACTTTGATTGAAGAAATATTCATGTACATGTGGACACAAGTGTGTTATAGGACTGCTGCGTTCCCAGTTACCTTTGGTCCTTGTCTTCCCGGGTATCCTGGCAAGCCGGGCACTCCCAGTTTCCCCTGTGAGACACATCGACAACAACCCAAAGTCAACACAATGCCTAAAGATCAGCCGACGTCAATGCACCCAACTTGGACTCATAAAATAAACAGTGTTCTTAAGGTTTTAGTTTGCAATGATGTCTCAGCCAGCATTCTGTTGAACAAACAAGCTCTGAATCTGTTGTTTGCCCTCGGCTGGTTCCAGAGGAGCAGTGGTGATAAATGCGGAAGGGAACACAATGACGGAGTGTAGCGTGCAACCTCGTTAAGCCTTATTGAGCCGAAGCAAACATGACTGATGATGGCACAGTGACGCCTGGAGGATTCAGTGGACTTTTGTGGGGAAAATACGACGTTAAAAAAAAAAACCTCAAGCAAAACCAAGATCAGGGAGTTTACCTTTTCACCAGACGGGCCGAGGGGACCGGAATCTCCAGGGAGACCACCTCGACCCTTGGGACCCTCAGGACCGTCTTCTCCTCTGGGTCCCGCCGGTCCGAGCTCACCCTGGAGAAGACATGTAGAGGAAGGACATGTAAACAACCATGAGCAGCCGTGGATGTAAAGCGTTGCATCCCTTTAGCGGTGTGTTGAGCTGGGATGATTCACAGCACGAGTGTGTTTACACAAGCCTCTCTCCAGGGAATTTGGAGTCATGTAAAGCTAAACATAGCAAGCAAACACACTCTAGAAGCTTCAGAATGTGTCATTCGCTGGTCTGAGCGTGTCATCCCCTGCTCAAAATCTTTGCTTTCATCTGGCAGTGCAAAGGAAGTCTTGAGGGGTTTGCAGGCTTTAAAGCACCATTGATTTCTTTCCTTTCTCAATATAGTCAGGGTGGGAGGACGAGGGTGTGTGTGTGTGTGTGTGTGTGTGTGTGTATGTGTTGGTGTTTGAAGTGCAGGCTGAGACGAGTGTTGATGATTTAGTTCCTTAACAAAGTTCGCCGCTCTGAGCCCAAAGTCGTGGAGGTTAAGACTGGAAAGTGGACGAGGCAGCAGTGACGACACCTGATGTTTGCTCATCACCCGCAATCCCACACACACACACACACACACACACACACACGCACACCACAAGACTTACCCTGTCGCCCTTGATACCCATGTCTCCCTTGAAGCCTGGGAAGCCGTCTTCTCCCTGGCAACAGAGGGATCATCAAGTGAACGCTACGAACAAATAATTATCTAAAAACCGTCCAAAATGATACTTTTTCAATTTCTTTTACCTTCTCTCCTTTGTTTCCTTTTAGACCGCGGACGCCGTCTGCTCCCTGCACATCATCAAAACATGTCACACATAAGTTGGCAGCAACATTTAAAAGGTAAGGAATGATGCACAACAGTTAGCAACAATGCTGCAAAATCCGCAGTAATGTAGTAGTATGCATCTAAAAAAATTAGCAACAACACTCAAATGTTTGCCATCATGCAGAAAAAACAGCAACGTAACAACGCATATAAGTTAACTGCAACACCTGAGTTAGCTGTGACAAATGATAGCACATACAGAAGCAAAAATGCGCGAACAGCGTGGAAAGGTTCGAAGCAATGTGTGAAAGTTAGCTACAACACAAAAAATTGGTGACAAATGACAGCACAAACCAAAGCAAAAACGCACAAATGTTAACAACGGCGTGGAAAGGTTCGCAACAATGTGTGAAAGTTGGCTACAACAATTTAAAGTTAGCAGTGACAAATGACAGCACTGATGGAAGCAAAAATGTTAGCAACTGCATGGAAAGGTTCGAAACAATTCGTAAAAGTTAGCTACAACAAATGGAAGCAAAAATGCACAAATGTTAGCAAACAGCGTGAAAAGATTCGAAACAATGCCTGAAAGTTAGCTACAACACATCAGTTAGCGTGACAAATAAAAGCACAAAAGGAGGCAAAAATGCACGAAAGTTGGCAACAGTGTGGAGAGGTTTGAAACAATGCGTGAAAGTTAGCTACAGCATACAAGTTAGCGGTGACAAATGTTAGCAGCAGCAGCAGCTAGTACACATGAGTTTGCGTTGACAAATGACAGCATAAACAGAAGCAAAAATGAACAGATGTTAGCAAGAGCGTGGAAAGGTTCGAAACGATGCGTAAAGGTTAGCTTCAATACATAAGTTAGCGGAAAAAAAATTTAAAAAACAAGTTAGCGGTACATAATCTGCAGTTATGATGGACAAAGTTTAGCAGCAACAAACGCACAAAGCAAGCAACAGCATTCAAAGATTAGCAAAAATACGCAAGGTTAGCATCAACACATGCAAGTTAGTGGCGACAAATAACAAAAAATAGCAGCAACAAAGCAAATACCATTGCACAAAAAGAAGCAAAAATGTGCAAAATGAAGAAAAAAAAACCAAAATAAATAAAATAATAATAAATATATATATGTACAGTTTAATTCAGAGATTGAAAAAGGAACAACACACAAGTGAGTAGCAAAAACCATCAAAAGTGTGCAGAAGAGTTAGCAACAAGACAAATGCTGCTAACAATACAACTTTATGTAGGTTTTTTCGTAATATTTCAAGTTCAGAAAATCTTGTAATTTTGATTTCCTTGTTGGAAAAAAATTTGACTTGTTATATTTGTTTTTTAATTTTTATTTTTTGTCAGCCATTACACTTCTTTGTAGCCACGGATGGGAAAAAAATCAATTACACTTTCACAGCGCTTTTGTACTTTCAAGGTGCTCAAAGCACTTTGACACTGCTCAAAGCACAGGTCACGCAAATTGGACTCGTCAGGTCACAGTTTTGTTGACTTTGGACCCGACTTGCCAGTCATCATCAAAGAACTGCAACTCTAATTGGACTCGGACATCAATGACTCGAACTTCGGCCTGATGACTTGAAAATACTCGATCCCAGATTTTCAGTGTGTATGCTGAGTAAACTGTGTCCCCGTGCAAAGTATTCAGCTACTGTGATTATGTCGTTTCCGGCAAGACAACATATTTTCAACATTACAAATGAAATTGTTGTATTCGTCAAATTGACAAAATTTTAGTCGTATTTTCGTCAGGGATGCTTCGACATGGTCACGGGAGGCTCGAGGATGGAACCAGCAACCTTCAGGTAGGGAGACAATCACTCCACCACCTGAGCCATTGCGCTCCAGCAAGTAAGCTGCCTTCCTCCAAGCGTTCGTTTAAGGTAATCACGCAGCAAACTTCATTTAAAAGAAAAAAAACAAACGACTTAAAGGCTGACACCGGGTGATGGATTGTTGTCGCTGAGAGTCGCTAATAGGCCTCTTGTCAATTTTGATCACTGGCTCACCTTCACGCCTCGAGGCCCGGGATAACCAATGGGTCCTTGAGGACCGGCGGGGCCCTGGAGACACAAAGTATTCATCATGTCACACACGCAGCATGAATACACAAAGTTGTGTATGTTTAGTTACCATGTGTCCCTTCTCTCCATGAGGTCCTTCCTTTCCAGGGTGACCCTGTGAGTGATGACAATCATATCATCTCATCAGCGTGTAATGACCACCATAAACACCACAACTGCAGCTGGAATGAACGAGGAGTAGCAGAAGTAGTAAAACTCTTTATTGGAGGGCGACGCAAATTGGAAAGTTCATTCCCAGCCAAGACATCCTAATGTGCAGATAGATGGAGCGCTCCTGCACTCCCACGCGGGACTTAGTGTGGACAATACATCTCTGGATGTATGCGCACATGCGCTATTACACACACACACACACACACATGCAGCAGTCATGAGAGGATGTGTGTGAGGCGGAGAGGAAATAGATTGGAAGCAAATAGAGCTGGGAAAAGCCTCTGATGGCTTTGCAGTGTTGTGACACGACGCAGGCAAGGAAAGAGATCCGTGCGATCTCCAAATGAGGTGCAGGCGCGAGCGGAATAGGCGGTCGCCGTTTCGACAAATGGAGGTTTAAAAATAGAAAAGAGCTATTTGGAGTCTAAAAGCCACTGGAGGTTGGGGGGGGGGCATTGTTCTCATATTTTATTTTGGGGCTTCTAAATTATGAATTGAGAGAAGTCGAAGGAAAAGGCATCAGTATCATTTCTCCAAAAGTCTAAATGGAGCTGTTCCGTCATTTCATGCTATTTGAATACCAATATTTTCATAAACATTTTTATTACAAATAAAAAAACATGACATTTTCAAACTAAGATTGCCTGTCCTAACGAGATTGTCTACTTTAATTTCTTGGACTTTTTGTGGGTTGCTTGTATCCTTGACGCATTTGATTGCTTTCTTCTATGTATTTGGAATAGTTCATATTTAATCATATGAACTGTATTCTAGTAACATGTTGGTATTCCGTGTATTATTCATGATTCCATCCTTCTTTACATTTTATTTATTTATTTACTGATTACATTCATCAATTACGACACACTCAATTATTATTGTAATATTAATATTATTTTTTGTATTATTTTTCACACAATTACCTGAGAGAAAGAGAGAGAGAACCGCTTTTGACAAAAATTGGCATTGAAAAACAGATGCTGTCATCGTGCACAAGTACAGATGCATTGTGGGATGTGTAGTAATAATAATGATCATGGATTAGATTGTTTATAGTGCTTTTCAAGGCACCCAAAGCGCTTCACAATAAAGTAAACCATTTTTCGTTCGCTCCTCAGTCACACACTGGTGGTGGTAATCTACATCTGTAGTCACAGCTGCCCTGGGGTAGTCTGACAGAAACTTGGCTGCCAATTCACGCCTACGGCCTCTCCGACCACCAACAAACATTCGTTGACATTCAAGCACTGTGTAGTTTGTGTAGTTTCATATTGCTGATTTTGCTTCTCAGTTTGGCAGAGTTAACTGTTAGCGGTTAGCTGGACGTGGACTTACCGGTGGTCCGTCGGCTCCTGGCATTCCTGGTAAACCAGGCTTACCAGTGGGGCCCTGGATGAAAGAGAGATGGCATGATCAGCACTTACTGACATTGTGTTGCATCACTCATGAAGTGTGTGAGGCTTCACCTTCTCTCCTGGTGCACCAATGGCTCCTTGGGGTCCAGGAAGTCCCTACAGAGAGGACACAAATAAAAAGAACTTGTTTATTTTGCTCTCTTGAATGAAATGAATGCGACCTCAACGTTCAAATGGGTTGCTAACCTGAGCACCAGGGTTTCCTTGCTGGCCTGGCGGTCCTGGTTCTCCTTGAGGTCCCTTTGGATGGAAAGAAAGATGATTAAGTTTCCTCACTCATTTCCATTTCCAATACGCTTTAAAGGCAATAATGCTCATCCCTTATTTAACTTTCGATCAGGCTAGCGCTCGTCTGTCAACATATAAAGACGACACGTCTTTATATGTTGAGGCAACGGTAGCGAAATGCAAGCCCAACTAGTTTGTGATTTTATGTTCTGAAAGTACAATTTTACAGAGTCCTTGATTTTTTTGAAATCACTCTTTTTAAAGCATTTTTAAAATTTATTTAATGAATTTTAAAGAATGTTGTAAATGTCGATGTCAGGCAATAAGTACAGTAGGACGTCACTTACGATGTTGCCTTTGGGTCCAGGGTGGCCGTCCACTCCAGTGACGCCCTGCGGGACACATTTAATTCCACATGAAGTGTCTGAGTATCATTGACTGCTTCTTTCATCTGTAAAGTCCCATGAAGGAACCTTAAACCACCCGACTGTCCATAAACGTCCATAAATATCATTCATATATTCTTCTTGGGTGTTTTATTATCAAGGGGGTGGGGGGGAACTCACAGGAGGTCCGGGAGGTCCCTGAGGTCCTTTAGGTCCCAGCAAACCACGGGGGCCCTTGGGATAAAGGATGGAGAAATGAGATTGATAGCACCATCACTACCTGACATGAATTATTACACACCTTTGGCTAAATTTAGGCTTTATAAATTAAACTTCTGTCCTCCCAAATGTCCTTCAGGGGTGCTCTCAGATTAGTTGTGCAGATTTACTGCGCAGCAGACTTTTCCAGCTATCAAACTGGTAGAGCACACCCTGGTGGACAAAAGAAATCACACCAGCAGCCACGAGGCGGAGGCTTTTAAGCAGCCGCATCCTTCCCTCGGGCTGCAGTGATAGTGTATGACAGGCTGCGTGCGAAGATGATACATGCACTTTGTAGGTCTGCCAAACACTCACTGGTTCTCCGGGAAGTCCCCTTGGTCCGATCTCGCCGTCATCTCCCTGGGAGAGAGAAGAAGCGGGTCACAAAGTGGGAAGATGATTGAAAAAAGGGGGTGCAGGTGGTGTCGGGCGCAGGTAATGATGAGATTAGAGGCGGACAAAAGAGTTGGCTGAGATTAAAAACATAAAAGGATGCTGCTTTCAGGCTTTGATAACATCTCACCCTCTCTCCATCCTCGCCAGTCGCACCGGGTGGTCCATGGGGGCCTGCTTCACCCTGGAACAATGCACATTGGCTTTAAGTTCACGTGACAACACCTGCAGAGGTAACACACCATGACAACAAACACTCACTCTGTGTCCTTTTTCACCAGGGAGTCCGGCCAGACCATCAAAGCCACGATCTCCCTGAAAGAGAACAAGAGACTCCAGCACTTCTGACTATGGAGAGAAGACATCATAGAGGAAGTATGGGGGGGTTGCAGATCCAGATACCTTCGGTCCAGGCTGGCCCGGCATGCCCCTGGCGCCGTCAGCTCCAGAGCGACCCTGTGAAGGTGACCATTTGTGTTTTCTAATGACATTTCTAATGGTTGTACGTCAGGCCTACCCTTCTGCCGGGCTTTCCAGAAGGTCCAGATGATCCCATTGGTCCACGTGGACCCTGTGAGGAAAAGAGGCAGGTGGCTCTTTGTAAAATGGCCAGACAACACCAGGAAATAGGCGTCTCTAAAACTGCCGAGTTTGCCGAGTCGTCACACAAGGTGCTAGCAAACGTCGACAAAATGTGTTTTTGTTTTTCTTCATCTTTTTGTGACACTTCTTACAAAAGAAGGCGTGTTCACACACGTGTTGACACATTCGAGCAGGTGTATAAGATCAAAGGTGGCAGTTTTTGGTTTTTACCAGCGGTGTGGGCAAGTCAGTGTTTTGCGAGGCAAGTCTTTAATCGCAAGTCTCAAGTCAAGACAAGACAGATCGAGTCAACTCCAAAGTCATAGGCTTGACATTACGAGTCCTTACGAGCCATAAGCCATTTAGTGCCACTTGAACAGTGCAGCTAAGCACGGCCCGGTATGACATTCTGACCGTATAACCTTGGGCAAAAATATCACCGTTTTACGGTTTCACGGCATTAGAATTACGGCTCGAAAATGTGTTATTTTGAAATAGCTTAACTGAAAAGAGAGAAAAGGCAAGTCAAAACAGTCATTTTTAAACCACATAAGAGAACACCATGAAAGTGGAACATATGTATTTCAAATAAATAACTTCATGCCATCCATCCATTTTCTATGCCGCCCATCCTCACTAGGGTACGCTGGAGCCTATCCCAGCTGATTTCAGGTGAGAGGCGGGGTCCACCCTGGCCTGGTCGCCAGCCAATGGCAGGGCACATATAGACAAACAATCATTCACACTCACATTCATACCTATGAACAATTTAGAGTCTCCAACTAAGCTAACATGCATGTTTTTGGAATGTGGGAGGAAACCGGAGTACCCGGAGAAAACCCACGCACGCAC
Organism: Dunckerocampus dactyliophorus; assembly: GCF_027744805.1. Classification (NCBI taxonomy): domain Eukaryota; kingdom Metazoa; phylum Chordata; class Actinopteri; order Syngnathiformes; family Syngnathidae; genus Dunckerocampus; species Dunckerocampus dactyliophorus. Next base: position 22,502,583 of record NC_072835.1, on the reverse strand, counting down.
GGCGAGAACATGCAAACTCCACACAGAAATGCTTCCGTTTCCGGGTCATGTGATTGTTGTTAGCAACTGAAGTGGTTGTTGCTTGTTGTTCAGTGGGGACCTCTATACCCCTCCTGTCTCCTCTTCAGCCACATCTCCACATTTGGTGACCCTCCACGTGAGTAGTATGTCGCCCGACAACAGCGCGGCCTGACCGGCGCCGCTCAATGCTAACGAGACAGCTAACAACGCCTTTACTGTCCATGCCCGATGTATGGCAACACAGCACACGCCTGTGGTTTCAACACATCGAAGCCCACTTTCGGCCGGGAGGGATAACAGGACGTGACAAAGTATTTCCACTTTCTCTCATGCCATAGAAACGGTATGACGCACAATTTAGTGGTTTTGAAAGCGTGACTTTTTCATACTGTGGTATACCTTGAAACTGCTAACCGGCCCATGCCTAAATGGAGCAATTTATTCCATTTGGCAAATGTTCTTCAACCTGACAGGACGTTGATAGATGCGTCGAGTGAGGCGTAGTCAAAGGGAAAATATGCAAGTGATATGAGAACCATCACGTTACTCAACACATTCATTGCAAATCTCAAGTATTTTCAAGTCATCAGGCTAAGTCAAGTCCCGAGTCATTGATGGCAAAGTCCAAGTTGAGTTGCAAGTCTTTGATGACATTGTCAGCTCCAGTACAAAGTCATCAAAATTGTGATTCCAGATTGTGTGACTTGAATCCACACGTCTTGGTTATAGCGTCAGTATTGGCCAGTGATGAACTTTTCTGCTTGTGTGACAGTTACTGTAAGCGTGTTGAAATGTGACTTAAAACATTGCCCATGCGCTCTATTTGATGAATACAATGTTTCTATCTATTCTATTATATTCTATCTATTTCCAAATCTGATTTGGCATACAGAAAAGGACTGTGTTCCACCTTTGAGTTTCTATTAGTCACACTAAACATCATCAGCATCATTTTTGGGATTTTTTTGAGAGTGCTATCAAACGTAAAGGTGAGGGCTCCTGGAGTACCTGAGGACCTGCTTCTCCGGACTCTCCCTTTAGTCCTGGCACGCCAGGAGGACCCTGAATGGGGGAAACACTGATGAGTGACGACCCATCCTGTCATCATGCATCATCTCATCATCATTGCAACGTCTCGCATACGCACCAGCGGGCCGGGTCTGCCAGTCAAACCCATCGGACCGGTCGATCCACGCATCGCCAGCTGGACACGGGAAAAGGAATGCGTGAAAAATGCAAATACAAAAATGTACCAGAACAAGATAAAAAGCTCTTGTGGATGCTTACCCGAGCCTGCTGCATGATGGCCTGCATCTGGGCCTCCTGAGCTGACACGGCAGGTCCCTTTTGGCCAGAGTCCCCTCCGGCGCTTAATCGGAACTATGAGAGGGGAAATCCAAAGCAGGTGAAATCATTCTCAGTCAACATAGCCAACATTTTTGCCTGTAAATGCCACATCGGCTTCATCAAAGCCTGCTTCCACTAAAAGAAATGCAACTGCTACAGCCACCTGGTGGTGACAAGGCAGTATTGCACCAAGGCTGATTACAGCCCAGTTTTCTGTTCCTCACGTTTGGTTTCTCTGTGACTCTCAGGTCCCACAATGTACAGCAAACCCCCCATTTTCTTGCCTTTTTTCAAATCAGGAAGGGACATCAAGACAGCTGAATGTCATCATGACCCACCGAGATCTCCTCAAAGCTCTCAGCCGTGCAAATTCATCTGGGTTTGATTGGCTATTGGCCCAATCAAAAAATAAATGCAGCTATTCACCCCTTCCTTCCCATCTGTGATACTTTAAGCAGCTTCCCATCAAGCTTTGCATCAGTGGAATTGTCAACATCAAACTGGCCAAGATCTGGATGATCAATGGAGCACAACAACCCAAAGCATTCTAAGGTAAAGAAAGCAAATCCCCTCAGTTGCTAAATATTCCTTTTTTGCATTGGACTTTGGAGCTGGTGGATCAGGTTTCCAGCAATATGATGGAGTTCCTGTCCAGACGTCTCACACGCTCGAAAACCACAATTTCACGTTTGCAAAAGTCATCAACTCCTCAACGGTAACAGCCAGACAAAGTCAAAGAGGGTAAAAAGTTAACTTGGCCGACGTGAGAAGCCAAAGAGACTCGTTAAAATGTGCCATCTAGCGCTAACGACTCCCTGAAAGGACATCCCATCATCTTTTAATTTGGCTGTGTGAATTTTAAGTGTTGTAGTGAAGATGACATAAACTCAAGATCAAGGAAAGACCAGGACCAGTTTCCGAAATCTGCAAAATTGGGATGATAAATACGTGAACAAGCGTGTTTGTTGCTTAATCATTTTTTTCTATGGGAACGGTTCCAAGAATGAGAACTTATGACGAATGTATAATGCTAGTGTCACGGATGACAACAAAGTACTAAAACAATACTTTTTACAGTATATCCAGTGGTTGTCCTAATATTCCCGTGCAGTTTTGGTCTTGAAAATAAATCCAAAGTACCCTCGGTCTAAATCCAAGTCAAGACGAATGAAAATACAATCGATTCAGAGACACATCTCCCTAAAAGTGATCAAGAGACGGGCCTTGACTGCTAATACACTACAGCGTTTCAAAGTCCCGGGTGATGTTGTTACAACATACACCACAAGGGGCTGCTAAAACACAGGTTTGATTTCTTGCAAGTACTGTAAACACAATAGGAAACTTTCCAATGGAGCATGTCAGTGTGACATAAAAGCAGCAATTGAAAGTCATGCATCATACTTGGCATCGAGTAAGACTGAGCTAGCACACAGTGGGAGGGGGGTTATTTTTGCACTGTAAATGAGCTGAATATTAATGGCAGTGTCGTGTATTGTACTTACAGGAAGCATGAGGACTGTGCCAGGGGGTCCTGGAAGACCATCAGCACCAGGAAGACCAGGACGACCCGGAAGGCCCTGACAGGTGAGGGGAAAACCACAGGTCATTACATGTACTGTAAACCAGCTTGGATTACCTGAGTTTTAAAAGCCTCCTACTCACCCTCTCTCCTGTATCTCCAGCAATGCCTGGTGATCCAGAGGCACCTGGGGGTCCAGGGAGCCCCTATTGTAAGGAAAAGATGACATTGGACTCTCATATGTACACCACAAAGCGCAAATTATTTGCTGCGGCAAATATTTAAATCTGCAAAGCAGTTGCACATGGGGGAAAGGAATGCGTGAGGCAACTTGGGAGCGTTGTGAAGCGGCGCGTCCTTTGTGAGGCGCTCTTTGTTTCTCCATGGAAGCCCTCTGCAGGACTCCATCTGTAGGGTGTCAGGAGCAACTACTTTGAAAAAGAAATGACCTAAATAATTGACATTTGGGCAAGTCTCTATCTCATCTGGGAAAAGCTGCTAGACACTCCCTTTGACGCAGCCAGGGGTTTGCACAGGAAGGCATTAACTTTTTGTTTTTTTTCCAAAGGACTAACTAAACAGTGGAAGAGCAACAGAGAGTGCCAATAAAGAGGATAGAAAGACATGTTGAGGACAGGCTTCAGCCGCATTGACTTACCGCTGGCCCCTCAGGCCCAGGCGGACCCTCCACCAGCATTCCCTGCAATGCACAAGCACAGGAATCAGCCCATCATTAATAACACACGTCCCGTGTCTTCATTAGAAAAGGCGGCATTTGTTCCCAAACCCAGTCAGCCCCTCAAACTTTAATGCACATTCCTGCCTGTCACTTTGCTTCAGCCGGTGATTAAAAGCCCTGCAGTGCTCTCCTGACACAAGAAGCGCGAGATGATTCATTTGGATGCAGCGAGCAGATCTCAACCGTGATTGTGCATGCAGCATACAACACGTGTATGCATGCGTCATGACATGTTAGGTTGACTCTGAGATGCGCTCTGTGGCTGTGGTTTGCTAGATTTGTTGTTGTAGACAACCGCCACGTATCCCACTGGACAGCTTATGGATTTTCCAACACGCAAGTGGATGAAAGCCAGTGCAGTCGTCCCTCGTTTATTGCTATTAATTGGCTAAAATGTATGTCTTCTAAACTTAAGAGGCCAAAAACTTATCACTTCCACACAGAATGGAAGGAGAACTTTTTTTCACTCTATCATGCCGGACATGCCATGGCCAACTTCATGCACACAATCCTTATGTGAGACATGGACACACGTCTTTCTCTTTTCTGTGCGTTCTAAAGATATAAAAACAGATGAAAAGAGACGGCTAAGAATGCACCTCATGGGACGCACCTATTCCTCCTATAAAGCCTTCTGAATAAACCTCCAAAAAGCACCATTTACATAACATGACCTGCATGTTAACCACGCTACAGTGACATTGTTTTTATTATTCTTATTAGCATTGTTAATAAAAGAACAAAGCGTTACTGGCGTAGTGACACCTCGCCACACCACACCGGCTAGCTACTAGCCAGACTAGCTTCACCACACACTCGCTCACAATGACTGCCAATGCCATTAGCGAAAGGTAACGCTGTCTCCGCTGCTGCTGTTTTTATTTTTGAGTTGGAAAAAGTTAACACCAGGTCTAGCGTTCCTTTCGATGCTCCTGCCTTAAATCAATGCACCTAGGAAGGAAGATCCGCTAATGCTTAAAATGACCAAAATACTGTAAGTATTACATGTTATCATTAATTATTTTTGTTACTACACGGTCATAAAACCTTCTTGGAGGTTTTTTTAATAGCGGGCCTTCTAGGTGGAATAGATGTGTCCCATTATGTGCATTCTTAGCCGCCTCTTTTTATCTGTTATTATGTCTTTAGAACACACAGAAAAGAGAAAGAGATGTGTGTTCATGTCACACATAAGGATTGTGGATGATGGGCAAAATTCCACAAATATTGCACTTTTCCTTTAAGGTAATGTAATGTCTCAATGTTTTGTGTCATTACTGCCACCTAGTGACCAGAATACTACATACAGTATCACTTGTATTTCAATATGTTTTGACTAATAATAGTCCATAGTCTACCACGGAACAGCAATTAATTAATTACCCCTGTGGGACGCAATTATGTGACCTCAGCTGTTTTCCACAGACCACCAGGCACCGCCCTTTGAATATTTACCTCATGAAATTGCTTCGAGTGACGCTAGCAAGATGAGACGTGCATTTGTGTATGCTGGGAAAACCGGCTGTTTGTAGGTGACAACATCTGTCAGAAGGCTGGCTATTGTCTGCCCGTCCATCGAGGAGAGGTGAGCCTAAACACACACTCCTTTTTCGTCCATTCAGTGTAAATAAAAAGACGCTTCGTCACAGAGGCGCATATACTTTGTGACATTTTGTTTGGCAGTGAAACAGCTGCTGCGCCTCAACTTGACCCGATGCTGCACGCTTTGGTGACTTCACCTGCACACAACGACTTCTTGAATCTGTTCCGCCTTTTGTACAACAGCTTGGAAAAAGAGAAAGCCTTTGAGGGAATTCTTCCCTGCACACTTTCCCTCCCTCTCTCTGTGTTTGGACACAGCTTGCACTGTGTTTGCAGATGACTTGACAATCCCCACATGGCTGTTTTCCAAATGTTTATGTTGTAGTCCTAGTGGCCAAAGCCTCGCCCAAGGAGACGAGAAAAAAGATCAGCTCGCGGGTTCTGTGTCTGGATGTGTACATATGGACCACAAACACAACAAGTGATACTCACAGGCTCGATGACAGCGGGCTCTCCTTTCTGTCCCTTCTCACCACGAACGCCGTCGATCTGCACGGCAAACATGATGGCACCATTAGTTACATCTCTTGTGATCTTTCCAACCTTCTACATCATGTCCAGTGTTGTTCACCTGTCCGTAATACTCATTGGTCTCGGCAGGAAGCACTTTGGACCCTTTGTCTTGGTACTCCAGATCGTCATAGGTGTCATACAGATCCATGTCATCATAGTCAGTGATGATGGCCTCTTTGAATCCGTCCAGGTCCTTGTAGTCGTCTTCGCCCTCCACGCCCAGGCCGGTTCCAGTGGCGATGGAGCCACCAGCACCAGTGCCTGCGCTGGCCGAGCCGCCACCGGTCGTGGAAGATCCTCCTACTGAGACGGAACCGCCGCCAGTGGATACAGAACCACCTCCAGTAGCCCCACCGCCAAGCGTGATGGTGGAACTGCTGCTGCTGCTTCCTCCGCCACCTAAGGTGATGGTGCTGCTGCTGCTGCTACTGCCACCGCCACCGCCGAGTGTGATGGTGGAGCTGCTGCTGCTGCTACTGCCGCCGCCGCCTAGAGTGATGGTGCCACTGCTGCTGCCACCTCCAACACCAAGGTCAATTGTGCTGCTGCCACCCCCGACACCAAGGTCGATTGTGCTGCTGCCACCTCCAACACCGAGGTCAATTGTGCTGCTGCCACCGCCGAGTGTAATGGTGCCGCCGCTGCTGCTGCTTCCTCCACCGCCTAGATGGATCGTGCTGCTGCTGCTGGTACCTCCATCGCCCAGAGTGATGGTGCCACTGCTGGTGCTACCTCCACCACCAAGATGGATCGTGCTGCTGCTACTGCTACTGCCACCTCCACCGCCAATGTGCAGGGTGCTGCTGCCACCACCGCCACCACCAATGTGAACTGTGCGGCTACTGCTGCCTCCTCCGGTGGTTATGTGGCTGTCCACTCCGTAATCGTAGCCATCGCCGTAGTCGTCATAGGAAGTTCCAACCTAAGAAAATAGAAGTTATTCATACATGTGTCTCACTGGCGCTAACAGCCGCACGATTCCGGTCAACCTACTGTTGTTTTATTGATGGTGAAGGAGCTTCCCCCGCCGCCGGTGACGACCCTCGTTTCCACAGCGCCCCCTGCGCCCAGGTCAATCTTTCCAGTTGTTCCCAGGTCCAGCTGACCACCGGTGCCGGTGCTGGTTATGGTGATACGCCGGGAGTCGTCATCGTCTTCTGGGGTTGCCGGCGTCAGCTCGTCGTAGTAGTTCTCGTAGTTGCCGTAGCTGTCATAGCTGTCATAAGAGCCGTCGTCTCGGCCACCTGTTGCAGTTGACGAAGAGCTGCTTGACGAGCTCGAGGAGGACGAGCCAGAGGATGATGAGCTTGAAGACGACGAGCTAGACGAGATGGAAGTCACCACTTTGCCCCCAGCGCCGACCCTCACGTCATCTCTGGAAACAGCGCCTGTAACCTGTAATGTACGCCAGTGCAACTTATTGTGCATATATTGACAACCTTTTTAGAAGGAGCCACTTATTGATCATCTACCTTAACCTCCTTTTCCTCTGCGTCGGCAGTTGATTCAAGAGGCTTTCCGTCCACATCCTCATAGTAAGGGTATTCATAATAATAGCTGTCCTCCTCTGTGTTCTGAAGGTAATAAACAGAGGCAATGAGAGATTATCTGTGATTAAATGCTTGATTCCTAAACCCAGCATGATAGTACTGGATCAGGCTGTGTCGTATGAGCAACAGACAAGCCATCAGTCAGCTGCAGGAATGCCTTCAGACCTGTAGAAACCTTTACTGGACGTCCCTGTTCGAACTTGTTACCCCAGAATGACAAATGGCTCATGTCATGCACACAAAGGTCACCTGTTCCTTCTTTTTAACGCCTCGTGGGGTTAATTAGCATGAGTGTAGAGGCGGAAAAGTGAAGTAGAGGAATTTAGCTTTGGACATGGCACCATTCATCATCATCATACCCGGCCACGATGAACGGACTAATAACCTGATGAACCTTTGCACCCTGTCAGCTGAAATGAAGTGTTCTTGTCCAAGGTGCAACAGGCTCTTGCTCGCAAGGGGTCATTCAAGATCAACTGTAATCAGTGGTGGTTTCAACGAAACTAGAAAACACGTTACATTTTGCAGCAAGGACCACTGCGTTGAAGAGAGGAAAAAGGCGCATCACTCACATAGTCGTCGGTGTTGGGGTCCTGGTTCTGTGGCTGGTCGGGCACCGCCACCTCACAGTCGGGGCTGTAGTGCTCGCAGTAGTCATAAGCAGCGCGGTGGTCTGCAACAATCATTAGCTGCTGGATATCTCCCTGGAAACCACAAGAAACAGGAAGCGTGTGAGACTCGACTCGGAGTTATGCATTTAAACAAACAAGCTTGGATCAAATTGAATAGCTGGCTTGTCAACAAATAAAAATAAGAACGATCTGCTGGTTGAAAGTAGGCCAGGGATTCGAAAGGGTCTGACTTCACAACACTGGCAGGCTCCTGCACTGTTCATTTTCAATACATGGTACTCATCCTGCCGAGGTTCTGAAGAATGATTATTGCTTCGCAGCTGATTGTGAAATATGAGTGATTCTGCACAAGACCATCCGAGCATGAGCAGACCTGCAGACGGTACCAGTCGTCCAGGTTTAACTTACAGGAGAAGGCATGGGCGGTAAAATGGTTATTTAAGAACGCTGACAAGAGGAGGCAGAACTCGTGAGATTGATGGGAACAAGCACGAGAAGGAAAAAGCAAGCGAGTGAGGAGGAAAAAAACAAAGGCTCTGTGGGATCCCCGGGCTACACAGGGAGCTGGGTGTGAGTGTGTGCTACAAGTTGCTGTATTGCTTCTGTCCAAACATGTTCTCATCACACATTTAAAGGCAATGATGTCATCATTCCAATACAGAATCAACAAACTGAGAAAAGGGAATAATGAGGCAAACGATGGGAATGGACTCCCATGGTGTTTTTAATTAGGATCATGCGGGCCTTGCCAGCTGAGACTCTTGAAGCACAGCTCCCACACAAACAAGCCGAGTGGACATTCTGCACACAAAAGCCGTGTGATCCTTTAATAGTCCTCCTCAGGATGATGTTTCCTGCTCTGTCCTTGGCTTATCACTAGCGTTTACTTTGGATGCAAGAAAACAAATCCCAATGTTTCCTCTGAGACGGGAGGAATGAAGTAGCCGCCACGCAGCGTCCCTGCCAGCTACGAGCCTCCCAGGAAACGTCCGAATGTCTGATGTATTCATCTAAATTCGGGGATTAAGCGAGGGTTTAGTATCAGTGACAGCGTGTGTTGTTTTTGTGTTGCATTGGCTGAGGCAGTGAATCGCAGCTGCACTGTGAAGGGACAGGAGGATCTCAGACGGGAATGAGCTCAGACTTGGTCAGGAACACGATGAAAAAGAAGCAAGGCTTGTTGAGAACAACGTGACCGCGATCACAGGCCTTTGTTCTGCTGCGTGGCTGTCACAAAATAACAGCAACAAGATGAATTTATTACCTACGAAACGCTTCCGTCTTAATCTGAAACATCCATCATCAGTTGAATGTGCAGATGTCTAAGGTTATCTCTTGCCCATAACTGAAGCCATAAAATAAAAGCAAACCATTCAGGAGCTTGACCGTCATCAGCGTAGAATCTGCAGAGGCGCCACACCTCCATGAGTCAGGTTTATGTCCTGATCCCCTGTGACATCTGACTTCCTTTCTTTGAGGCCGTGGTGCTCTTTTTCAGTGCATGTCACTCTGCAACCTGATGTATGCAGCTGTTGTGCAGATGTAATGTTCTCTACCGTAACGCAACTGGAAGCTAATGCGACATTTCACATTGACGTGCGGCTGGCAGCCCGCTGAAATGTGATACGTCTGTGTCTATTCTGTTTAGGAACATGCAAGCCAAGCCTTTCAATGAACCTCATTGATCAAATATGTCACATATGGAATGACTGATATGCAAATATGACCATCACAGAGGAGCTAAACGGTGGAGTCACAACTGCAAAAAACCTCACCCTGTTTTGCTTGTGTCCAGGTGGGGGCAGGAGAGAGCTCCCCTCTCTCAGGACATGGCCAAACATCTGTCTCTGTCTGAACTCGACCCAAACTGATTCAGGCTGGACTCATTGGACTCCAGCCTCTGTTATTGTGATGATTTGTATGATATGTGCTTTCACAGTGTTGCAGCATGAACCTCTGCAGATCTTTGCAGTGTGGTGTCCCCCCTTGCAGGACAATGATGAGACGTCACAATCGTCTCTTCGAAATGCCATTGTTTACTTTTTTACGCCTCACCGAGCAGCTTAAGTAAGTTAAATCTCCCTGACACATGTGGTGGCGGTGGGCCCCACAGAGCAAGGAGGACCCTGGGAGGTCCAGGCTGCATTTTTTAAAAGTGAGCTGCAGTACATAAACATTATTTACGCACTCACAAGACTCGGCACCAGGCCAACTCTTAGCTCTGTGCATGGTGGTGATATATCAGCAGCAGGCCTACAAAAAGTTTGCATACTGTCCCTTTAAATGCATGAAGATACATAGCATGTTCTTTTATTTTTCCCTGAAGCTGCAGCTGGATGGCAGCCCCCCTCCAAACGCATGCCAACAGTAACAGACCACTGCAGGAAGCCACTTTAACCACCCCGCCTCACCTTAACCATCCTGACCGCCCACCGCAGTCTGCTAAAGATTTTAATCCCACGTCTCTACGGACTACCGGCAGCCATATTCCCATTTCCTGTTCTTTAAGGGAACCAGATCGCAGTTTGGCCTCTTATAGCAGACATAGTGTTTGCCCCCCCCACTGACGGAAATCTTACACAGAAAGTGCTGAGGGGGCACTCCAGGCCAGGGCTTGCTGACATTGTGATGGAATAAAAGGGAGCAAACATCTGACACGAGTTAGAGAAATTCTCTTAATTGTGCACGGTGGAAACTCCATCGTAGCGCTTTCCATTAGACTAGAAGTATGGAAAAGTGTGACACGTACTTTGGACTGGATGATGCACACACATTTAAGGACAATGACAATGTTTTAGAGAAGGGAAGATGATCATATTTTCACTGATGGAACAACTGCTGTCCAATGATGACGTCAACTGAGTAGAATTTCCAATTAACCTGAAGTTCTACCAAAACCCAGCAGGGGGAGACTACAGTTGTTGACTTGTCATGTGCATACCACGGATTTTGTTTTCGATCCGTTCCTGAGGAAAATTCAGGCTGGTACTGATCTGAAACCGATACTTTGTGCAAATTCACCTGATGTGTCTGGTACATTTTGAAATGTGGTGTATTTCATATCAATTTATAGAATTATATCCATCCATCCATCTTCTACGCCCATTATCTTCACTAGGGTGACAGGTATGCTGGAGCCTATCCCAGCTGACTTTGGGCGAGAGGCGGGGTACACTTCATTTATTCATTATTATTTGTTAATTAATTACATTATTAATTTAAATTAATTCATAATTAATTTGTTTTAGTAATTTATTTGAGGAGAGAATCATATAAAATATGTGAAAAATGTATTTTAAACAATAAAAAGCGTAAGTAAAATAATAAAACCATTAAAATAAATGATTAATTCTTAAGAACTACTATAAGAATTAACACTTTATTCACAATTCACACATGGTTCCTTTTACGATCGGTTATCCTTTCAACAGACAAACTAAGATAAACATTACCTCAAATGAGTGAAGTAGCGATATTTTGATCTGACAATGGATTTTAGAGCATGAAGAGATGGAATCGAGGTATTGATTCTTCAGTATCGATCAAAAATTCTACAAATCCTTACGCCTATAAATCAAATAGTAGCCCTTTAAGTGTTTCCTTGGATTGACCAATCCAAGGTATCACACAAAGTCAGCAACGCCCAAAAGGACAAGCAGAATCAAATGCATGGTTAGCACCCTAACGAGACACATCTGGATGACGTCACGTTGCAAGACTGACATCACTCTTTCCAGAAGACGACCTCTGGTTAGGCTCCTCTTCCTCAACCAACCCATCGTTAAGCCTCGTTTACACTTGCAGGCACTTTGTCCCTGCAGTGCTACGCAGTTGTGCGTGCCAGTGAGTAAACTGGTCGTGAGCAGGTGTGAAATATGTGTGATCTGTGCGGGGCACACATCATTTCTGTGAACTAGTCGTGAATGCAACACAAACGCACAGCAACAAGGCGGGTAGTGCGTATCAAAGTGTGCCTCTGCGTGTGTCATTCACATGAATGGGTTAACTTTTCCACTTCCTCTTTGCTGGGAATTCTCAAGTAATTTCTCCAGCGTCTTGGATCTTCCTTGTGATTTTCTTTTAATAGCTAATCATAGTGCCCAAAGCGATGTCCTCTAGTCAGCAATTCCCTCTCCCACACTGTCCATGTCTCTTTTTTTATGTTCTAGTTTATTGCATCCTTCCTGCTCTTTGCACATTCTTTACCTGCAGCTACGGGAAAATCTAGACTTACTTTTCTTTGCATTAGCTGCTTCTCTGAGTTCAGTATCTTGTAGGTCCCTTGCAAATAGAAGAATTTGTGAAGCTATGGGGTGATGCCTGCTGTGGCGTGGCGTCACGTAGGACACAGCGGGACTAAATAATGCCACAACTGCTTCACGGATGCGGGAAGTGCCGGTGACATACCCGCGTGGGAACAATGCGCGACACGCTTACTATTGTCGTGCACTAGACGTAAACGCTACCAAATGCCCACCATTTTCCGTCCAGAATTGCGTGCCAAGTGTGTAATTTATGCGTAAACAAAACTCATCTTCACGCTTTTCAGGCGTGCCATAAATAAATGACGGCAAATTGTGAGACAATGCTGAGGCAAAATGCGTGCAAGTGCAAGTGTAAATGCCGCTTTACCCCCATGGCTCATGATGCCAACAAACACAAAACAATAACTTGACTACAATACCTTGGCCCAGCTTTAGTGAGCAGATAAAAACGGTGACCCTCTAATTACATTGTCTTTAAACGGCACAGGCGCTAGAAATGCTACAATCCACCAAGATGGTACTTACGGAGGGGTGGACGTTTGTTTCGGTGACCACGACATCCATTACAGAAACCAAACCACAAACCACTCTGGGGTACGGTAAGTAGTACTGGTCTCGGCTTCACAACTCCCTAACCGCTATGGAGTTTACTGTACATTCAGCTGTGTTTTGTGCATTATCACCCACTGAGGTGGACTGTCTGGGCTTCTGCAAACACAGAATATGAGCTGATGTAGCAAATATTTCACTGACATACAGTCAAACAACACATGCAAAGAAATGTGATTCAATTTGCGTATGTGGTCCGAAAAGTGACGACTGTTGCTTCTTAAGGCTATGAAGGACCATTTGGGAGAATTCATGTTTTTTTTCTTCCTTTTACACATTATTATTCTGGCACGACCGGCTTGGCTCGCACTAAAAACCCTGCACGCTTCTCGCCGGCAGAAAAAAAAAAGAAAAAATCAGACTAAACTTGTGAAGGGGTGAAGGGAGCGAGAGGAGAACAGAATTGGCATCATTTGGAAAGTATGCACTGAAGTTTTTCCACTTTCTTTGAGAGTCTGCCCTGCTTCCAGTCTGGCAGACGCGCAGCTGTAAGCATCCCCTGCAAAAATGAAAAAAACCTCCCCGTTCCCACGGTAACAGTAGACAACTGGGCTGGCGATAGTCAAGATTAAGATGGTTGGAGTATCACCTCATTCTCAGTAAAACAACTGTGGCTGACAAGGCAGTCAGTGGGTGAGTTCTACCTATAAATACTTAGCGCTATTAGGTTTGTTTTTGAGGGAGATAATAATAGTGAGCAGCTATAATTACAACTTGTTAAATACTTGCTGTCACATGGCCTGACTCAGCTCATCCAATAAAGTCCAAGATCTCTCTCTCTCTCTCCAAAGTGTTTCTAAATGTAAAAATAGTTCTTTCGGATGAAAAGTAGAAATTCACAAGGTACCCAACTGAGCACCCTTCAATTGATATTGTGTGGAATTAGCCTGAAAAGCCAGTATCTCCTTTTATGTGAAACAAAAAATGATTTTTTTAAATGCATATTTACATATTTCACCGCGGCTAAGCAGTGTGATGTCATATTTCACACTGCAAGCAAGGGGGAAGCAAGGTCAGAGGTCATCTGGCTCTGCATCAGTCAGGCGGCCTCTGCTACTAATTACTATTGAGGGCCTTGAAACAAGCACAACTTTGGCGGGACAAAGGCAACACTATTCCTGTCTGCATTTCTCACAGGAGTCGTGTGTAGGAGTTGCACACAAAAGCCTGTTTTAAAAATCCAGAATAAAAAGTATTCTGCACCCATTTTAAATGCGTCTCAGAGGTCCTACACTAGTGCATTAAAAGAGCGTTGTCCAAAATCGCACGCCATTTTGAGCATCTGTAGCTTTCACACTAATGAGCTGCGGCAAACCTTAAAAAAAAATCCTTCTTCTTCGCGTATTCAAACTCCTCTTCCTCCGTGTCAGTACAACGTAAGACACAGCTTACCTGCTGGGCATAAAGATTCAACTTGTTCTCTTTCAGAAGAGCCTAAATCCATGCCTCTACTCCAAATGGTTCAGTGACAGCTTTACCTTTACTTTGGGAACGGCTTTTTTAGCCCAAAAAACTCTGGCTTGCTCAGGGGTTAGGGCCGGTAGAAATATGACATCAAGTGTCATATTTCTGCTTCTTGAATTTATTTGTCATATTGATGTGTCATAGAAAAGGGGAACAAGTAAACCGCCACTTATGAAATTAAAATAAATAAAAAAACTTAGGACAGCTCAGCAACCGCAAACAGTTTGTCAAGTGCCAGCGGTCACAATAAGACATTTTTGGCTGAACAAAAATGAACCCCGGAATGGACTCAAGAGACATTTACTTGTTGTGTACAACATATGAAGTATCTGGCATCTTAAATGGAGCTATTTTAGCTCCAAACTAAAAGTTCTTGTTTGACAGTGTCATCAATTATTGCTAAACTGTCCTTCAACAAGCTAGCTCATAGCATCTATACAGCTCAGGCACTGACTGTCCAAAGTGATCTAATCCCCACTCAGCCAAAGCCCTCTAAAGCACACAGCTCGCACTACTGTATGTTGTGATTTAGAATGCCATGCACACTCATTCGACGTGTCTGCGGAGGAAGTGGCTGCCACCGCAAACCTCAAACGGGCACAAATGACCTCTAAATGCCAGCTTGTACGGAATACCTCGAAACGTTGATGCCTTAACATCTTAAGTATGTGCGATGTGAGACAACAAATGCATTTGACTGCACTTGGTCAACATTCAAGTGTGACTAGGTGACTTGAGCAGGTAACAACAGTGGAATCTTCAAAGTCGGATCTCCGTTAGTGAATCGTGAGTGGGAAATACGCCTAAGCCTCATGCTAAAAGTTAAGAGTATACACAAGAAGTTGTCAGGGTGTTGAGTTGCCACAGGGCTGTCCATGTTGTGTTAGGCTTCGTTCACACGGGAACGCTCCTGAGTTACTTTTTTTGGCAGGTTGAAAAAAATGCGCGTCCACACTGTGCCGCATTAGTAAATAGCTGCATCCAGACGGGAACGCATGACTGGGGTGAAAACCATGCAATACGCAAGGTACACCTACGTGTGGCGCTGTGAATAGACATGCAGATGGAACCACGCGACACACCATACTATGGAAGAAGGTAGAATGCATGCGCATAAGTCCGTCGTCTTCCACCCTCCAAGGCTCGTCTAGACTTAGGACAAAGTGTAATTACCTCTTGCTAGTCATATTGGGAGTGTAAGACATGGAAATACCGGGAGCATGTCGACCATGGTGTGTCATGACACTCAAAATATTCTGATATTATGTTGGCTCGTCGTCAAAGCTCACTTCAGGTCACCTGACGGCGACAAGTTGGTGACATCATCGTTTTCAAAAAGCAACAGGTTGCTTGTCTATAAGGAAACAATGAGCCAGCGTTTTCAGTTGTTACCACTGTGGAAGCCGTTTTCCAAAAATATCGTTTCAGGCCACCCAGAATGCCGTTTCCGTGTGGATGAGAGGCTAAAACAATAAAATACTTTGCCGTTTTGATCTGAAACCTCTTCGGGTGGATAGCCCCTTAGACGTAGCAGGCTTCATCAGTTCATGGTCAGCGACTGGGTGGGAAAAGTCTAGCCTGACCGACCAAAACCCGGAGGTTCTCGATCTTAGAGGTTCCACTGTATAGTAAAAACTATGCAGATGTCTGCCCCCTTACACAAATTCCCGATCTGTAACAACTTTACTATGAAATGCTGGTAAAATGTCATGTTTTGGTAAGATCCAGAGCTTTGTTTACAGGCAACTTCACAAGACTGGATTAGAATTGCTCCAAAAAACAGTTGCATGTTCCATATTTTTGGAAGGCAACTGGATTCAAACAAATTCTCCTGAGAAGACTTTGTTCAACAGCAAAGACTTAAGGCAAGCCATGAAACAACAGCCGGTAGCTGGGATGTTGCCTACCTCAAAGACCTCTTCATCAAGTATCCTGGTTCCAAACACTAGAATTCCTTTGGTATCGATGATGGGGTGGGCTGACCGGAGCAACTTCTGGGTGGTCTTCTTTTTACAGTCCAGAATGAGGGTGATGGTCTGCCTGTGTACGCTGATGGCCACTCGATGCCACCTGGAGACAAGAGGGAGCAGGTAGCGGTGGCAGTTCACACACTTACTAGGTTACAGGCGGGATACGTGCACCCTCCAAACAGGCCCCGAGTGGGCGCTGCCCTGCATTCAAATTCAATTCTGTGTGTTTTGAGTGAGCTGATTTTGATTCAGCTATGCTAAGTCAGCCTAGCTGGCCCACCTACTTTCCATCAGCCAGGTTGATTCCCCGGAAAAGAGGGTAGTCCTCCGGGCCAGGTTTGCCCGTGTGGTCCTCGTACAGGAAGACGGGCGAGCGACCCATTTCCAGTCCCACCTGCTGGATTCCCTGCTCATTGTAGACGGACAACAGGAAGGACTGGCTTCCCTTCTTGGGCCTCACTGTGGCCAAGATGGAGAAGTCCTCGGGGAATACATCACCTGGAGGGACAAAAGAAGGAAAGACTTTCATTACGGGGTGTGTGAGGCTAGAAACAGATAATGGATCAAAGCAGCGACAAACTATGAGAAGGGGATAAGCAAGCAACACAAGGAAGCAATTTGCTGGAAAAACTGGCAGCACATTCGCTTGTAAAAACAGTAAAGTTTGATAAACTATCATTGAAACTGCTCCACACCATCTGATGATGCGAGCAGACGCTGGGCTAAGACAAAATGTGGGTGAGATTTTTTTTAGGCGGTTAGGTTTTTGTTTTCCAATGAAAAAACCATCAACGACGCTGTAAATAAACGCTGAAACTAGAGGATTCATTAAAAGCCGCGTGCCTTCTCTCGGCTTGGGTTTTCCCAGGATCCCAGGAAGAGGGCGGGCTTCCCAAGCATCCTTGGCGATGGTCACTAATGTGAGGGTCAGACTGATGTTTCCCTACTTTATAGGTCCCCTTTTAAGCAAACATGACTTATAATGTGTGCCCCTACAGCCTGTCTGTGAGCACCAAACATGAAAAAAATCATCTCTCTGAGAGACGAGGCACTCAAATGCTCGCTTTTGAACATCTGGGCATGCTTCGCTACGCATCCTAAAAAATATGGGACCTTTGAATAAAGAAATGCTTTTATTGAAGCCGTCACCGGCATGACCCTTCACTAAATAGCGGACAAACCACTCAGATTCCAGTCATCATTCCCTGCTGCTTGATGTGAGCAAAAATTCCAGACGTTTAACTCAAGACGTGGGAAAACTTTAGTGGAGTGGAGTGGAGTTAACAAAAAGTGTTAACAAAAAGGAACAAAGTAGGTTTTCAAGCGACGTGGATGTGTCAAGGTTTGCCGCATGCAGTTATCGTTTTCCTTGTTTGTCAGCTGTCTTCCTGCTTTTCTCCACCATCATGTGGAGAGCACATGGCTTGGCAGCCTCTCTGGAATTTCATCTCGCCATCAGATGATGAAGATGAGGATAATGATGGAGCTTTAAGAAGCTGGAAGAAGAAGACGGAATATAAGGAAAGTCAGAAAAACCATGACCCATGCTGACTCAGAGATGATGACTCAGGACTATTAGTGCACAAGTCAGGGGTCAGACGAGGGTTAAAGGGACACAGGGAAGTAGGGCACGGGCAGAAATGTGGATTTTTGAGAAATGACCTCCATCTTTAAGGAGGTAATTGACCGAAATAGATTTTCTGTTCAGTAAACAGGCTAAGTATCATTTAGAAAGGCTCAGGTTTCTCTGGAATGCGCTCCCTTGCTCTCTAATGGCGGCTTCAAGGCTGCCGGGTGGAAGGATACCTTATTGTGGAACCTGGCTAGACGGGTATGAAGAGGCTCTGGTGCCAAAAGAGGCAATGAGCAACTGGGAAAGTCACCTCCATATCTCAAACAGGCCAATTAGACACTTGTAAGTTAGTTAAAGAAACATTTTAAAGGGTTTTATTTAGATAAACGTGCTTCAACTGTTACATTTTAAATTCCACTGGGAGAGTTCTTTGACAGTCTCATTGGGAAAACGGCCGGAGTTCAGCGTAAAAGGCGTTTTAAATGGAAACACTCGCCAGAGGAGAAAAAAAAAAGTTCATAGCGAGAAGGCAAAATGATGTTCATGTGTCTGTGTCATCTGTTTTACAGTGCAGCCTTGGTTAGCTTCATTAATTCGTTCCAGAAGGTCCAACTCTAACCAAAACGGATGCTAACTGAATCAAATTTTCCCATAAGAAATCACATAAAGCCAATAAATCTGTTCCAGAATGCCAAAAATGTTAACACAAAACACGTTGTCATAGTTTGACATTATAGTCTTAGTTTAGTTAGTCGGTTGCTGATTACATCATAGACGCGCTACGTTTGCCATTTTGTAAGCTAGCTAATAGGATGCTAACAAGGAAGGACATTTTGAGATAGAAAAAAAATAAAACAAAAACTTTAAGAACAGAGTTGGACTCCCGCAGTGTATTAACAACACAGCAACATGCAGGCTGCATCGTAGGCCAACTGGAGAATGCCAGCAAATGAAGCAAAAGTTGTTGCGTAAATTTTCAACGTTAACTGGAAAACACTAACCGAGATTCCAATGTATACTTAAATATCCATAAATAATACTAGGTAAGTCTAAAAGAGTCTTTAAAAACTACAAAATGAGCAGCAATTTGACAGAAATACAATTATGGTGAAGAAATACTAAACGAAAAATCTGACTAAAATGCTTTGTAGGAACTCAAAATACAAGAATCGTACCACAAAAAACATATTTTCAGTAAAAAGCTTTGGATCTGAATGTATTTTTGTATCTACATTCCCTGCTAAGTACATATAAGTGTGACAAAATTAGCAAAAGATTCCGTTAATACATCCTGTGGAAGCGTTTTAATATTATGCATACATAGCATGCTCAGATGCTAACTGTTTTTAGCTAACAGATCAGTTAGATGATGCCAAACACAAGTAAAACGTCTTCACGTCAACCTTTTGGAGTGTTTCCTTGCTTTTTAGAAAAGTAGGCTATGCCTTATACCGAAAAGTCACTATTATGTCAAAATAGGTGAAACAGGAGTCCTGTTAAAGCTTTTACAGCCCCCCAGTAGACCTGCTGTTGAGTCACAGCACGCCAGCCGACACATTTGCCAACAAAACTGTAAGCTGCTGTTTTTATTCTACGTTCTGCGTCGAATGAAACGTCATAAACCCTCATGGCGAGATGTTAATTTCTACATAACCTCAGCAGACGCTATAATTGTCTTGCACTTTCACATCGTAAAGGTATAAGAAAGGACTTGTGTCGGCTTTTCAACGCATCATCCTTTCCACCCATTTGCCTAATGACTGCATGTCGGCGCTCGCTTGTTCTTTTCCAGAACATCACCGCAAGGCAGCCTGCGGTGACCGCGTTGTCTAACACGGTCAGCATCTCTTTGTCGTTCGTATGTGACCCGGTTTTTAAAGTGGTTTGAAAAAAAAAAAAAAAAGCTACGCTAAATAATTGTGGCAAGTTTTACATCCAAGGCCGGCAGCCAAAGTCAGAGCTGAGTGGCTAACTGAAGGGAAAAAGAAGCAAATAGAGTGATGTCACTGGCAAGGCCGCCTTCTGGAATAAATTATATTCTCGAGTCCAGGCAAGACGTGGACTGGACGAGACAAAGGCTGCGTTCAGGTTTGTAGTTCGGTACTGTGATCTGGACCCAAGCGCGCATTAGGGGTGGGTCCCTAACATTATTGTGATATTGTGCGAATGATAACGATGACATCACAATACAGCAGGGGTGTCAGAAGATCTCGCGAGATTAAAATGTGGCAGGATTTCTTGTTCAGAAACAAACTGTCGATAATGAATACATTAATTCATCACACAAAAAAGGAAAATGGACTTGCTAATTTTGCCGGCCTCAATATATTGCCATGTGCATGCGTCCCCCGCCTCCAAATACGCAGGAAAATGAATGTGAAAATGTTTTTTGTGTTGGCGTATAAGCGGCCTTTCCGGCTGGTTTGCACCTTACGACGACGTGGTGCACCGTGGATCCACCAGTGGAGCGTAATTACAGCACACGCGTCCAAAAAGAGAAGGACTACTTCAAAGTGAAAAGTGTCGGGTTGATTCTGGAGCTTGCAGGCCAAAGTTTTTCTCCACTTTTGTCTCTGAAGTTTGTCGGAGGCCAAGCGAGCATCTGACATGGAGGTGGTCTACACAGAGGCTTATTATTTGTCTAAACCACATGACTGCACTCTTCTTCTGCCTTTTTTTGTGCTTTTTATAAAAACGATCATTCCAGGAGTAAGGATATCTGATTCTTGGGGGGGGGGGGTGTTGGAAAATAGTGAATGTAAGAAGACACCACAAGGCAGAAATGATGGAAAGCAGAGAAGTTGAGAGAGCAGATCCAAAGCCACGTCAGCGAGATTGAACAAACAGAATCCTGTCACGCTATCCTGACCGCTTTCCCATCATCGACTTCTGCTTACAACACAAGGTTGACCCGATTATTCGTCGGCCTGTGCTAGGAACCCTGCACTCGCCAGTTTGTGCTCGAAGACGACCTTTAAGCTTAAGGAAATTGAAAATAGCTGCAATAACATTCCTTAAAATAACTTCTGGTGAACATTCCACCAATTGGACTTAGTGTGACTTTTAACGTTAGGTTTGTGACGTCATTGTTGTGTAAATGATGGCCTTGCTAGATCACATACAATACGCTAACATTGTTAAGGTTGAACGTTTGGCAGGCCAGGGACTTACGATGACAGCATGTGTGGTTGAAAAGAACGGTGGTTGAAAAGAACAGATTGCACAAAAAATGTCAACAATTACAAATTAAACGTCATAAAAATTGGCGTAAAGTGTTTTTTGGTCCAAATAAAATGATTGGTCACTCACGGCTGTCCGGTATTTACATACTGGAGATCACCAGGCCATCGACAATTCACTGATAAATGTGTAGCCTGATATGTACATACATTCGGCATGTATTCAAAGTGCGACAAGATTAGCAAAAAATTTGCATTGTAATACATCAGGTTTACAAACAATGCTCATATGCTAACTGTTGTTAGCTAACAGCTCACTTTAGACGATTCAAATGACAAGTTGAACGTCTTTACATCAACCTTTTGGGGTTTTCATTGCTTTTGTAATGGATGCCAGCCTGTGAGGCTGCGCAAGTGTACGTTGGTAAACCTCACTCCCTCTGCCTTAAGAGCTGCGCTGAACACGCGGTCGACAGTCCGGGCTTTTGGCCGTGTGGTCAGCGCTCTCGCCTCCCATTACGAAGGTCCTGTGTTTGAGCCCCAGTGCGGGCGGTGTGAAACAGGGCGGGTTACACTTTCTCAGTCAAATTAGCTACGCCCCATGCCAAAAAGTCACTATAATGTCAAATTAGGTCAAACAGGAGCCCGCTTAAAGGTTTTACGACCCCCCAGAAGACCTACCGTTGAGTCACAGCACAACAGGAAGCTGCTTTGTTGATTCTGCATCCTGGCTACACGTTCAGTGATACTGTAGCTAACGTTAATAGCTAAAGCTAGCCAAGTTGCTGTCAGTAGTTGACAACATACGGTACATAACCTGTGCGTGTGTTACGTTGGGCGTAGATTATCTACTCTTAATCCACAATGTCTCGGGCCGTACGGTGGCCCAGTGGTTAGCATTTTGGCCACACAGTCGGGAGATCTGGAAGATCTGGGTTCTATCTCCGTTTCAGCATATCTGTGTGGAGTTTGCATGTTCTCCCCATGCGTACGTTTTCCTCCCACATTCCAAAAACATGCATGTTAGGTTAATTGGAGACTAATTGTGCATAGGTATGAATGTGAGCGTGATGGTCGCTTGTCTGCATGTGCCCTGCTATTGATTGGCAACCAGTCCTGGGCGTACCCGCCTCTCGTCCAAAGTCAGCTGGGATACCCGCAAACACTAGTGGGGCAAGCGGCATAGGAAATGAATGAATGAATGATTTCTCACAATTAAGAAAATTCTTACAATCAACAAATCAAAACTTCTGCCCATGGTGAGTTGTGCTAGCTAGCTAGCTAAAAACGTTTATCTACTCTGTAACCTGGATCCTATTCAAGATGATGGAGGCAACTGGGGTCGAAGATCATCTGGTGGACAAAATGCAAACGTAAATAACGAAGTGTCAGGCGCTATAAAAGTGCCAGCTGCAGGAAATAGAAGCAGACTCGGTAAAGGGAAGAGGAAATTGCTAAAGCCCTTATGAAAGGGTGCTGTGGGTCCTGTAGATCCAGACACCTGCACAGGGATACAGAAGAGGAATCCTCACCTGGATAGAGCTGTTTGGTGGGGGCGCTGAGCTGTGCCTCTTTGGATACCCTGTAGGCCACATCGGGTCCTTGTGACGACCTCCGATGTGAGCAGAAGCCTGTTGTTTTCGTGACGCCCTCGGGCAAACTGGGAAAATCTAAAATCTTCAAGAGGTTGGCTGGTTCCGCTGCACAAAGGAGGCATAAGGACATGTTAGATGTCAGGTTAATAGCTTTAATTACAGCGCTGCTGCGAATAACAGAAGGAAGAGTATCTTTAGGGAGCATAATTCTGCTTTTTGCTGACTTGTGGGAGATGCGTACTATTCTAACACATGATTTGGGGTTTCCCTCGCAGCTAAAACGTATCCTTTCATCGCAGCCCATGCCATGCTAAAACGACTGCGGCCGTCACCGTGCAATCAGCACGCTTGTCGGTCCCGCCTGTAAGCAGGCCACCGTCGGCGTACACGCTGGGTCAACCCCACGTGAACTAACCCTGGACCACACCCCTGCTTGCCAAAACCACACAGCGCAAACAGCTGTTCCTGCGGTGACAGCGACACACAAGCATCCAGCCTCACCCGGGCCGGGGGTGGGGGGGACGAGTTGTGGACAGAAGAGAGCCTCTGGGTTGTGTCTATAGGGAGAATGGGGGTCTTTCACCAGGAGGACCAGGACACACTGACAACAGAAGGACTTTTATGGCACAGACGCTGAACAAAAGCGGGAATGCTGTTGTTGTTCCTGTGGGAGACGTCCCAAATGTCCCCTTTGGACACATGCACAGGTACAGCATTCCTGGTGTCGGGCGATAAAGGACCACACGCAGAAAAAGAAGGGAAAAAAAAGATCTTAACCAGACTCGCTGGTAGGAAATGAGCAGAGTGAAAGTGTGTTTGTGCTCTGAAGTGACCTCCAGCTGGACGCCATTACACTCGGGTCACGTGCCGATCGATTGAAGAAACACACACAGCCGAAAAAGGAAAGGGAACGCACGTGAGGTGCTACAGCTGGAGGGAGGAACGGCGACACCAAGAGTCAGCTCACAACAGAAGCCATCCCGAGACACTTAGCAAGCAGAGCGGGGCGAGGATGACTCTAACCTCAAACCGAAGCGAGACTCGTTGGCCCTTTTTCTTTTTCCCCATTTCTGCTGTTTTATTTATTTTCAAAATAGTTCAACTTTCTTCTTAAATCATTTTCATACCCATAATATTACAAATATTTCCCCAAACTAATTTTCCAAGAAAAATTACAACTTGACTTTGTTTTTGTTTGTTTCTCATAAATGTTCCGACTTACATTTTTCTTCTATTTCAACGCTACGCTACTAAAATAACATTTTTTCTCTCAGTAGAATATGACTTTTTCTGTATATTTTTATTTTATTCCCATTTCTGCTGGGTTGTTTTTTCAAGTTTCTTCTTGTAAACTGGACAAGTAAGCGTGTCGTGTTTTGGCAAACGTCTCCTTTTTTGTTCTCTTGGCAGATTATTTTGCTCATTTTAAGAAGAACATCTCAGATGATCACTTAAGCAAATTGGTGTAACTGAAACTAGCTTGCTTGTCAAAATCAAGTATTTTAAAGATAATTCCAGCTATTTCATCGACTAATAGTAGATGCGGGAGTTAGGCGTCTTCCTGTAGTACTTCCAATGTAACCTCACACCACAGAACGAAGGACGAAGGACTCGGAGCGTTTAGCCACGTTTTCTTTACAGTAGCCTGTATTGCACATTGCAGCATTGGTCTTAGTGTGCAGAAACTAT
Organism: Dunckerocampus dactyliophorus; assembly: GCF_027744805.1. Classification (NCBI taxonomy): domain Eukaryota; kingdom Metazoa; phylum Chordata; class Actinopteri; order Syngnathiformes; family Syngnathidae; genus Dunckerocampus; species Dunckerocampus dactyliophorus. Next base: position 22,478,313 of record NC_072835.1, on the reverse strand, counting down.
TTCTTTGTGAAATGCATCCAGTGGCATCCGAGCAAAAGAAACACCATGTCTTCATTACACGACGTTAGTTGGAGGGAAAAGCTGCTGGTTATTTCCATGTCAGTAATGAAGTGTTGGACAATATCGGGTATCGGTCAGAAAGCCGATATCAAGCATCTCTACTTGAACCCCAATCCGGCACATTAACAGTACCGTGCTACTTGATCCAAAGTCAGAAACATCCTTTGTTCCTGTCATTTGAGGGAGTTTCACCTCAGTAGATTTGACAAATCTGATGGGGGTTTTTTCGGGAACCTGGTTTGGTTCCTTCTTGTACAGTACTTGGTAGACTGAGTGCGTATCGGAGGGGTACCTCGGTTAACAGCCGCCACAGTAAGCAAGTTTTTCGGTTGACATCCATGCCTTGGCTTACGTTCACCCGCTTGGTTAGCCTCCAAAATACCATCCGGTGTGTGCGCCGCCATCTTGGATCACGCACCGAAGAGAAAATCGCACGATACTTGTACGTGATCGCGCCCTCGAGCCATTTTAAGACAATAGCTTTTTAAAATTGTTTTATCAGAGTTGTAGAGAGACACACAACGTAACAAACACATGGAATAAAAAGGCGATGGACCGTACCGAGACAAGGTCCAAATAGTACGGCTTAAAGAGAAGACCGTCGTCATTTCTGAGGTATGCAAATGTGACGGGCGTGGCTCGGGAGTGTACGCGTTGAGGGTGACACCCTGTCTCATTTTACATCCACAGCACTCATTTCTGATTCCAACAACAAAACGTAAGCATTCAAACTTATGATTGTGGCAGCCGGAGTCAAACATCACCAGGCATCCTCGCCGGCGCACTTCCACAGCGTCGATGCCACCGGCAAGGTGCATGTTCATTGGTTCTACAATGTTAATATTTAGTTTCATAGATTTTATTACATTTTTGCAAGTTGTGGTTGCAGCAGAATAATATGTTTATTTTGTGTCAAACAAAACTAGGTAAAAGTAATGTTAAATGTTCAGTTTTCCATTCAGTTGTCATTTGTAATTATTTTTGCATCATTTTCTGCATGTAAAACTATAATTATTGTCTATAAAATGTGTGTCTGCAACGGATTCATTGGATTTAAATTCTTTTCTATGGGAAAATTTGCTTTGGTTAGAGGCCGTTTTGGTTGGAGTCGGACCTTCTGGTCGGACCAAGGCACCACTGTACTTCCATTGCTGAACGTTGGTAAGGGGTGCTAAAACAGCTGATCTGTACTGTCCCACTTCTGGTAGCAGCAGTTACCTAAAAGGTAGAGCTATACACCGTGTAGTCCATTTGAAGGACAGAAAATGGTCACATTTGTGGGGCGGCAATGGGCTATTTGAAAACCAAAATTCTGCGGATTAGGATGGAGAGTCGGTACAGTCAGGATTCACACGTTCATAAGAACACGGTGGCCGACCATACTGAACTACAGAAACCTCATAGACCAACATAATCCAACACGGAGCAAATGTAAGAATTGCCACCATTCTTTCTTGAAGTCCAGTATGCCATCACTTGTGTCCTAATGATCCTCATCCAGCTTTAAAACTGGACAAGATGAGACTGGATAAGATTCCAACTTCCACAAAAAGGCCAAAGCCCAAACACGCAGTTGATTGCACTTCACACAAACAGAAAGTTCATTTCAAGTGTTTTCGAGAGGCGAACTAGAGTTGGATCAGTTCGGAGCGGCGTGACCTCCTAATCAGGCTGCTCTCATCTCTCGCTCTCCCGAGCCAGCCCACACTTCCTGTCTCAGAGGAAGACCGTTATCCAAACTCTGTAATTGTGCTTCAAGTGCCGGGAGTCACGTTTGGCTCCGTGCTTAAGAGGGATTTGTTGGACGGATCCGAGCGCCGCGCCCATTAGCTTCACCCGCCCAAGTTTAGGGTATTCCTGGAGGTGAAGACCCTTCACCTGACAGCAGGTTAAGCACGCCGATGAAAGGCTGGCTTTGTCTGTCATCAGCTCACAATGAGGAGGAGAGTGACATAAGCAAACACCCCCGCAGCCTGAAGATATTCAGCATTGGGGATGATGAGAGGGGTGGTCGTCGTCGACAGATATCTACTGTATGTCGCTAAATCACGTCTGTGCTGCACAAGCGTCACTCATTGCAGAGCATTAAATACAGTAAAGCATGTGATGCAAAGTTCTGCTCCGAATCCATCAAAATCCATTGAAGGCTTTGATGACATCTGCTGCAGACTATTTGTCACTCATCCAATAAAGGCAGCAAAAGTGTAATAATCAATAAGACACAATTATTAATCATTCCCCAGGCAGCGTATTGTGTTGCAATTCTGCAAATAAATCAAGAAACCGAAGCAGAAATGAAACCGTTTCCAAAACGCTTGACGATGTAAAGCACAGTCATCTTCTTTTCTGCTACAAACAGCGCTAAAAAACACAGACTGGTTGTTTTTTGCGCAGCTACAACGAGCCAGGGAAGTCAGGGAGTCAAGCAATAAAGGACATCTGTCTCATGCCAGTGTAATCAAGGGTTTAGGCTGCCAGCTGATCAGGAAGTTTGGTGTAAATAAAGGGCACGTATATCATTGGCACAGTGCCTAACCCTGCTCATTAGTGACGTGGTCGTGTGTTACCCAAAATCAGTAGGCCCTACTGGAAGCATGCCATTTTGTTTGTCTGTAGCTTTTATGCTAATTATCTGTGTTGAGCAGCTCTGCACTTGTCCAGCGTGCTAGATGTCATATATCACATATAACAACGTAACATTTAGGAGTGGGACAAACATTAGCAAAGCTACTGTATGTGAGCTGTAATGCTAACATTACACATTTTAGCAGTGGCATCATGCTAGGTCAGCCTGTTCACTAAAAAATGCAATGATCAAACTTACAGTTCCCATGTCTGTATCTTCCTGACCGAAGAGCTGTTGGCAGAGCTTTATTTTATGATGTGTAGAGAAGCCTAGGTTTTTTTTTCACCACTTCTCTCAAAAGTGAGGGAGAGAAATTTTGATGCTCATAAACAGGCTCTATGGACGCATATTACTGTTAGAATACGTACATTTGGCATAGTAGGGACCTTTAAACAGTCCAGCAATCCAAGGAACACAAGAAAACAACAAGGTCTAAGGCAAAGTGCGGAATGGGGGCCATTTGCGACCCACGGAAGGTTTTTTATTGGCCCACAGCACATTCTAAAAATTTTAATTTAACAAGGAAACCAAAAAAAAAAAAAACTCAGCAGCAAAAATGAAACAATCAGCAATAATTTAAGAGAAAGAACTTGTAGTAATTTTATGACAATAATGAATAATGTTGTAATATTATTTGGAAAAATAAAAATTTTAGTTGCATAAAGTTGAAATATTAAAGAAAAAAAGACTATTTAATTTTTTTTATATGAGAAACAAAATAAAGTTGTAATTACTGGAAAAAGTTCAACTGTTCAGGTAAAGGTTAAAATATTACGGGAATAAAGTCATAATATTACAAGAAGAAAATTCACAAGAACAGTTGAAATAATAGGAAAAAAAAATTTTAAACCCAGCAGAAACGGGAAAAAAACAGCAGTAATTTTACGAGAATAGAGTCAAAATACTGAGAAAAAAGTAGTATTCTCATGAGAAAAAGAGTTGCAATTTTACTAGAATGAAATCTTAATGTTATCAGGAAAAAGAATGTCGTTTTAGTAGCATAGAGTTAAAATATGTTTATAATACAATGAAAGTCATAATATTATGACAAACAAACAAAACAAAATAAAGTTGTCATTTTGGGAAAATTAGGTTGGGAGAAAAGTTCTATTATGGGAATAAAGACATAATATTACGAGATGGAAATTTCCAAAGATTATTTATGAAGAAAGTTGAAATATAAAATTAAAAAAAACAGCAAAAATGTGGGCGAAAAGAAAACAGCGAAGGAGATACTGATAAGATGCTTTTCCACCTGCAGTACATCACAAAGCTGACAAGCAGCTTTTTCTTGAACGATGCATAACTTCTTCGCTTATGTTCATGTGTTGCTTTACAAAATATCTAATTTGCATCCTTTCATTTTTGACTATGTGACCCTCACTGGAAAAAGTGTGGACACCCGTGGTGCAAGGGTTCATTGGATGGCCCCACAGTAAATCCAGGCTATTGCTATACTGTTTTAGCGATGTCTGGACGAACAGTGACGGTCGCTGGTGTTTTATAAGCAAGCAGCCAGACGTCGCCTTTAGTTTCCACGCGTCCTTTAATCATCTTTGGGCAGCTCTTCTGCCTTTTAAGGCTGTGAGTGTGCACGAGGCTGCTGGCGACACGTACAGTGACCTCATATTTAAAAAGAGCTGTAAAGGGCATCAACAACCTTATTACACTCAAGCTGGTGTCACTTTGGAGAAAATATCCAAATAAACAGCACCTCGCAGACATCTTATTGGTTTTAGCGACCACAAACATAGCGGAGACGTTGTTCCGGGCGAATGCAGCCGCCATTATGGCAACAACAACGCCTCGAGGCAACCAGTCGATGCTAACCGAGTCACGACCCCCGGGGCCTAGGAGCGTTGCCAGCGCTAATCCGCACTGACACAAGCTAATCCCCAAAAGATGAGCATTTTGGAGCAGGAAACAATCCATCAGGATCATTCCATACCCCTCAGTGCTTCCCAATCCTGCATGTGCTTCACATTTCTATACCCAGTTTCCTACTGCAGCGCCGCTTACAATCAGGGCTTTTTATGCCAGCAGATCTAAGGGCCCTCGGCGAGGTCGTGTGGAGGTGAGCCAAGCGGAGAAGGTGTGATGACAAACACAATGGAGCCTTCTCCGCTGAAAGACCACCAAAAAGAAGCCCACCGCAAGCAAACACTGACGAGACACACGCCATCATTCACTTCTGCTGTCACCGCCCTGCCGGAGGAAGCCGTCGCTGACCACATCCGAAGCCGCAGGTACGGTCCTCAGTCGCACCTTGTTTACACACTTAGCACCGCCCGCGGACCCCCGCCTCTCTGGGGACCACCACCACCACCTTTGGCCCTCTTTGCTAAAAATAAGCCTCACATCCGAGAGGTTTCCCCTCGTGTGCACGCTAGGTGTTTATACCACACTTACGGCCGCTTTCATGTGCTCATTCGCTTACAGTGCAACTTTTAAGCTCCAGTTGCAGCTTTAACCACACGGAAACACCCAGCCACTGCTACTGGAGATATCTGGAGACTATTCATTCCTTAAAGGGTCTTCATTGGGTTGCTGGCTGGCAGATTAAAACGTTATTTTATTGATTATCAATCAGGTCATTTCTGCTGTTTGTTGTGTTACACTCAGCAAAAATATAAACGCAACACTTTTTGCTCCCATTTTTCATGAGCTGATCTTCTCTCTGTTTCTTGCAAATATAGTTTCAAATCTGTCTAAATCTGCGCTTCCCCTCTGCCGAGATGATCCGTCCACCTCACAGGTGTGGTATATCGAGGTGGCGATTAGACAGCATGATTACTGCACAGGTGTGCCTTGGCTGGCCACAATAAAAGGCCACTGTGTTGTGCAGTGGACATGTTGACTGCAGGAATGTCCACCAGAGTTGCACAATAAATATGGTAAAAGTGCACTTTTTGGGGTGGCCTTTTATTGTGGCCAGCCTAAGGTACATCTCTGGGCAAAGGAGAAATGCTCACTAGCACAGATTGTATGGTTGAGTGTGTTTATTGTTACATTATGTGCAGTATGCGTTGATGCTGTGGGAATAGACGATGTCTTTTAGTAAGTTTATTTTCCAGGGACTCCAAACTACTATTTTTTTAAATCTTGAGCTGAAGATTGATCTGTTTTTTCAAAAAGATCAACTTTCTTTGAGGAGCCAGCAGCGTTTATGGGACAGTGAGTGCGAAGTGTCATCATTTATATTGAACCACGTAGCGTTCCAGCCGTTTTATGTCCACCATTCTCCCAACAGTAGCTTGCCATCCATTGCCAGACCTGGGGTGGATCCCATTCCCCGTTCTCTTTTTCCACACACACCCTGGCTAACAATCCTCAGGGACTCTTCAGACAGCACCACTGCTTTGACAGGAGGGGGGCGGGGGCTGGAATAGTGAATTAGGGCTTTTTCATGGGGGGAGGAGATTAACATTCTTCCCTCTTTCACTGCCCCCCTCCTCCCTCCCCCCCTCCTGCTCTTCGCGGGCATCGGTTCTCCTCCAAGCGAGGCCGGCAGTGGACTCGTCCAGTAGGCGCATGCTTGACCTGGCGCCGAGGACAAGCAGTAATTAGCAGCCATAAAGAGAACTCGACCTCTCCTGGAAACCAAGAATGCCCAATGAAAGATTTCCCCCTCCCTCACTTTTTTACCTCAGCTGATTCTCCTAAAAGCCTCCAGCTGACCCTCTTGCCATCAACACTGCTACTTGAAAACTGCACATGCTAGCTGAAAAATATCACCTTTTTGTCATCAGTACCATCAGATTTGTTGTGGTCTTCAGTCGCCAACAACGGTACAATTGGACGGTTCATGTCTCTTACCATCCATCCATCCGTCTTCTACCGGTCATCTGAGGTCAGGTCACGGGGGCAGCAGCCTAAGCAGGGAAGACCAGACTTCCCTCTCCCCAGCCAGTTCGTCCAGCTCCTCCCGGCGGATCCCGAGCTGTTCCCAGGCCAGTTGAGAGACATTCTCTCCAACGTGTCCTGGGTCTACCTCGAGGCCTCCTACCAATCGGACTTGCCCTGAACTCCTCCCCAGGGAGGCATCCCGACCAGATGCTCGAGACACCTCATCTGGCTCCTCTCATTGCAGACGAGCAGCGGTTCTACTCAGAGTTTCTCCCAGACGACAGTGCTTCTCACCTTATCTCTAAGGGCGAGTGGAGCCACCCTATTGGGAAAACTCATTTCGACCACTTGTGCCCGCAATCTTGTCCTTTCGGTCACTACCCAGAGATCCTGACCATAGGTGAGGGTAAGAATGTAGATCGACCGGTAAATTGAGAGCTTTGCCTGTCGGCTCAGCTCTCTCTTAACTGATGGAGAGTCCACCTCACTGCAGATGCCGCACCACTTCGCCTGTCAAGCTTGCGTTCCATCCTTCCCTCACTCATGAACAAGACCCAGAGGTACTTAAACTTCTCCACCCTGGCACTCCACCCTTCTCTGATAAAGTTGCAGACCTAGGATTTTTTGGGGGGGGCTATTAGAGCCTTCATCCATGCAGCTCCATGCATGGATCCATGCAGCTCTGACTTCTTGTGCTTACGTTTGTTGTGCAGTTGGCTAACAGCTTTTGATTGCACGCCGGACTCTCAAAGGCCAAACACGAGATAGCAGTAAACGGTGTGCTAATTCCGATGATTACATTTTGAAGACATGTATACCGTTTCATCACGTTTGCATTGACATACATTTTTGTGCTATGTTGCCTTTGTTGCCAAACATTTTGAAAGGCCGATCTCCATAATCCGCCCCTAATTCGATTCTTCATCGACGCTCAGTAAAGTATTGTTGCAGACATCACACAAGCTTTCCTAGTTCCTAGTTTTCTTCAAACTTTGAGATTTGGTGAAGTACTACAACATTGCTCAACAACCTGGCGCTGGAGCACAGCAGGGAAACAAAAGACACACTTCACACCAGCGCTGACCTGAGCATGTGACCAGACGTGGGAATCATACTGGAGGAATTACATCTGCTAGGTTGAGCTCATTACACACACTCCATGGACATCCTGCCTGACTGTCGGTCTTTGAGATGCACACACACTTCTTAATTTTGATTGTTGTTACTGAGGCACTTGATAGCAAGATAGCAAGTCAACACGATCATCTGTAGTCACAATCCCACAAAAATGAGTTTGACAATCTGAATAGCAGCAACGCTAGACAGGCCACTGATCAAACTTTCCTTCATGGTACAGTGGAGATGCCCAATAGACACATAAAATTCCAGCTAACCTTCTCGATGTACTCTCTGTCTCTCTACTCTTTTTATTGAGACAGAGGGCTGCCCCACAGAACCTGGCTTCTATTTGAGGTTTCTTCCCTACAGGGAGCTTTTCCTTTCCTTTGTCGCCCAAGTTCTAGAGCTGGTCAATGTGTAAAATGCCTTCAGATAACTTCCATTGTCATTTGGCCCGAAATACATCAGATAATGTGGCGCTGGTCAGGATGCCTCCCGGACGTCTCCCTGGGGAGGTGTTCCAGGCACGTCCGATCAGTAGGAGGCCTCGGGGAAGACCCAGGATGCATAGGAGAGACTATGTCTCTCAACTGCCCTGGAAATGCTTCGGGATCTACTGGGAGGAACTGGACGAAGTGATCGGGGAGAGGGAAGTCTAGCTGCTGGCTCCGTGACACGACCTCGGATATGTCGATAGATGGATAGAACATTCCTGTTAGCAGCCTGTTAGCATGCTCTGAACCGGAAACCAGAACCCCGCTCGGTCACCCGTCTGGCATCAGCCGTTGACTCTGTACTTCTTTGCTAACTAACACAAGTTTCGATGAAGAAGGTGAGAAATCACTACTGAATTCAAGAAATAACTCGGAGCAAAACGCGAAGATGGTGTCTGTGTGGATCTCTGCTCGTCACTCGCCGCTGCCCAATAGCCGTCTTTGGCATCATTCAAGTCTTCGATCGAGGTATTTTCAAATTTATCCCTTTCATTCATTCTTTATATGCATTTTCGACGTGACTTCCGGTAGTTGCTAAAAATGCTTGGAATAATGTGCGCTAACGTGTGTTTGGTTTGCCACCAGCGCTAACGTGAGCATTAACAGGGAGGTCTCACTTCGTCGGCTCTTCTTTCACAACACTGACCCAGTGACCCCCACTCCCTGCTCCCCCCCGGGGCAGCCATGTGCACGTGAAAGCGGCACGATGAGTATTTATACGCCTAATCCATCTCGTTTCCCTGCGTATGATGGACTGAAAGCAGACTGGAACCATCCAATAATAATCCTCCTTAGTCTTAAACAGCAGCGCTGCAACATGATCCACATCCAGGCTGGTTTTTTATTGTTTTTCAAGGGACTCTCTCTCTCTCGCCCTCTCTCCCATTCTCTCGATCATTGCTTTTGCAGAGTTCCAGATGGTTTTGTTGACTGTCTGTGCAGCTCACAGCAGTGATGATAAATCTGTCCACTCCTGACTTCAACGGAAAAACTGAGTCAGTGCGCCTCGCTGCTGCTTTTTTGGTGCAAAAAGCACAAAAAGAGGCTTGAAAATCTTTGCATTTCCTCGCATTCCACATGACTACTGTGACTACTGTGTGTTATTTTACGAGCCCCATTGTTTCCTCTCTCGTCGTCTTTATTTTATGTTGTTCTTCTCTTCAACGGGGGAGCCGTTCTGTTTTTAATGGCCAACTGTTGAGGTATTCGTGATTAACGAGGGCCCCGCAGCACAGACATTTCCCAGCCAGCCGCACAGATAACCATCACTCCATCAAATAGAAAAAAAGTCATCATTAAAATGAAGCTCTTCTAAAAACAATAACCACAATGGAGCAACATCTGCCACTTTCCCAGAAGCGTTCTCTGTAGCCCGCATTATCAGTGTAATGACAACAATACACAACCAGGATGTCATTTACTATTGCACCATTCTTCCATGCGAGCTTTGGGATCGCTGTTATTTGTCGTTGGAAGGAAGAGTCACGGAATACTGACAGCTGCGGACAAACAGGAAAACCATCATTATTTTGTGAAACTCTGCTGTGTTTAATGTCTGCGGGGAAAATAAACCAGGCGGTAGACTAGTGGAGCAGTATTTCAATGTAGCAACGACAGCACACATGATCGTAATTTACAAAGTTAATCTTTGTGTGCCGTGGCGGCACGTTAGCATGTTGGTCTGGATGCTTGTGTAAATTTCTTTGGCCCCATGGCAGGTTATTTAACAGCAATTTAAAAAATGAGTCAGCAACGGGTGCTTTGCTGAAGCACTTGATTTTGCTGAATGATACATTACAGGACAAGCAGACTAGTTTGAGTGCAATATTTACAAAAACCGAGGCAGAATTGTCGTGGAACATTTTTGAAAACTGGGGCGTAGGCGAAGCCGAGGTTTGACTGTACTACAACAGTGAGAGCCCTAGCGCCCTCTTGTTGTGGCTCAAACTGAAGCAGAAGAAACATTACATACGTAAAAAGCAACAGCATCCAAGAAACACCACCTGAACACACCGGGCTATCCACAAAACAATCCACTTCCGATAATAGGGTCAGAACAACAGAACAACAGCAATAACGCCATCAAAATGTAAGAAAAATATACCAATTTTGGCCCATGTTGACATCGCAAGTATCGTTACAAATAAGCAAAATCTGAATATGATCCAAGTTACACTGCGTCCTGTGTTCTGCGCACAAAAACACGATCAATTACGTCTATAATCCCCCTCTCTTTTTACCCTTTTTGTCAAAGTAAAGATGAATCTTTAAGTTTGCGTTTTGCCATGATAAGAATCCATGAGCGATGGCCAAACAGCCTTTCGGCCATCCTGAACATGACTCAACATAAATTAGCTCATTCTGGAGTCCAGGTTGGTGTTTGCACAAGAGGCCACTCATGTGTGACGCACATCGGGAGGCCGCAGAGGGTCGGAAAAAATGTCCAAAGCTCATAAACTGTGGGATGCTCCGGGTTATCCATCACTGGCGGGGTCGTACGGTGCGAAAAAACACACGGCTACGTCGGGATGACTGATCGTTGAAACAGCAAAGTCATCCTTTCCAGCACGTTTTTTGGAATCTTTATTTCATCAAAACGGCGAAGCTGCGTTTGTACAATGCAAACAGTTAAGTGAGGATACAACTTTATTGGAAAACACTGTTGACCACGCGCAAACCTTTTCTTTACGAGCGGGACAGCAAAATCGATATCGCAACATATCATATCATTATCGTGCGCTGCACAGTATTGATATGCTAGCACTGGATATCGATACTGATACCATCAACACGACAACAACTTGGAGTTCATTTCAATTTAAACATTCATTGACGAGACTTTCTCATGTTATTTCATTTACTTTGCAACTATTATATTTAATTTTAGAAGAATATAATGGACCAAGCATTGAATTTTTGGAATATAACATTTCACTTCCAGCTTGGTTCACATATTTTAATAACAATAATGCTGCCTAGCGCCTTTCTAGGTACTCACAGATGCAATGTAGTCCTTATTAATAGCATCCCGATATGACAATTACGCAATGATTGATGATTGCTAATATGATGAATATCATCATTTATCGCTAGGGGTGTCCCGAGACATTTCATTTCACAAGACAAGACGATAGACGAGATTGGGTCTACGGGACGAGACAAGATTTTAAAATGACTTTTAAGAAAGTACAGTGAAAAAATATATGACAATAAATTGCAATCTACTCATTTCATTTCTACTATGTTACACTCTCTCTGTGTGTATGCTAGGGGCCCCGCCTCCACCCACCGAGACTCACTTCGTTCATGCTGTTGTTCTATGGAGCAAAGTGTGATTCCCCTTCCGGCCTGTTTGGAGGCGAGAGACGAGGAAAACTGACACGCATTCCCATGGCGATATATTGAGGCCGGCAAAATGATCGCGTTCATTTGAATTTATTGTGTGTCTATTAATTAATTAGTTTACTATCGTGCCAGGCCTAGTGCCCACAGGTTTTTTTCTGAGCGAGAAATCTTTTGACCCACCTGTTAATCATGGGTGTTTTTGTGATGATAACTTTGTAACAATGCCTGCAATTTTTTCATTTTTTGAGGTATTCAAAGCTGCTGAGTTGTTGATATCACAATAGCACAATCACTGTATCTGTATTGTTGGCCAAGTATTGTGATGTCATTGTATTGATATCATGTTATTGTGAGTTAAAGCAGTTGTGATCCTTCCCATGATAGCGCCTCCTATTTACAGTCATCCCTCGCGGTTATCGCGGTTAATTTGACCCGACCGCGATAAGTGAATTTTGCGAAGTAAGATTCAATATTAATAAATGGAATATTTGAGCATAGAAAACCTGTTTATGACTTTCAAATTCCAGGTTTTAACATCATTAGAGCCCTGTAGACATGAAGTAACACCCCATTAGTCACTTTTACACCCCTCTCATTCTTTGATTACATCACATTGCAAAGGCTATGAGACCACTGCAGGGACATAACAGACGGCTGCCGTGAGCAAAGGAAGCTAGCGAGCTAACCAGTTAGCCTCTCCAATGTATTCATTCTAAACTTAAGAAAGTGTTTCAAATGGAGTGGGGGAGAAGGACAAAGAAGCCAGAAACGTACCACTTCCACACGGAATGAGAGGAGAACCTCTTTTTTCACTCATGGTTAGGGTTAGGGTTAGGGTTAGGATTAGGGTTAGGGTTAGCATGTAGCCATGGCATGTCGGCTCGGCTCTGCTGGCTCAGTAGCCAGTCTCCATGCAGTGTGAAAGGTGATGTCATCTAACATGATGTCGCATAACATTACTGATAACTCATCTTTCACTATTTTTGGACTAATAAGAGACCATAGTCAACCACCAGACAGCAATCATTTATTCATGAGATAGTTTTTGAAAAAACGCGACATAGTGAGGAACGACTGTCCTGCACCTAACGAATGAAAACAACTTCTTGCTGTTATTGATATAGAAGCAGAAGCTATTGTGTTTCTTTTGGTTGGAAAATAAAACAAGAAAAAGTGCTTTGCCTCAAGTGTTCCTGCGGTCCACAGTGTGGCTGAGCCCGGCTGGAGATGAGGGGAATGAGGGGTGATGAGGTTGGAAAGGATGAGTCATGCCATGATTATAATACCTCATTACACTTAAAAAAAAAAAAGGAGCACTTTCCTTGCTGGACTACAAATCCCAAATGTTGGAGCACGGAGACGTAGCTGCTTCCACTCCCACGCGGCTCCGTGATTCCGAGATCCTGACAACATTCCAGTCGCAGCGAGCAGTAATTTGAAACTGAAATGGTGGGAGCGTTTATGCTTCAGCACATCCCCGCGCCAGCCAGAGAAGTCCATGTGTGCACACAGACGAGCATTGAGGGCCAGCAAACAATCACCTCCGCCTTAATGACGCCGCAAGACACGGACAACGCAGGATGTGGCCAAGAATGAAGCGTCTGTGCGGCACAAAGGGCCTGAACCCGAGCACGGCCGCGGGGGTCAATAACTTGTACCGCATATTTTTGTTTTATCTCTCGCTGTAGTTGGCGGGCACAATGGCGGCATTTAGGGGCTCAAGCGGCACATGCAGCTCCGGTTCCTTCCTCACGTGCTGGAAAAACGTTTCTCCATCAGACACAGGCTAGTAGCTAGCTCGCCCTTTAGCATCTTTCACAGAAATCCTGCAGAACAGTTTTATTTGACCGTGCAGAATCCGGCAAAGGTGCTGGAAGCGTGTGCACGTTCACACAACGATGCTGCAGCTCGCCATCAGATGATGAGACGCATGACGAACGGTGACAATCGCTTTCAACACAACAGCGTGCTCTCACACAAGAGCCTTCCTGTCTCTCGTTACGACTCCACAAAACTGAGGGTCAGTTTTGCCCCCCGCCGAACAGAACAGCGGCGCGGAGCGGGGTCGAGCCGGTTTCCTGGGGTCGTCCGAAAGCGGCTCCAGATCTGATTAGCGATGGTATCGGAATATGTCGGTTAATCAGTCACGGGGAAAAGTAACAATGCATTGTTGTCTTTGGAGACACAGCGTGTTTAAAGCAACATCTGACTACGACGTCTGAACAAAATTAAATAGGCTTTCAATTGAAGGAATCTTAAAATAAAATAACTACAATAAAAAAAAATATATTACATTTGAATTATGTGTGTCATCTGAGTACTACAAAATTAAATAGGCTTTAAATGTAATTTCATGATTTATCCAACCTCCATCTTCCATGCCGCTTATCCTCACCAGGGTTGCGGGTATGCTGGAGCCTATCCCAGCTGACTTTGGGTGATAATTATTCATTCTTTTTATTATTTATTGTATTATTATGAATTATTTTATCATGGTGTGTTATGTATTTATTATCGTATTTATTTATTATATTATACACTGAGTCTTCAAAAAATGTGGTTGATTAGAAATACTACGCAAATGAACATCAGAGTACCACATGTGCTTGGTAAACACAATTCCATTTAAATTTGTCATTTTTTACTATTATATTTGATATTACTTACCATTTTATGGATTGTATTAGTAACTTTGAATTACTTTTGAAGGATGTAATTCTTTATTATTTAAATGATTTATTTTTTTTAATGATTACAAGGAAAAAACATGAAACTTTTCCAAATGTGGTTCAAATTTGAGATCCCTCGAGCGAGAATGGGCTGTTATGGGACGAAAGTGTTATCTATAAACTACGTGCCAACGCGTTTAAAGGCGATGCCAGCGTCTCTTTGAATGTTCTGAACTCCTCCGTTCTGCATTCGTCAGCAAAATTCCACCCCGTTCTTCCGCACTCCACGCTGAGAGTGAATCAACAGCGCCTCTGCTGGTGGCGGTCGGGTACTGCGCTCCATTCTGCTTCACGTCTGCTTGAAGACGCGGTGAATCAGCCATCAATTCCACACAGCTGACATTACTCTCAGCAAGCATTGCCCATTTTTAGAATGTGACATGACGTCAGGCTCGTTAGGAAGCCAAGAGCAGATCCCAATCGCTTATGGGAGGAAAAAAAGAGCACAAATCCCCATGAATTCCATTTGAAAAAGAAGTTAAAGAAAGCCTAAATGAAGAACATGTGTGAAGCAGCTGTCCGCAACCTTTAACCCGCCCCCCTTAAATGCAAAGAACCTTTAAATGACCTTCATAGTAGACGTGCAAAATGCAAGGCTATCATTTTGTTGTTGTTGTTGTTGTATTGAAACAAAACTCAGCTGCAGATGTGATTCCATTTGGAATTTTCTCTAAAAAGCGGCCACAAGAATGGTGTATTTTCTTTTTGGGAAAGGGAGAGAGAGAGAGAAGGAAAAAAACAAAAAAAACGAAGAAGGCAGCAGTATTTTTTTTTTTTTTTTGTGCTGGTCCCATGTCTTTCCACGGAGAATTGGTGAAGAAAACATCTGGAAGAGATTTTTCCAGGCTTTTCCGAGGCTTTAGCAGACGGCACAATGGAGCTTATCAAGTCCAGATGTGACGGCGCTCGGCGAATGGCGAGCTTTCCTTCTGCTTATCCGTTTTACTTTTTAAAACGAGCGCAAATAGCCGTTGAGCGCCGACGGCGACACCGCCGGTGGCTTTGGGCCAAATCCATCCTTGTTTTGAGTGGGACAGACTATTCCAAGAATGTTTTTTCTTTGTCGCAGATTTAAAAAAAAAGCTTTAGCTTGATTAATCGTAACAAACCTCGGCGAAGCATTGTGAAAAGACTCCATTGATCGGAATTGGGATGACTCAGCAAAAACAGTACCTTATTATATTGTTAGCTAACGGCACCATATTTCCTCCTTCCTCGGGCCATCCAGTGTGAAGAGTCCTAACCTTCACATTTGACCTCCAACCCCTCCCCTCATTCCTGACTTTTATGTGTGACAAGCCCTTCTGTTATTAGCGCGCCCCACCTTCGTGTTAAAGGAAGTTTTCCTCATTAATGACCTTCCCCAACGCTCAGGAGTTCACTCGCTAATCTGTCTCGACGTTCCGTGTGCTAACAATTAGCCCTGCTAGCTGTCAAATGGACACTTAGCAATGACATGTTTAGAAATGCGTTTTTGAACATTTGGGTTAATTTTTCGGATGACCTCAACGAGCTAACGCTGCTATATCTCTGTTGAATATGCTAACAGGCTTGTAGGCTTGCGTGAAATTTGCAAAAAGGCATCCTTTTTAATTAGATCTTAAGCTTAATTAGCGTTTCAAAGAGGTAATATAGACATTACCACCCAAAACAAAGTTTTTGTGGGCACAAAGCTAACGTTGGGCTCGCTAAACCGCTAACTGTTTTGGAATTTCACCCATCATCCGCAATCCTTACGTGAGACATGAACACACTTGTATCTCTTTTCTGTGCGTTCTAAAGATATAAAAACAGCTAAAAGATGCAGCTAGGAATGCACGTAATGGGACACACCTATTCCACCAATAAAAAACCTCCAAAAAGCGCCTACAACGCTCCATTGACATCATGTGACGTGCATGTTAACCAAGCTACAGCGACATTGTTATTATTATTGTTGTTAACATTTTTACACCAAAGAACTACTTTACCGGCGTAGTGACACCACACCACACCGGCTAGCAACCAGCTTCACCACACACTCGCTCACAATGCCTCAGGCCACTAGCGAAGGGTAACGCTACGTGTTGGAGCCGCCGCCACTGCTGCTGTGTTTTTGTTTTTGAGTTTGTAAAAAAGTTAACGCTTGGTGTAGCGTTCCTTTCTATGCTGCTATGTGAAATTAGTGCTCCCAGGAAGGAAGTTGCGCTGATGCTTAAAATGACCAAAATACTGTAGTATTCCATGCTCTCCTGGATGTGCCTATTACTACATGACTCAAACCTTGTTGGAGGTTTTTGGAGGTGTTTTAATAGCAGGCTTTCTAGGCGGAATAGGTGCGTCCCACGATGTGCATTAATTAGCTGCCTCTTTGGATGTTTTTATATCTTTCGAATGCCCAGAAAAGAGAAAGACGTGCTTATGTCTCACGTAAGGATTGTGGATGATGGGCAGGTGAGTGCAGTTTTCCTTTAAAAGTTCAAATGAAGTCGAAAAAATGCGTTTTATAGTACTGATTTTGTCTGGTTTGTGTCGGGTGTGACCAGTAATGTAAGAGCGTGCTGGTGTTGGCGCAGGCCCGTGCCAGGCCCGTGCCAGGCCCAGCGTGGATGAATATATCGAGGTGTCGCTCGGGGACTAAAAGGTCATCCGCTCAGCAAGTGAATGAGGGTTGTCGCAGGTTTTCTCATCAAGTCAGTTCCTCCCTCATAAACTTGAGAGATGTTAAGCAGCAAAGTCCTGGAAGGATCCCGTCAAGCACGTCTGCTTTTGTTCTCTCAGATCTGCACCAAAGCGACTTTATAAACAGCCCACTTAAGCCTGGAACCAATTCCAGCATCCGCTATCTTTTTCTCTTTTTTTTTCCATCCCTCCCGTTGCACAACACCGAAGACCCGCACCATCAGCACTGCCTGCAAGAGTCCACCTGTTGGACCCAAACACCCGCGTCAGGCCAGTCCGGCAGCAGACCACCAACCATGACGGGCTACATGCTAATAATACTTGCTGGCCGGACCCCCCTTTTAACCCCTGTTGCCGCTGCGTGACCTCCACGGAAGATTCCGAAATGTGAAGGAATATTTTTGTAGTGCTACCCAGGCTGACTAGTTAGTACTTCTACTGCATGAATGTGTCAAACGTGCGCTGCTTTGAGCATTTCGGGGGCTCCCTGTCTTTCAGGGGGCTCCACCCTGCAGCCTCATCAAGGCACCCTCCCCCTTTAGGGATGGTGCAGTCATGAAAAAACCTAAAACGACTTCATGTGATTGCATGAAGTCAAACTGGACTTTTATCACTTGAAATAGAAATGTTCAACTTTAACCCCCCCCGAAAAGTTTCTCGTGCACGATCAGAAGTCACCGGGACAAATTTAGGGTGCAAAAGCAAGCATAGAGGCTCGGCCGAAGTTTGCATCTTACCTGAACTCGCCTGCGATGTGACAAAAAGCAAAATGAGCGCCAAGGAGATTTGGGCGTCCCTTATCCTCCTTTTAACTTTCCATCTGATGGGGGTATCCATGACCGCCTGCCTGAGTCGTCCGCGGCTCAAAGCAACTCTCTGGGACCTGCGGCCGCTACTTGTGATGAGGGCGAGCACTTGACAAGCAAAAAAGTGAAGAAGAAGAAGAAGAAGGAAAAAAAAGAAGAAGGGGGGAAACGGGGGGAAAAGTTTTGAGGTGGGCTCTCAAGCAGCCATAAGGGTCCGTCCGAGTGGGATCCTCCAGCTAGTTGACGGCTGCACACACGTCGTCTCTCCCGCTCCGCTGCTGCGCTCCTCTGAGGCGCGTCCGGGCGTCACGTTGCGCCCCCCCGTCCCCCCACCACCCACCCCCTCCCGCCCCCTCCCACCTAGAGACCCACCCCGGGCTGTCAGTCACTCGGCAGCAAGCACACTGCAGGCAAATCAGAGGAGTCCTCTCAGCGCAGGCAGCCCTGTTATTGGGCCAGGGAGGGGGTCAGGGGGAGGAAAAGTCCAGGGGAAAGTTTCACGCCTACAATCCCTGCACTTGGAATTCTTTTTCCACAGAGGTGGGACGGGGGGGGGGGGGGGAATAGCAGAAAGTTGAGCCAGAAAGTAACAATTTCATGAGTTTGGATTCAATTTCAAACTATGTTGCTATTCGTGCGTCCGTCCCGCTAATGCTTGGAAGGACCGAAATACTGCAAGCATTACATGTTGCCATGGATGTTTGTGACACTAGAAAAGCACAAAACTGTGTTTTAATAGCGCTCTTTGTAGGCGGAACAGGTGTGTCCCATTTCATGCATTCATGACCTCCCGCTTTTTTTAGCTGTTTTTATATCTTTAAGAAAAGAGACGTGTGTTTATGTCTCACATGAGGATTGTGGATGATGGGCAACATTTTTCTTTCAAAAGTGCAGTTTTCTTTTAAGATGAACGGATAGAATGAATAATTAAGACGTAACGAGTCGTTAATGCTAATCAAAGCCTACAAAGAAGTCAGCTAATGTATTGACAAGTCATTTGCGTCACAGAAGAATCTTTTTTTTTTTTCAACATTCTTAACTGTTGCATAAGTGTAAAAAGAAGTTAACCACCGTTTCTATGAGATGCAAAAACAATGAAACACACGAGTCTTACCCTGTAATGGCTTTGAAAATCATTGCAAAAATGAGCAGTCTGAGCCTCAGTCTGGCCTCACAACAACCTGACAGCATCGAGAAGTTGTGGTTGATGTATGCAGCATTCTACAGCCATCTTTATCACACCACAAACCTTGCATAAGTGATACTACGTATGTACTGTGGAACCTAACAAGCGGTGCAGTATGGAGCTCAATCTTCTGCACACATACGCCTCACAAGTCAAAACAGCCAACAGAACACCAAATTGGAATTTACAGGAGGGCACCAAACACGGGACATTGAAAGGTGGAAGAAAGTTTTCTTCTCCCTTGACGGTCCTGATGGCTTCCAACGTTACCGGCATGGCAAGGAGATCCCACCTGAGATGTTTTCCACACGGCACAGTGGAGGGGGCGCCATCATGATCCTTCAATGGAACAGTGGAGCTTCAAGTTGTGCAGGGGCGTCAAACGGCAGCCGGCTAGGTGGAGATGTTGCAGGGGGCGTCCCTCATGACTGAAGGCCCTCGTCTGTGTGGTCATGACTGGCTTTTTCAACAGGACAACGCTGCACTTCACAAAGGACTTCTTCCAGAGGAATAAGCTCACTCTTTTGGACCATCCTGCGTGTTCCCCTCATCTACATCCAATGGAGAACATTTGGGGATGGATGGCAAGGGAAGTTTACAACAATGGACATCAGTTCCAGACAGTGGATGCCCTCCGTGAAGCCATCTTCACCACCTGGAGCAACATTGCCACTAGCCTCCTGGAAACACTGGCATCAAAATCTTTTTTTAACATTTTATTTCTATTTTGGGAGGTTTCAGGGTTTTTTGAACTGTGGTCTTAAAGTTAGGATCAGCTGATGATCAGCCTATTTCACTTGAATGCTTGTTTGCAATAAATGACTGACTCAGAAATGTTTTTGCCTCCCTCCCATTTCTTCTTTTTGCCTTTTGAAGCTCTACTTAGAACCTCCTTCACATCCAACAGTGCAAATTGTACATTTTGGCAATTTTTCAACCGGTCTTAAAATTTGGATCAGGAGTATATCTAGTGAAAAGCGTATCCATAGCAACCAAGACACAGAACACTGCAACTGAACGTTGTGTAACCTTTCGCCACATATGACAGCTAATGTGCAGTCATCCTTCAGGGCAAACTTCCCCCACGTATGTCCATGTGTTTATCGTTTGCATCTTGTCGACTTTTAGATTCTAAACATTCTTGTCTTCCAGATCGGGCTTGTCTGCATGAATACCGAATCATAAAGCCACTATTGACGTTGTCTTTGATAGGCCAGCTGTGGTTTATAAGGTGCAGTAGCGAGGGCGGGGGGCGCAGGCGTCCATTAAAGGTGTCGTTAAAAGCGTGTCATGGGCAGTAAACAAGACGCAGCGCGGTGGAAAAGATGAGCGCCTTCCTCCAGTGGCTTCAGTGACCTGAGGAGATCATCACTCACAGTAAGCAAGCTTAAAACACGCCAAAAAGCATCACGCTTTCACATGATTTATGTTGTCTTTTTTTAACCACCATTGCATAAGACTCAGTCGGGGGCTCCCTTCTGTTTGAGCGATGAGCAAACACCTGGAATGTCCTCCCAGGAGGAGCCTGAAGGAGCGTTGTCCGACGCTGACCTCCTTCAGTGCCGCCTGAGGTTACGCCGGCCCTTAACGCGCGTGCCGCCAAGTCAGCGGCCTCAGCTGTAAAAGCTTCTCCATTCTAATTCATGGCTTCTTCTTCTTCTCCTTCTGAAAAGGTGCTCACGGTTCATCCAAAAACACAAACCACAAGCACCGCCGAGCCAAAACATGGTTAAGTGGGCAGGTTTTGTGAGCCTGAAGCTTCTACTTACTTTTAGGCTTTCAGTTCACTTTGACGAGGGCCGACTGACTGAGAATAAACTTGTTGTCTGACTTGGAGGGCAGCTGATATCAATGCAGGCTACCGGAACGGCTTTGAATGCTATCCATTTCTTGTCAGTCGTCCCTTAAGGAAGATTTGGAGATCCTACTGATTTTCCACTAAAACGATTCTCGTGCTCGTCCCCAAACCGCAACGGTTCTTCATGCTTTGATCAGCAACCAGCAAGGGCAGAACTCGTTTAGATCATTTCAACTGGTGCTGACGAGGAAGCAGATTACAGAAGTAAACAGAAAGTAGGGGTTGAGGCAACAACGTAACATATTTGCTGTAACACACTTTTTAAATGACCTTGAAATTCTAATACAGTGGAACTTTGGTTAGCGTCGTTCATTTGTTCCAGACGGTTCCACTCTAACCAAAACAGACGTTAACCGCATCAAATCTTTCCCCGTAGGAAATTTTGTAAATCCACTTAATTCGTTCCAGAAAGCCAGAAATGTTCTACAATTATAGTTTTACAAGCAGAAAACAATTTGAAATGTGTATTTCTACGTATACATGATGGATGAAAGGGATAAATGAACTTTGAAGGTTACGTTTACCTTCACTGAAGACGTCATTCTTGACGTGGCTGAAAACAGGAAGGTGGTGGTGGTTGATCTCGCTGCCACGTCGTGTCTTTGAACAGTCACGTATTCAGTGAAGGCAAAAGGGACCTTAAAATGTTCATTCATCCCTTTCCTTCCTTATTTATTTGCATTTAGAATTGTTTTATGCATGCAAAACTATTAAAACTTGTTTTGTGTTGACATTTTTGAGTGTCAACGGCTGATGACATCATAGACGGGCGACGTAACATCCGGATTCCAGTTGCCGTTTCGTTTAACTACCAGGCTAATAGGATGCTAACACGGAAGGACGTTTTGTGATGAAAAAATGTAAAAATACAGTAATAAGAAAGTTGGAATGCCTTACTGTACGCTAACCAGAGAATGCACGCAAACCGAGGCAAAACTGTAGTGCAAATGTTTGACATTAACGGAATAAATAAAAACCAAAGCCAAGCAGCCTTTCCATGTCAATAGTAAGGCCACCACACTGCTCAGTTATTACTGTCGCTTTTGTAGGATCAGATCCTTGAACATGCTCAAGGATAGTTTAGCTAGCTGGCAGTTATGTGTTGCATTAAAGAGTTTTAAGAGAATTGTGGGGGGAGAAAAGAGACACAAGTTTGGATGACTAAAAATAAGTGCTTCCACACCCTTGTTGGGGTTCCATGAGAACCGCAACAAGTAGAATTACACACATTGCTCGTTGTTCTTTCACCTCTCATTTCCCCAACACGCCATCATTTTCATGACATGGCATCCAAGCCTTGAGAAGGGGGGAAGAATTATGGAGTATACACTTTAATGACAGACTCTTGCGGGGCCAAAGTGTGGAAGTTGACATCCAGAACACCAGAAGAGAAGACATTGTAAGTGCAAGAGGCCGCTGGCACTATCCCTTAGGCGTTTATGCAGTGTAGGACGTCACATTCTGCACCTTTTAAGATCAGAGAAACAAAAGGAAGAACACATTCTCTAAAGTTTTTACATGTTAAGTTCTGGCTCTTGGGTGTGCTTGTGGCAGCATTGGGAGTTCTGGGGGACAATGGAGGCGAACGCAGGCAGAAACCCAGTTGCTGTTGTTGTTGTTGTCTTTGAGACGTTCAAACCAAAATGAGCAGTCTGAGCCTCAGTCTGGCCTCACAACAACCTGACAGCATCGAGAAGTCGTGGTTGATGTATGCAGCATTCTACAGCCATCTTTATCACACCACAAACCTTGCATAAGTGATACTACGTATGTATTGTGGAACCTAACAAGCGGTGCAGTATGGAGTCCAAGCTCAATCTTCTGCACACATACGCCTCACAAGTCAAAACAGCCAACAAAACACCAAATTGGAATTTACAGGAGGGCACCAAACACGGGACATTGAAAGGCGGAAGAAAGTTTTCTTCTCCCTTGACGGTCCTGATGCATTCGGATTTGGAACGTTACTGGCATGACAAGGAGATCCCACCTGAGATGTTTTCTACACGGCACAGTGGAGGGGGCGCCATCATGATCCTTCAATGGAACAGTGGAGCTTCAGGTTGTGCAGGGGCGTCAAACGGCAGACAGCTATGTAGAGATGTTGCAGGGGGCGTCCCTCATGACTGAAGGCCCTCGTCTGTGTGGTCATGACTGGCTTTTTCAACAGGACAACGCTGCACTTCACAAAGGACTTCTTCCAGAGGAATAAGCTCACTCTTTTGGACCATCCTGCGTGTTCCCCTCATCTACATCCAATGGAGAACATTTGGGGATGGATGGCAAGGGAAGTTTACAACAATGGACATCAGTTCCAGACAGTGGATGCCCTCCGTGCAAGTCATAAACAGGTTTTCTAAGCTCAAACTACGCGAATATTCCATTTATTAACATGAACCACTTATTAACCGTTATTGTTATTAACCGTCCTATATCACGGTCGGGTCTGGAACCAATCAACCGACAAATAAGGGACTTTTTTTAATGTGTTTTTGTACACCATAAAAAAGGTTATTCTCAGAAGTAGTCGTGCCGTTGTTGTTGGTAGTTTGTACAGTTTGAATTTAGGGATGATGGCGAGTTAACAAACTAGAGTTGGAAGTATGGATGCCCGTTTAATCATATCTCATTTGAATCAACGGATTGATGTGAGCTATCGTTTGAAAGGAAATATGGTTTCCTGTCTGCAGGTGAAACAGCTGCTGCACCTACTGTGCTGTATGCCCGAGTGTGAACGCACACACAGGCCTACTTTGAACAAGCTGTTGCACAAATTCACCAAAAAACCTCAACCTGATACCCTCGTCTGGCGTTATTAAAGCTGTAGATCATCACTCATCTTTACAGAACACCATACTTTCCATTCCACCATAAACAAGCAAGATTTTATCGTAGCTTTTTCATCAAAACGCCTCAAACTCCGGCAAAGGATGCTTCTCTGAGAGACTAAAAACAAAAGACTAGAAGTGAAAGATACACGACGTGGGCTCGCTGGCAGTACGGCGATGTAGCATGTCTGTTTTTGACGTGTTTCACCGTAAGTCAAACATTTTCCATCAAACAGAAAGACATGCCAGGGGTGTCATTACCACATATGAATTATCAGTCAAGCGTTGAACGAGAAGCAACATGATCTGACGCCTCAAGTGTTCCATGTAAAAATGCAAACGGGGGTCATGAAGTGTTCCATTATTTAACCAAATCAGGGATTCCCTCATCTAGCACTCAGTCAAGACATGTCCACGTGCATCCTGCAACTTAGCGTTTCGTTTTGGCTTTGGACGGTTGCTAGCTTTGATGCTGTTAGTCCAGGGGTGTCCACACGTTTTCCAGCAAGGGCCACATCCTGAAAGGATGCAACTTTGCCACTTTGATATTTTCTAAAGCATATGCTAAGAATGTACATACTTTATATTTCAAGAAAAAACTACATCTCAGCTCAGTGATTCAGGTGAAAAAAGCATATTATTAATATCAACTCCACTCTTGCTGGGTTTTTTTTCCAAATACTTCATCTTTCTTCTTAAAAAGTCTTCATACATTTATGTATGACTTTATTCCCATATTATTACTTTTTCCCCAATTTTCCAAAAATTACAATTTTATTTTGTTTTGTTTGTTTCTCATACTGGAATATTACGTCTTTTTTTTTTCATTTTTCCTCATGATATTCCGAATGTATTCTCGTAAAATGTCTCGTTAGAATGGGACTAATTTCTCTTCATATTTGGCTTCATTCTTGTCAAATCCCATAATATGTTCACTTTATTCTCGTAACATAACTTTTTCCACAGCCAAATTTTCCGAAAAGTACAACTTTTGTTGCCCATAATATTACAACTTTAAAAGAATAACATCATTTTTCTTTAATATTTCAACTATACGCTACTAAAATGACATAATTTTTCCTCATATTTTGAATTTAACCTCGTGAAATTGTGACTTCTCGTTAGAATACAGCTTTTTTTCTCTGAATATTTTGACTTCATTGTCGTAAAATTAGAGCTGTTTTTTTTTCATTTCTGCTGTTAATTAATTTCAGCTTTCTTTTTGTATATTTTCTTTCTGTAGTTACAACGTTATTCCCATAATATTTTGACTTTATTCTCGTAACATTATGACTTTTTCCGTAAACTAATATTCCAAAAGTTATGACTTTATTTGTTGTTTTGTTTGTTTCTCAAAATATTACGACATTTTTTTCTCTAATATTTTAGCTTTACGTGACTAAAATGACTTTATTTTTCCTCATGATATTACAGTGTTATTCTCATAAAATTAAATCAAAATTAAATTTGATTACATCATTTTTCTCGGAATATTTTGATTTTATTGTTTTTTTTTCTTTTTGTTTTCTTGTTAAATTATATGTTTAGAATGTGCTGCCAGTAAAAAAAAAGCAGCCACCTGCCGCAAATGGCCCCCGGCCACACTTTGGACACCCCGTGTTAGTCTTTT